>NC_135880.1:97861232-98218732 GCF_964194155.1 Cetorhinus maximus
GTTTTGAGCTGGATCATTTTCAGAGTTCTAAAGAGAAGTCTACCTAGATGGTTTTTCATGCCCCTTAGCAAGGAACAAATTAATACAGGGTCAGCTATACCTAAAACATAAGTGCATAATGAACATCTTGTGTATAGAGTGTCCCATCTCTGGTTAAACCTTGTTTTTAAAGAAGTCCATGTGGTAATCTTGCATTAATTTTCAGTAAATGGCTAAAACAACATTAATCTTAGAATCTATCTATATATTATTAAAATCTTTGTCCTGTTGTCATTGTTTATTGAGAGATCCATGTAAATTGGACCAATGCTTGCACGTATCTCATGACTTGTGACAGCTGCGAGAAACACTCAAATAGGTTGGGATTTTGTTCTTACACCAGTGATCCTGCTACACTAGTTGGAGAACTGGTAAGAGCCCTGCGTTATTTCCATGTGGGAGACCAGATACGATGTAAGTGCCATTAGGCACTTAACTGACTCTTTCTCCGGTACATCGATGATTGCTTCGACGCTGCTTCATGCTCTCGTTGGGACCTGGAAAAATTTATTAATTTTGCTTCCAATCTCCACCCCTCCATCATTTTCACATGGTCCATCTCTGACACTTCCCTTCACTTCCTTGACCTCTCTATCTCAATTTCTGGTGATAGACTGTCCACCAATATCCATTACAAGCCTACCGACTCCCACAGCTACCTCGACTACAGCTCCTCACACCCCGCTTCCTTTAAGGACTCCATCCCATTCTCTCAGTTCCTTCGCCTCTGTCGCATCTGTTCTGATGACGCTACCTTCAAAAACAGTTCCTCTGACATGTCATCCTTCTTCCTTAACCGAGGTTTTCCACCCACGGTAGTTGACAGGGCCCTCAACCGTGTCCTGCCCATCTCCCGCGCATCCGCCCTCACGCCTTCTCCTCCCTCTCAGAAACATGATAGGGTCCCCCTTGTCCTCACTTATCACCCCACCAGCCTCCGCATTCAAAGGATCATCCTCTACCATTTCCGCCAACTCCAGCATGATGCCACCACCACACACATCTTCCTTTCACTCCCCCTGGCGGCATTTCGTAGGGATCGTTCCCTCCGTGACACCCTGGTCCACTCCTCCATCATCCCCTACTCCTCAACCCCCTCCTACGGCACCTCCCCATGCGAACGCAAGATATGCAACACCTGCCCCTTCACTTCCTCTCTCCTCACCGTCCAAGGGCCCAAACACTCCTTTCAAGTGAAGTAGCATTTCACTTGCACTTCTCTCAACTTAGTCTACTGCATTCGTTGCTCCCAATGCGGTTTCCTCTACATTGGAGAGACCAAACGCAGACTGGGTGACCGCTTTGCAGAACACCTTCGGTCTGTCCGCAAGCATCACCCAGACCTCCCTGTCACTTGCCATTTTAACACTCCACCCTGCTGTTTTGCCCACATGTCTGTCCTTGGCCTGCTGCATTGTTCCAGTGAAGCTCAACGTAAACTGGAGGAACAGCACCTCATCTTCCGACTAGGCACTTTACAGCCTTCCGGACTGAATATTGAGTTCAACAATTTTAGATCTTGAACTCCCTCCTCCATCCCCACCCCCTTTCCGTTTCTTCCCCCTCCTTTTTGTTTTTTCCAATAATTTATATAGATTTTTCTTTTCCCACCTATTTCCATTATTTTTACATGTATTCCACCCATCATTTATCTATACCTTTTATGCCCTTTTAGTCTTATTTCACCCCACCCCCCACTAGAGCTATCTGTACCTTGCTTGTCCTGCTATCCACTCTTAATTAGCACATTCTTTTAGATAATATCACCGCCTTCAACACCTCTTTGTTCTTTTGTCTGTGACATCTTTTGGTTATCTCCTCCTATCACTGCTTGCTTGTCCCAACAACCACACACTCCCCCCCCCTCCCCCAAACCAGCTTATATTTCACCCCTCTCCTATTTTTACTTAGTTCTGCTGAAGGGTCATGAGGACTCGAAACGTCAACTGTACTCTTCTCCACCGATGGTGCCAGACCTGCTGAGTTTTTCCAGGTATTTCTGTTTCTGTTTTTGTACTTAACTGACTAGTGCAGGCCTTCTATGGGAATTGGGACCTCGGGGGAGTCCCACAAGAGCTGCCTGCCAATCAGAGGCTGGCAATGGAGAGCAGTGCCTGCTGCCAGTAACAATTCCAAGGCTCAGCTCAAGGATCTCCAATAGATCCCAGTGTTGAGATATGATGTACATTTACCTTTAAAGGAAAGTATCTTAAATTGCTGTCAATCACTACAACCTCGACAGGATGCCATGTATTAGTCCCATGATCTGTATTCAATCTACAGCAGCTGAAAGTAAAAGTCAGACCTGTATATTTAACCTTCTGGTTAACATTACTTGTATATAGTCTTATCCTCAACTAAAGAACCCACATTATTGTTTCACTAATCCTTGTCATGTGATTGGTAGGTTGATGTCAAATTGAAGAATTCAACCTGGTGGCAGCATGTTTCTGAACTGAGCTTGGGCTGGCAAGTGGCAAGTAACATTCGTGCCATACACGTGCCAGGCAATGACCATCTCCAACAGAAGAGAATCTAACCATCATCACTTGACATTCAATGGCATCACCATCGCTGAATCCCCTACTATCAACATCCTGGGAGTTACCATTGACCAGAAACTGAGCTGAACTAGCCATATAAATAATGTAGCTACAAGAGCAGGTCAGAGGCTAGGAATCATGCGATGAGTAACTTACCTCCTGACTCCCAAAAGCCTGTTCACCATCCACAGGGCACAAGTCAGCAGTGCAATGGAATACTCTCCACTTGCCTGGATGAGTGCTGCTCCAACAACATTCAAGAAGCTTGACACCATCCAGGCCAAAGCAGCCCGCTTGATTGGCACTCCATCCACAAACACTCACTCTCTCCACCACCGACGCACTGTGGCAGCAGTGTGCACCATCTACAAGATGGACTGCAGCAACTCATCAAGCCTTCTTAGACAGCACCTTCCAAACCCACGACCACTACCATCTAGGAGGTCAAGAGCAGCAGACACAAGGGAACACCACCATCTGGAATTTCCCCTCCAACCTATCACCATCCCCTCACCATCCTGATGTGGAACTATATCGCCGTTCCTTCACTGTCACTGGATCAACATCCTGGAACTCACTTCCTAACAGCACTGTGGGTGTACCTACATCACATGGACTACAGCAGCTCAAGAAGGCAGCTCACCACCAACTTCTCAAGGGCAATTAGGGATGGGCAATAAATGCTGGCCTGGTCAGTGATGTCACATCTCATGAACGAATAAAAAAAATACAAGCCTCAACCCTTCCACATCCAGCAGAAGAACTGGCGTCAAAGTGAAACTATAAAGAACTCACCATGTATAAGTGATTCTGCAGCGCTGTAAGAATCCTACACACTGTTCCTTCATTCTGGGCATATACCTGGCTCTGCAGCCAGGAGGCACTGGGTCTTGGTAAGATTCTTCAAACTTGGGAGTGCTTAAATAATATAAGGCTACCTGCTATGAAATTTGCACAGGATCAGAGATTAAGCAGCAGACGCTGGAGGGTCTAGCTTTAAGCAGAATTTTACAGACAGAGGAATCCGTTCCTGTTTCCTGCTGTCCCTTCAGCAGGACAAGGGGAAGCTAAAAGCTAGAGACTGGGCTAGAATGAGGAGTCTTTCTCGTAACATCTCCTAACAACTAAAAGAAGCCTGTAAAAGAAAGTGTTTTTCTTTGTTTACTGCAGGATTCAGAAGTAAAATTACAAATTGGAACCTAAAATCACCTTTTTGTGGGCAGAGCTTCAGTGAGTCTGGGAGAGAAGATACAGAGCTCAACGGGTCCACAATTGCAGTCAAGCAACAAACTTTGACAAGCTAAGGCAGTGGTCACTAAAGGACTGCAATCAGGGAGCTAAATAGCTGTCAAAAGTTTCTGATAGCATTAATAAGTCTGCAAAAAGCCAGAAGATGACCACAAAATTTTCAACACTCAATTGGCAGGCAGTGGACCTCCTCTCTGAGTTTTTTTTGTTCCGACAACACTCTACGCATTGTGTTTTCTGGACCTTGATATTTTTGAACCAGGTAAACAAGCCGTTAAAATTCAAATTGCTATAAGCAACGAAGGCCTCCACGGATTGAACACTTCAGGCCTGTCCAATGACCAACTTAAAAATCCAGAAAAATTATGGTCAACACTCAAAAGATCAACTATGAACAAAGCTTAACTTCCAAATACACCATCTGGAATTCATGTCTTATAGGCAACAACCAATGGAGACCATTAATCAACTCGTAAGTAGCTACAGAGACAAGGGCAGAATTGTGACTTCACGGCAGTGGAGCTAGCCAACAGAATAATCAAGCTCGTGATAGTATCTTCCCCAATAGAAGCATTCTCAAAAGACCTCTTGGACCAACCCAGGGGTTACAGCGTGGAAGGACTATTGCAAAGCAGACACAAGTACAAAGCCATACTAATGGGTGGACAGAGCCTACAGGTCATGCGTAATTCACTCACTATTGCCACAATAGCCAATGCAGGCAAGCGTAGTATGCAATGTGGGTGGTATGGCCTCATATATGCTCCCAGAAAATGCCAAGCTTTTAAGCTGTATACAAGACATGTGCCAGCAGAGGACACTTGAAACTCCAATGCAGAAAGAAAAGGGCAAAACAAGTGGTTCAACAGCATGAGAAGCCACATCCAAAAGCCACACAGGTACAGCATTCCCAACAACCAAGAGCACGTACCAAATATTGTCAAGACAAGGTCCAGAAAACATCTAGCCTAATGGTCAGATGATGAGAATAACTGGACCATTGTTTCACAATGGGCCAACATTCAATACTGTGAACATCAAAGAATGTATTGGCACAATGGTACCAGAAGTCTTTTCCATCATCTAAATTGCAGGGTGGTTGGAGGCAAAGGCAGTGGGGTGGCTTTCAGCGGCGCCTCCCCTTCCCAATGCCGAGTCCCTTGATCGAGCACTGAGTGCTCATCAACGAGAGGCCCCCGCCCTCCGACCATAAGGCCACAGGCCAACCTAACAGGGTTTGCTAAGCGGCCTTTGGGAGGCATGGGAGACCCGTGCAGGCCCTGTTTAATCCCTGCACCACCACTGAACAATGGTGGGATCAAGGATATTTGGTGTAAAATAGCTCATTAATGAGCCTAATTTGCATCCCACCGCCAGGGTCTTCCCATCCCCAATTTAATTGGGGACAATTTTCCTGGTGCCATGAATCTGACGTGGGTATTCCCATCAGATATTCTTGGTCTCCTTGATAACGTTCAGCCACAAAAGCCTGCAAAGGAAACAATTCCCTTTCAAGATTTTGGTTTGAGTCTACTTGAAGTTCCTCGCTCCCCACCCCTTCCCGTCACAATAGTAGATACGCCAGGATTAAATTCCAATATGTAAGGTTTTATGCAAGAGATACAGAGGGGGATTAGAGGAAGAACTTTGTACGCAGGAAGTGGTAATGACCTGGAACTTTCTGCCCATGAGGGTGGTGGAAGCAGAGGCGGTCAATGATTTCAAAAGAAAATTGGATAGGCACTTGAAGGAAATAAACTTGCAGGGCTATGGGGATAGAATGGGGCTGACTGGGTAGCTCTACAGAGAGCTGAATGACCACCTTCTGTGCCGTAAATGACCTATGGCCTATTCCCAAAAACAGCAAACAGGAAGTTAAAAACCACTGAAACATTCACTTATAATTTTTTACATTTTACAGGTAACAAAACAACTGATTGGGACATACATATAAGATCAAAAAGCTAAAATGTCATAAAATAGTTTTTTTTTAAAGTTTTTTTAACAACATATTATACAGAAACTTGATGTTCAACAAATACAAAATTACTCTTTCAAGGCTAGTAGCTTAGCAGTAATTATGAATTTAGTATGCTATTAAAAACTTAGCTACACCTCCGTCAACAAGATGTTATTTTTCAAGTGTTTTACAGTGAGTGTAGGGGCATATAGTTCTTATCAATTCACTAATTTCTAATTGATTGCATCCTGGGTAGGCAGGGGGCAGGGGGTGGGCTGAATAGTGAAACTTCTGGGAAAGTGTAGAATTACTGACAGCAACTTCTAAATTTTTGATTCAGGGCTAAAATTAGGGAAGCACAGATATCTCAGAGGGATGTGGAATTGCCAGAGATTATACAGAGATAGGGCAGTGCAAGGTCATGGAGGGATTTGAAAACAAGGGCGAGAGTTCTAAAATCAAGACGTTGCTTGACCAGGAGCCAATGTAGGTCAGCAAGCACAGGGTTGATAGGGGAAAGGGACTTGCTGCAAATTAAGACACAGGGCACAGAGTTTTGGATAACATCAAGTTTATGGAGGATAGATCATGGGAGATCAGTCAGGAGTGCACTGGAACAGTTGAGACTAGAGGTAACAAAGACATGGATTATGGTTTTAGCATCAGATGAGCTGAGACAGGGTTGAATTTAGGCAATGTTATGGAGGCAGAAATAGGCTATCTTTGTGATGGCACAAACATGAAGTCAGAAGCACACCTCACGATCAAATGTGACACCAAGGTTGTGAACAGACTGGTTTAATATCAGACTGTTGTCAGGAAGAGGGATGGAATTGGTAGCTGGAGAGCAGTGTTTGGATTGGGGAATTGGGGACTGAAAACAATGTCTTCAGTCTTCCCAATATTTAATTGGACAAAATTTCTGCTTACTCAGTACTGGATGTTGGATAATCAGTTTGGTAATTTAGAAAAAGTGGATGCAGGTTCTTTGTTTCCTTCTTCAGATGTGACTGAAATGTCATTGCTTAATGAACTTCATTCATCCCAGTGCTATAATACAAGAGGATAAAATACTTATTGACTTGGGGGATTAGTCCCTTTCAAACACCAGAGCTTTGCTGATTTCTTTTTATAGGTGTTGTAGAAGTTACCAACATCATCCTTTTGCTCCTCCCAAATTAACACAAGTGCAAGCACAACTTCTATATGACGAATCAAAGCACATGCAAGAAAATCCATAGCCAGGATATGGTTTAAACCGGGAAGGAGATTAATACAGTGATCAAGGAGTCAGAAACTGTAGGTTTCAGGGTCCTGCAGAAAGAACTGAACCTCAGTTCACTGGCAAATGTAATTATTAAATGTTTCACTGATTTAATTATGGATGACTTCAATGGAGTAATAATTTAAGTATTCTTGAAAAAGAACAGTTCAGCTTAAGGAACAATAATGTCAGACAATGACTTCAAAAGACAGATTCAAAACCCATTAAAAAGCTTTTATGCTCTGGATGATGAAAATATTGATGTTTATTTGATTTTGAAACACTGTACAATTATAGCCAGGGGAGGGTGCAATCAGCATAATTTTTTGAAAGTTTTATTTTACCAACGTAAGTTCAATGTATTGGACACTTAGATGTTGATTATATGCATCAGCCTCAGCTAGATCTTTTTACAAGATACACATTAGATGGTGCTACAGTGTCATAAAGCACTGTAGAAAACAAAAAAAATTCAAAAGAATATTGCGAATGGTAAAATCACCCCAAATCCTATTTTGGCATTCCTTTCACATGATCTATGCAAGCTCAAAGTCCTGGCTCACAGCAATAATGAGCTCATGAGAGTTTGAAAAATGCATTCCATGAGCACTGTTGTTTTGTTCACTGGAATCCAAATTAAGTCAGAAATGCAGAAGAATGCGTGTTCAACTATGCATATTGTGTGGACAGTCCTAATCATTAAGGTGAATGAATAATGAATTGGATTTTGTTTTTTTTTAAATGAAAAAGAATACAAGAAATACAAGCTTGGATTTGAATTAACTGCAATGGATATCTTTTTTTAAAAAAGATTCTTCAACATATATATCATGAAATTTCAGAACTGTTAAAGTCTTGATCTCATGTATTCAAGATTTTATGTAAAATAACTACAATAGTTCTCTATATAGAGGATGTTTTATTCTTTGAACATGAAGGCCCAGGTCATCACTCCCAGATCGTGAAAACATTGAAATCCATGGAATGCATAAGGAGCTGTGTACCCTTAACAGGACGGCACACTGTTGGCACAGCAGTTCCTGGACAATTTTTACGCACTTGCAGCCAGCCCCATCAACCCTACCTGAAGGCCAACTGAGGGCTGTGACAGTCACTGAGGCTGAGGGTGCCAAGAACTCCTTAGTACCCTCATCCTCCTCCGCCTCCCCAATCCCTCTGCCAGAGTACACATCCGCACACGGACCAGTGATCACCGCTGCCCATGCAGGGATGCAGAGGCCAGAGAAGGAGGCCCCCAGTGGGTGCCTGCAGATGAGGCAGGCCACCACATTCATCTGCTGTGCTCAATACTTTGGCATTCCAGGTGTCACAGGATGTGCTTTACGTGGTAAGAAGAGGTATATAGAAAGCAGGAATGTTGCATGTGGCCCCCAGGTCAGAAACTGGACCAGTGGCTGGAATGGATGGTGCCCAAGCTCTTTCAACGAGCTTTTGTTGCACAGTTATGGGCTCATGATGTGTGAGATGCCCTATCTGCATGTTTGCTGCAACATACAATCCTATCAGCATGTATAGGGTTTGAATTCTGACGTCGTGTCACTCTCAGCATTGTTGGAATGGTTTGATTATGGACAATTTGGCAGCATCGACCCCTCATTTACAATCATTCATGTTCATTTGAGGTTGTGAATGACATATTACCACACGTGTTTGCAATGTGAGGAAGCCCATGGGCGGAGTTTTACGGCAGCGTGATTTTATGGTCCTGCCGAAGTCAATGGGGTTTGGAATGGCTCCCTGCATTTTACAGCCCCGTCCCCACGGCGACAGGGCTGTAAAATTCCGGCCCATGATTATGATGGTGAGGGTTTCAGCCATACGAATGAGTCCAACTCAGTGATGTTCATTGTCTCCCTTGTGAGGAATGGGCAGTCCCTTGAGTAATTGTCTACGTACAAGGTTCTTGAGGTGGAAGTATGTCACCAGGGTCTGGTTGATGGCAATTGTGATATTGGATGACCTTGAGAATCTATTCACACAAGGACCTGTCTGGCGATGATCCCTTCCTACACAGAGTCAGCCCTGGCTACATGGCCATACCTCCTAGCTGCTCTGTCATTGGTGGCCTCCTCGTCCATTTATGAATCTTCCGAAAGAAAAAGGGCTTCCTCCTCCTCATCATCTGCCTCTTCCTTAGGCGTTTGAGTTTGGCCCATGGTGTAATCGTCATCGATTTGTATTCCCCTCCGTTGCGCTACGTTGTGTAGCATGCAGCACACCACTACTATTCTTATTACCCTTGCTGGGGTATACTGCAGAGCTCTACCTGGGCAATCAAGGCACCTGAAGCACATCTTTAAAATGCCAATGGCCTGCTCAACGGTACTCCCAGTGACAACATGGCTGCTGTTGTAGTCGTGCTCAGCCTCAGTTTGTGGGCTCCAAAAAAGAACCGTTCACCAAGTTCCTAAGGGGTAGCCCTTGTCCCGTAGAAGCCAAGCATAGATCTGCATTAGTGGCTGAAATAGCTGAGGTAGCTGGAACTCCTTAGTATGATGGAATCATGGCAGCTACCACCACACATGAAGGAAGGCCTTGTTGTGGTCACAAGCTACCTGTACATTGATGGACTGGAAGCATGGCAGTTTTTGAAGATGTCCTCATGTTGAGTTGGGGCCTTTATGGCAACATGGGTGCAATTAATAACACCCTGCACCTGAGGGAAGCCTGCTCATTGGACAAGGCCATGGCTCTCGGCATCGGAGACGCCAAATCTACAGGGAAATTAATGTAATCCCCACACGAGCAAACAGGGCAGTAGTTACAGCCTTAATGCAGCTGTGTGCTGCTGACTGGGACATACCAGACAGGTCTCTTGGTGACCCCTGGAAAGATCCTTATGCAAAGAAGTTAAGAGCGATGGTTACCTTCACAGCCACTGGCAGGAGATGGGGGTTGAGGACTGTGGCTCAAGCTGCTGCTGGACCATGCGACATACATCTGTCACCACCTCACAGCTTAGCCTCAGTCACCCTTGACACTTGTTATCCGTCATGTTGCGGTGGGATGTCCTAGGTCTGCTCACCCTTCCCACAGGGAAGTCCCTGCTTATCCTGCCTCTGCTCCTCCTCCTTCCTGGTGCGCAGGCAGCAGCCTTTCTCCTGACCTTCTGCCTTCCCTCTGGCTTCCGGCTGCTCACGGTGACTGGCTTCTATGGCCTCTATGTGCGAGGGTCCCTTACCCATATTTTATGTTCCTTCATACAAAGCACTATGTGTCCTTCTCTAGCAGAAAGCTTTTCCTGGCACCTGGGTGTTCGAGTCAGTAGGGACAAAAATAACTGCCCTGTGACACCAGAAGCCCCACCCTGCTACTCCCTTGGATTAAGGGAAGACAGTTAGGATTTGTTTTGTAATACTTCTGAGGCTGTGTCAGTATGTCAGAATGTCAGAATTTTAAATCAAATTCCACTAGGCTACCCTATCTCTCCAAGGGGGTCCCCTGGCTATCTAAAGAAACATGCTAAGTTTAGACTGCTCTTACCAGGTCCATTTTGCACACGTCAGGATCCACATTCCTAGGCCGCCAAAATCTGACTAGAGCGGAGGCAGCTGACGATTTAAGTGGCCAGATGTCTCTGTAAAACATGTGTGCACAAAACATGCCCTGACCCCATTCGCACCCTTGTGAAAATGGGA
Organism: Cetorhinus maximus; assembly: GCF_964194155.1. NCBI lineage: Eukaryota > Metazoa > Chordata > Chondrichthyes > Lamniformes > Cetorhinidae > Cetorhinus > Cetorhinus maximus. The sequence goes on from NC_135880.1 coordinate 97,871,946, forward strand.
AGTGCCATGTTCAGGGGCAGGACTTAGGATTTTCAGGCTGTTCTACTAACTTTGCCATGATGGAGAGACTCTCCACTGTGGTGAAAATTTGGGCCAAAGTTTTTCTTATGATTTCAGGGACCCAAACAACTTGCTTGTGAGGCTAGCTGTTATCAACCACCCATAGGGCAAGTTACACATGACCCCTGAATAGTTTGTGAATCAATTATGGTTTAAAAAGGACAATGATGCAAAAAATATGTAACATTGATATTTTAATACCACTTTATTTAAACTACTATAAGCACAGGATACATTCATTTATTGCCTAATGCAAATTTTACATTCCTCTGGAGGATCTTGAGTTCTGTTACAACCCCAAAGCATGACATTATTAATTATTTTTTCCTTCAGAAGGCAAATTCCATAAATAAATGTAGAAAAATGGGCACAAAGGTTCCTTTCTCTGGAAATGGAGTTAAGTTTTATTTCTGTTTGACAGGAACCTCAAAGATGCCTGGAACCCTGTTTTTCAGGGATTCCAGTCCATTTAGACCAGTGTTTTAAATTTTCATTAGAAGGGTCATAAGTGGATCTTCCTTCCTTGGCATCAAAAGGAACTGGCTGCAGGGGTCTTTGTTGATGGTTCTCCAGTCAGTGTGGCTTCATTGGAGTCCTCAGTTTCCAATGTAGCCACTCTGACTACAGAAGAATGGATGAGCTTACTAAAATCAGTATGTCAGCAAAGAAACTGAGGAGCTAGACGTCTGGTACGTATTCAGTACTTATTGATAAAAGCAATACGTGATTCCCAGTTTAATTTAGAACTTATGTACTGGAAATTCTTTAGTTCACTCTGCCTCTGGAAGTGCAGGCACTGCATCCAGCCTCGCTCCATTGTTTCATACCCTCCTCCATAACTGCATTTTCACTTCCAAAGTTGTATTGGTTCAATTGCTGATAAAGTTAGTGAGATAGAAAATGGGTCCAGAAAACTGAATGTTGGGAGCATAAACCAGACAAATAAGTATTTCTAAGAGACAGTGACTAGAGTGACAATGGAAATAGGAGTCTATCTCAAACAGGAAATAAACACGTGGATGTTTTAATAAACTAGAATTGTATCAATAGACAATGTTATTTATACATCATTTATATTAAGGGGAGGAAAGATCTGCATCTTTCACATTAGGATGTCTGAAAGTGCATTACAGCCAATCATGAAGTTAAGAAATATACATTATGCAGTTTATTTATGCACCACATGGTCCCACAAACAGCACGAGATAAATGACCAGATAATCTGTTCAGTGTTGTTAACTGAGGAATAGATATTGACCAGGGCACTAGGGAAAACTGCAGCTGAAACGTACTTCATTGAATAGTGTATTGGGATTTTTTGTGATCATATTCAAAAGAGGCACCTCCAAAGCATCACACTGGATTATGTGCTAAATCTCTAGAGTGGGACTTGAACCCACAATTTTCTAATTCAGCAGTGACTTTAACTCAAGACTAACAATGATTTTTTTTCTGTCAAAAACTACATTCTGAGAAGTTCAAAAGGTCACGTTTTGAGACTTTAATTTTTTGAACACAAAGCAAAATTCTGACTTGATGCTGCTAATATTTTTGATCATTGTGAGTATCCCTCTCTCCATGCCCAAACAGCGTGTCTGCGAATGGACAATCTTTCTGTTAATCAAAAAATGTCAGATGCATATTGGGAGCTCCCGTATATTATCATGTTGAGTTCCTTCACTGAAAGTGATTGGTCTAGGAAAAAATTGAGGGTTCAGCTTCAGTGAGGGGCAGAAAACTGTGGTAGTGGAGCAGTTGCCTGTAATAAACCTCACCGGATTGACATCAATGCAAAGAAAATAAATTGGCTAGGGTATATAACAGATGTGGCCAGTTTTCTGCATGTGAATCTGGAAGCTGCCCCTGTGAAATGAAGCTTTTGGTTTTTCAAGATGCACAGGCCTCTAACTAACAATGTTGGACAAATCATAAAAACATCGGCTGAGAGTTTCATTCAACCAGTGGTAGCTCGGAGGAAATTCCCAGCCACGACAGAGCTAATTTATCATTTTCTTTTGAATGTGGTTTTTCTGTCTTAATGATGTAGCAAACCTCACTTTAACTGCCCAGTTTACGGAGAGTCCAAAGTAGAGCCTGAAGATATTTGGAGCAATTTCATCGGTTGCCCTTCCATTTTTATTGTTGACTTATGCAGATAGCTCATTGTTGATTGGTTGTTTGAGTACACCTTGGTAGATTTTCATTGAAGCTTATGTACCTGCTTTGGTCATTAATGACTATGTTTTCTGTTTAGTTGTGATTTAATGAATGTGGAAATTGAGCTGGTCAGATGCATGTGCCACATTTTCATATGGAAAAGTGTGCGCATCCAAATGTAATGCCTTCAGTGTGAAGAAAAAAACATGCTGTAGATGTAAGAGCATTCTATGGATAAAATGTACACGTTCATATTTGACTAAATATATCATACATATATACACATACAGTAATGCCTGGAAGCTGGTCTCTTATGCTGGTTTTAGTTGAAGTAAAAATTTTCCTCTCCACAGGGTCCTGATGAAAATTAGCCTGGGTTAAGTTGGGGTCATCTCACATCATCGTGTTTAAGAAGATTGATCTCATTTAAATAGATGTGGAAAAATAATGTTTGTTATATTAGAAAAGAACAGCTAACTCTCATTAGTCCACACTACAATATCTCTGCACTCTTCTTCAGTCTTTCTTCTAAATAGATGTATGGCAGATAAACAGAAGAAAGGTCAATCACAAGATTATGCAATCTTTGTCATGGCATGTTTATCTTTTTTCCAGCAATGATCTTCCTAATGTAAGGGCATTAGAATAGGACGAGTATGGTTATGCAAGGTATGGACAGCAGAACAGTTTCCCCACCACAGCACATATACTCTAAGAAATTTATAATTGGTGACATTTTGTTGGACTTAACACAGTTTAGTATCAAAAGTCTTAGGTTCAAATAATGTTAAGTAAAAAAAATGATACAGTACAAGAAAGGGAAAACTTTATTTGCAAAAGCACAGGAACACTTCTTTCTTAGTCTGCACTATTGTAACATTTCTTTCTCTCACAGCCATATCTTTAACCCTTTAGCATGGCAGAGAACTTCAAATACTTCCCATAAACTTGCTTGGGGATGTTTTCATGCATGCCAACTGGCAACCCAGCAGAAGCTAAGCAAATTTCAAAAAAAGCTGACATTTCCTATAAGGCTGGTAACTCACAAACAACTTTCCATATGAATCTACAACATGTGATTACATAAAATGGGGCTAGAGCTTGTCAGAAGTTGCAGGTTGCACTCAACATTCCAACACTTGTTTATCAGAAGAAAAGGCAAGTTGTGGGAAGTTCCCAATATTCTTTGTGCAGCGGCATCAGGTTACTATAGATAAATAACACACTTTCCAGTCTGGATTTTAAGTACTGAAGAGGTGGAGGGTCTGGTAGCACGTGGGAAACCCAGAAGAGTCAGTAGCTTTTTAACCAGCCACTTCATTATCAGGTAATTTCTGGCCTTCCCATCCAATTAGGATGAATGGGATGAATGAGCGTGAAGATGACTTGCATGAGTCAATTTCAACTTCAGCATTTAAAGCGATACTCCAAAAAAAATTGCAATTTGATGGATTTTGGAGTTGGGAACACAATAAAAGGAATTGGCAGAATGGAGTCCAGACATTTAAAGGCTGAGACTCATTTTAGAGATGCCTCCCTGGATGTGATGCTGGGGGCTAAACCCCTGCAGGGAAAATTTCTTCCCTACTGACAGGAGGAAGAAGCCTGCCTGTGAAACTAAGATGATTTGGCCGGAGGCTGCCCATAAGGTTAGAAGCAAGAACTCTGCTTACTCAAACCTACTGCAGCACATTATTCTTCACAGCAACTTAACTTGCGATTCCACCCACTCCTCTGCCTATGCACCTCATATTCTCACCTGTACATCCACTCTTATTTTAATGCAATGTTATCTCTCCTGAAATCACCCATAATTGCTCTTCCAACTATCCATTCAACACTGGCCATTACTCTCACTCCGAGGTCCCTTCTTTCCTCCTTGCATGAGAAGGGAGCACAGACACAGGGAGGGGCAGAGTACTGGACGTGGTCCTCCAGTCATCTCTCAGCTGAGAGCTACAGAGGTGGTGGCACAGGAGATTGACAGAGTCTCGGTGTGCTTTGCTGTCAGAGATGGGATTCTCCCAGCTACCAGGCGACAGAATTAAATATCAGATAGCCACATGGCATACAACTCTCACTCATGTTGCCTTCATGTTAGCAGCAAGTGAAATATGATCAAATGCCCAATGATCACTTAAAACATTCTTATTGTGACAATCTATTTCACAGCTTTAATTTCCCACAAGGCCATCAAGCATCCTGAAGGAGGCATTGCAGGAGGATGACAACTCCTCAGAGGAGGTCACTCCCTCTCAATGCACATTCATGGGACTCTTGTAGATCATGCACAAGCTCACATACTCACACTTCAGTGGGACCAACAAGGCACATAGTTGGATTTTTACCTGGTGACTCACATAGATGGTGAAGAAAGGGACATAAGTGAAGAGTCCACATTGGGGGAGCAGGGCCCTCTAAGTTCTATTTAGCAGACAAGATACATCAATGGCCATCAATGATATTTCTGGAGTAACAGCAAAGATTGTGCAATGTACAATAGACTTTCCAGGTGTTTTTTGCATGCTTGCCGAGAGATTCGAGGAGTCCATCTCAAGTATCAGTAACATAATGTTGTAGGCATTTACAATGGTACCTTTGTCTATGGAAATAGTGGCCACCTGCATGGACCATCAAACACAGTTGTCACATGACTGCATGCAGGTCCTCACCAATGGGTTTCACACTATGAGTACCACCTTAAGTAAGATGTATGATACACTAGCCTTGGCCATTCATTGCTCCACTAGTCTGCAGCAAAGGGTTCCCCAGCTCATTGCTAACAAGGAAATGCAGGAAAATGGTGAAAGGGGATATGGAACTGGGGACTCAGCTCAAAGCACTTCCACTTCTTACCCTCTGCTCCATCAGTATCCCAAATGCTGCCCTGTGTCTCAATGATCAAGTCTGTCTCTGCGCAGATGCAGGTGAAGCAGTCTTTGCTGAAGCCCTCATGGGCTCTTCAGCCCAGATGATGAGAGAGAAGAATATCTCACCAGTCAGACAGGAATCTGAACAACCTGCCTCTATCTTTACAAATGCTGCAGAGGCTGAACAAGGTAGAAGTGCTCGGAAGAGGAAGGGTCAAGATTTGTAGTTGCTCAGGAGTATGTACATGGGTGTGTTGCACAATTTTTTTTATTCATTCATGGGATGTGGGTGTCACTGGCTAGGCCAACATTTATTGCCCTTCCTTAATTGTCCTTGAGAAGGTAGTGGTGAGCTGCCTTCTTGATCTGCCGCAGTCCCGGTGGTGTAGATACACTCACAGTGCTTTTATGGAGGAGTTTGCAGGACTTTGACCCAGCGACTATGAAAGAACAAGTCAGGATGGTGAGCGGCTTGGAGGGGAAATTCCAGGTGGTGGTGTTCCCATCTATCTGCTGCCCTTGTCTTTCTGGGTGATAGCGGTCATGGGAAGATGCTGTCTAAGTAGCCTCGGTGAGTGCCTGCAGTGCATCTTGTAGGTGGTACACACTACTGCCACTGTACGTCGGTGGTGGAGGGAGTGAATGATTGTGGTTGGGGTGCCAATCAATCAGGTTGCTTTGTCCTGGATGGTGTCGAGCTTCTTGAGTATTGTTGGAGCTGTACTCATCCAGGCAAGAGGGGAGTATTCCATCACACTCCTGACTTGTACCTTATACGTGGTGGGCAGGCTTTGGGGAGTCAGGAGGTGAGTTAATCACTGCAGGATTCCTAGCTTCTGATCTGCTCTTGTAGCCACATTATTTATATGGCTAGTCCAGTTCAGTTTCTGCTCAATGGTAATGCCCAGGATGTTAATAGTGGGGGATTCAGCGATGGTAATGCCATTGAATGTCAAGGGGAGATGGTTAGATTCTCTTCTGTTGGAGATGGTCATTGCCCGGCACTTGCGTGGCATGAATGTTACTTGCCACTTGTCAGCCCAAGCCTGGATATTGCTGCATTTGGACATGGACTGCTTCAGTATCTAAGGAGTCGCGAATGGTGTTGAACATTGAGCAATCATCAGCAGACATCCCCACTTCTGACTTTATTAATGGAAGGAAAGTCATTGAAACAGCTGAAGATGGTTGGGCCAAGGGCACTACCCTGAGGAACTCCTGCAGTGATGTCCTGGAGCTGAGATGGCTGACCTCCAACAACCACAACCATCTTACTTTATGCTAGGTATGACTCCAACCAGTGGAGAGTTTTCCCCCCATTGACTCCAGTTTTGCTAGGCTTTTTGACACCACACTCGATCAAATGCTGCCTTGATGTCAAGGGCAGTCACCCTCACCTCACCTTGGGAGTTCAGCTATTTTGTCCATGTTTGAACTAGGGCTGTAATGAGGCTAAGAGCTGAGTGCCCCGGCGGAACCCAAACTGAGATTCAATGAGCAGGCGATTTCTAAGCAAGTGCCACTTGACAGCACTATTGATGACCCCTTCCATCACCTTATGATCAAGAGTAGACTGATGGGGCAGTAATTGGATGGGTTGGCTTTGTCCTGCTTTTTGTGTACAGGACATACCTGGGCAATTTTTCACATAGGTAGAAGCCAGTATTGTAGCTGCACTGGAACAGCTGGCTAGGGGCATGTCAAGTTCTGGAGCACAAGTCTAGAGTACTATTGCCAGAATATTGTCAGGGCCCATAACCTTTGCACTATCCAGTGCCTTCAGCTGTTTCTTGATATCATGTGGAGTGAACTGAATTGGCTGAAGACCGGCAGCTGTGATGTTGGGGACCTCCCAGTGTTAGGGTGCTATGTTTCTGTTTTAGTTTTGAGACACATGAATATTTCCGATACAATAAATGCCATTCTACAACCAGATATTGAGCAAGCCATTATCATTTCATGTGACTGGATACATCTTCAATATGCAGCAGCCAGGGAATGGTCAGGGTGCGCAGCGCTCACAACATTGTGCAGCAGAGTTTTGGACCTGCATGACAATTCTGAAGAGTAGGAGGAGAAGACAGAATGTGATGTACCAATGCACCAGCAGTGCTGTACTTTGCTCCCTGGGATGTCCTCACTATATGTGGCTCACATAAGTTCCACCAGTCCACCCATCTGAAAACCACATCCAAAACTCACTCCACCACCTCCTCTCCCACTATTCTCCCAACACAAAGCAGTCCTTGTCTCTGAGCGGCCAACTGGTAAGTTCAAGATGCTTTGAGGTGCAGGGAGGACAGATTGCCGCAGGATGAAAGCATCATAGGAGCTGCCCAGGAAACTTATGCACACCTATATAAAGTCATTTTGTGGTTGCACACCAGCTGCACATTGATTGAGTGGGAGCTTTGCAGTTGATGAATACTCCCGGTGATATGTTCCTACTTGCCACATGTGCAGTTGACGATGCTGTCCATCTGTGGGACTCCAGCCAGAACCACAAAGACAAGCGCCTGCTAATTGTAACTGATGTAATCACAGGTAAATTTGACATAATTGCTTGCGCTAGCAAATAAGCCATCAGTCACCTGTCTTATGTATTTGTGGGTCACAGACTGCAAAATCCTGCAAAAGAGGGTGATGGTGACTTTGACAACCACTTGTAAACTGTGACACAAGATCCACTTGGCAGTTGATCTTGGTCCAACAGAATGCAAATGTTAGAACACCATGGCCTCAGGAGGCTCGAGTTGTTACATCAGGTGATGGCAGGCATGTCAAGAAAACTTATCCTCTGACTGTAGATCATGTATACTGGGATATGGCCTCCAGTGAACTGATCTCTCCTTAATCCGTCTCTCCTCTGGGCTGCAAATCGGTGAGGAGTATTGTGTTCAGTTGTTCTGTGTTTGACTATGAGTCTGTGCTTGATTGGTTAAGCCTGGGTGTGGTCTCAAGGAAAATTAGACAAATTGTAGAAAGAGCTGGAAGCTAGAACTAGAAGCAGAGATTAGACATTTTAAAGCACTGTAAACAAAACCTATCACACATATAGAAGCTGGTCTGTCATTTTTGCATAAAGAATACAAAAAGGAGCAGTTTCTTGCTGCTCATTTTCCTGGCCCTGCTGCTCTTGCTCACACAGGTCATCTTGAGCCTCATTTGAGATCCAAGGTAACAGAGCATAAGTGGCACCTACTGATCTGATAGATCAAAGCTCCAAAATGCAAAATAGGCGTACAAAACTCCAAAGTGGTCAAAGTTACCTATCAACACTGGTACTATGAACAAAGCCATTCACACAAACAGGGAAGAAAACTGTGGAGTTTCAGTACTTATTTGGCATATTTCCCTGTCTTGTCTTGAGCCCCTTCAACTGCTTCTGTGTTCTAGAGAGTTCCAAGAAGCCTGGCAAACCCATGGATCCACAGTTAAATGGCAAATATTATGTTAATATTGCTGCAACTGTGTGATCAACAGATTAAAATTGACATCCCATCTCTCCCGTAAGGATTGATTGCACGCAGCCCAATGTGGTTAAACGTGGAAGTCGGCAGGTTAGAGCCGGCTTCTCAACCTGCCATCAACTTCTCTGGTTTTAACCCCCTCCCTCCAACCTGCTCCCAAACTCACGCATTCCACCGCATTAAAATTCAGCCCTTTTTTGCTAAATCCAATTGATATTCTACAGTTATGAGTACAACAGAGGCACTGGCTGGAATTTTACTGGGCCATTTTGAACAAGATTGGAGGTGGGGCAGGGGTCCTGTAAAATGATGCAGGATTGTGGGGAGGGTGGCACAACCGTCCTCTTTCCACCATTATGCCATCTTGCCAGCGATGGGGAAGGTGGCAGACAGCACTACTGCTGTGAGCCCTATTGGCTCACTTAAGTGGCCAATTAAGGGCTTCCTTCCATTTCCACTGGCATTCAACCAGTGGTGGGGGGACCCTCTGCCACGTGGGGAATCCTTCAGGTAATCCCTGGCAGCTCCGGAGAGTGGGCCCTCCTATGAGGGTACTCCCTAGCCCAAGAAAGAACCCCGGCAGCAATGGCACTGCCTGCCCTCACCAACTTCTCCACCCCCATCGCCAGGGTCTGCCTGACTGGTCCCAGCGACAACAGACACCACTACCTGGTTGTGCAAGTGCACATCCATCGATGTGCTCTCCTCCTCCTGGTTGATCCCAGAAGTGGCCACCACTGCTGGTAGCGCTGCTGAGGCTGCTGACCCTCTGAATGGCCGACAGCTGCTGGGGGTGGGTAGCCTTCCTTAATAGGGATGGACACCTCAGTGGTAGTCAATTGAAACGTTGCCGCAGACATAATGCGGCCCTGGGTCCCGTCGGCTGCTAAAGCAGGGTCAGCCTCCTCTAACTAAATTCATCCCACTTTTCCTCCTTTTCCTAATTTATTGACACACTCTTCTCCTTCCTGTGCCTCTGTGGTGTACTGCCAATTTTAAAAAAAGTATATAGCCATATTTATATGGCTAGTCCAGTTCAGTTTCTGGTCAACGGTGATCCCCAGGATGTTGATAGTGGGGAATTCAGCAATGGTAATGCCATTGAACATCAAGGGGCGATGGTTAATTTTTCTCTTGTTGGAGACGGTCATTGCCTGGCACTTGTGTGGCGCGAATGTTACTCGCCACTTATCAGCTCAGGCCTGAATGTTGTCCAGGTCTTGCTGCAAGTGAAGCAGTCCATGACCACTACCATCTAGAAGGACAAGGGCGGCAGCTGCTTGGGAACACCACCACCTGGAAGCTCCTCTCCCAGTTGCGCACCATCCTGACTTGGAATTATATTGCCATTCCTTCACTGTCGCTGGGTCAAAATCCTGGAACTCCCTCCCTAGCAGCTCTGTGGGTGTACCTACACCACATGGACTGCAGTGGTTCAAGAAGGCAGCTCACCACCACCTTCTCAAGGGCAATTAGGGATGAGCAATAAATACTGGCCTAGCCAGTACATCCTTCGAATGAATTTAAAAAAAATAGCAGATTATACTCAAGAATTATTTTTGGTGAGTTCTGGAGGCATGGCACCCAGAAATTCTTGATGTTTTATTTTGTCCAGCATTTTAAAGTCAATGTTTTAAATATAGAGGTAACATTGCCATGTATATTGTTTTTGTTTCTGTTGTTAAACTGTGCATACTTCACAGTGCACAAAGTCACTACCCATTGAAACGCGCAGCAAAGGCTCCCCAATGATGCAGGGAGCTTGGAAGTCTGGAAGTGGAGAAGGGTTTTCACACAAATGGAGTGGGCAATGTTGTGAAAGTGAAAGTAAACAGTTTTAGTGATCTGTAGGAAATAAGAGTTTAAAGCATAGCTCTGGGTTTGCTGTTGACAAAGTTTTCTGCTAAAAATGTTGATACAAAAACATTACTGAAAATCTGTGCCAAAGTAAGGGTAACATGCAGTTCTCCTGTGGTATTGCTCATATATGAGGGTATACTGCTTTCTTCTCATTAGCTTTGATGGTACAAGGACTTGGGACACAGATTTAAGATTCTGGGCAAGAGATGCTGGGGGAATGTGAGCAATACATTGCAGAACCTACCCGGGAAGAGGCTATTTTAAATCTAGTAACGCCTAATGAGGTAGGATTAATAAGAAACCTTGTAGTTAAGGAACCTCTAGGGGGTAGAGATCACAACATGGTAGAATTTCAAATTCAGTTTAGGGTGAGCAACACAGGTCTCAAACCAGTGTCCTCAACTTAATTAAGGGCAATTGCAGAGGTATGAAGAAAAGAGTTGTCTAAAACTGGCTGGGAAAATAGACTAAGGGGAAGGTCAGTAGATAAGCAGTGGCAGACGTTTAAACAGATATTTCATAACGCTCAGCAAAAATTTATCCCGGTCAAAAAGGACTGGGTGAGAAGGATGAACTACCCGTGCTTAACAAAGGTGGTCAAGAAGAGTATCCAATCAAAAACTAAGGCATATAAAGCGACGAAAACTAGTGGTAGGCCAGAGGATTGGAAATCTTTTCAGAGCCAGCAGCGGATGACTAAAAAGCAAATAAAAGGGGAGAAAATTGATTATGAAAGTAAACTGGCAAGAAATATAAAAACAAACAGCAAGAGCTTCTACAGCTTTATAAAAAGAAAGAGAGTAACTAAAGTGAGAGTGGGACCGTTGGAGGATGCAACTGGAGAATTGATAACGGGGAACAGGGGAATGGCTTATAATTTAAACCAATATTTTGCATCGGTCTTCATGGTGGAGGACACTATAAACATTCCAAAGATATCAGATAAGCAAGGAGCTAATGGGAGGAAAGGTCTTGTAACAGTCTCTATCATGAGGGACAAAGTATTTGACAAACTAATGGGACTAAAGGGAGACAAGTCGCCAGGACCTGATGGCTTGCATTCAAGCGTTTTAAAGGAAGTGGCTGCAGAGATAATGGAGGCATTGATCAAAATATTCCAGAACTCACTGGATTCCGGGAGAGTCCCAGAGGATTGGAAAACTGCTAATGTGATGCCCCTGTTCAGGAAGAGAGGGAGACAAAAAGCAGGAAACTATAGGCCAGTCAGCCTAACATTTGTAGTTGGGAAAATGCTAAGAGTCCACTATTAAGGAAGAAATAGTAGGACGTTTAGAAAAGCTTAACGCAATCAAACTGAGTATATGTGGTTTTGTGAATGGGAAATAATATTTGACAAATTTGCTATAGTTCTATGAGGATATAAGAAGCAGAGTTGATAAAGGGGAACCAGTAGATGTAGTGTATTTGGATTTCCAGAAGGCATTCGATAAGGTGCCACATAAAAGGTTATTGCACAAGATAGGAGCTTACGGTATTGGAGGTAATGTATTAGCATGGACTGAGGATTCATTAACACACAGAAGACAGAGTCGCGATTAATGGGTCTTTTTCAGGTTGGAAAGACGTAACTAATGGAGTGCCACAAGGGTCAGTCCTAGGGCCTCAATTATTTACTATCTATATTAGTGATTTGCAGGAGGGGGCAGAGTGTAATATATCCAAATTTGTTGATGATACAAAAATAGGTGAGAGGGCATGTTATGATGAGGACATAAGGAATCTGCAAGGGGATATAGACAGGTTGAGTGAATGGGCAAAAGCTTGGCAGATGGAGTTTAATGTAGGAAAGTGTGAGGTCATGCACTTTGGTAAGAAAAAGCAAAAGGCAAACTATTATTTAAATGGAAAAGAGACTCCAAAAAAGTGCAGCACAGAGGGATCTGGATGTTTTTGTGCACGAAACACAAAAGGTTAGCATGCAGGTGCAGCAAGTAATTAAGAAGGCAAATGGAATTTTGGCCTGTATTGCTAGGGGGTTGGAGTTTAAAAATAGGGAAGTCTTGTTAAAACTGTACAGGGTGTTGGTGAAGCTGCACCTGGAGTACTATGTATAGTTTTGGTCCCTTTTTTTTAAGAAAGCATATACTGGTATTGGAGGCAGTTCAAATGAGATTCACTGGGCTGATTCCTGGGATGAAGGGGTTGATTTATCAAGAACGGCTAAACAGGTTAGGCCTTTATTCATTAGAGTTTAGAAGAATGAGGGGTGATCTTATTGAAATGGACAAGATTCTGAGGGGGCCTGACAGGTAGATGTTGAGAAGATGTTTCCACTAGTGGGGGAATATCGAACTCGGGGACATAGTTACAGAATAAGGGGACACTCATTGGAGACTGAGATGTGAAGGAATTTCTTCTCTCAGAGGGTAGTGAATGTCTGGAATTCTCTATCCCAGAGAGTTGTGGAGGCTAAATCACTGAAAGTATTTAAAGAGGAGGTAGATAAATTTTTGAAATATAGGGAGTTGAGGGTTATGAGGAGCTGGCACAAAAGAGGGGAAGATCACCCATGATCTTATTGAATGGCAGGGCAGGCTTGAGGGGCTGAATGGCCTACTCCTGTTCCTGTTTCTTATGTTCTTATGGTAATGACCTGGACTCTCTGCCCATGAGGATGGTGGAAGTTGAAACAATCAATGATTTCAAAAGGAAATTGGATGGGCACTTGAAGGAAATAAACTTGCAGAAGCAGAGACCAAGTGGGGGAAAGGGACTGACTGGATTGTTCCACGGGGAGCCAGCATGGACTCATAGGGCTGAAGGGCCTTTTTCTGTGCTGCAAATGACTATGACCCCAAAAACAATACAGCTTTTTATGCATATAAAGGATAACATCAGGATCACTGATTTACTGTGATGGAATACATCAAATTCCATTTTTCTTAAATATAATTTTGAGATTGTTAATGCCACTTTGGAGGTAGATCTCCTTAAATTTCATTATTCTGTGAAAACCTTTTAAATGAATGAAATTTATTTTACTTAGATTTATTCCTTTACCTGTATGTTTAATTTTGTTCCTATCCAATCTTAAAGTTAACATTAAACAGCCAAAAGGTATGCAAAATGTACCTATCTTCCTATGTTCCTATACTGGCTAGAGTTATAATTTTGGGGTTTTGCAGCACTAGGTAGGCAGAGTAGTGTTTGGCTGAACTGATTGGGGATTTTGGCAGTATCACAGGGTTTTCCGGTATTCAGCAGCATAGGGGGAGGTGGGGTTGTTTAGTTCAATATCACTATGAAGTAGGAACTTTGAATTTAGCAGAACCTGGAGATGGAGTTTGGGTTATGTCTCATTGTGGATTCCTGGCGTCGACCAGCATCGAGAAGAAGGACAGCTCATGAGCCTGACATTGGATATTGCTTGGGTTTCATAGGTCAATGATTGGAATGTTTACATTTTTTAACAAGACATTGGTAATAACCCGTTGATAATTAAAAGCTTTGTTAGTGTTCAAAATTAACAGATTTAATTTATTCTAAGATATAATAGAAAAAATCTGGGGGAAGAAATTTGTTTGCAGAGCACCACTTGCAGACTTAATTTGATTCCCCCAGGGCAGACAGTACCATGGCTGCTCCATACACAGCTTTTACAGCATTCTTCAATGATGAACAGTGTGCAGACTGTGCAGGTTGAAGCCCACGGCACTGCCAGCCCCGGGGAATCAACACAAGTCTGCAAGTGGCACTAAGAAAATTTCTTGCCCTAGAAGATTTCCTATTACATTATAGACTAACTTATCTCTCTTACCAGCGATGTTAAGATAATTGGTGTATAGTTTCTTGAACTTGTTCTATCTTCCTGGTTAGATATAGAAATAACATTAGCTGTCTATTTGTCCTCTGGCACTACTCCCTGCGAGAGTGATTTTTTAAATATATATGTAATAGAGCCTCTGCTATCTCTTCCTTAATTTCTTTTAATATGCTTGGATGCAATCCATCTGGACCAGAGGTTTTATCCTTTCTAACTTTGATTAATTTATATTTATATCCCCATTTCTATTTTAAATGTTTTTTTTTTATTTCTGCTCTAATATCATGTCCACCATGTTAGTCTCCCTGGGAATTGCCAAGAAGAAATAATTATTTAATATTTCTGCCATTTTGTTGTCATTATCTGAGAGTTCATCATGTATATCCCTTAATGCCTCTAGGCCTATCCTGCATTTCCTTTTGTTTTCTTACTAAAGGTTTCTCACCTGCATACAATACTACAAAAACTCCAAAAGTAGCCTTGCAGAATGAGATAAAAGCAGAACTTGTGTCCTAGCTACATAGTGTCATATTTGGATCAGTGATAATATCTCGTCTAAGTCAGAGATTTGGGATTGAATCTGCAGAACATGACCACATAACGTTAGCAGGCAATTCAGTGAAGCAGAGGTGCATTGTTGAAAGATGAGATGTTAGACCAAGTTGTGGTGGACAATACAATATTATTTGAAGAGGATCAGGGCATTTTCTCAGGGACTTCTCCAACACCTATCCCTCAATCAATACCATCAAAACAGATTTTCATTTATTTCATTGTTGTACGTGATGTATTTAAATTGATGTACTTAAATTGGCTGGTGTGCTTGCCCTCATAATAACAGCAATTCCATTTCAAAAGTAATTAATTGGCTATGAAGCACTTTGGAAGATCTTGACAACATGAAGGCATTCAATGAATGTATTCCATTATTACTTTTCAAAATGGTGATCTTGGAATACAAAAACATTTGGTCCACATGGACCATGGACTCCTTATATCCAACAACCCCTGTTGGAAAGTGCACATGGGTGGATGCCAGGTGAAAACACAATTTTATTCAGTTGCAATGTCCCCACAATTGAGTAGTCAACAGTCACTGTTTAAAATCAAACATGAAGAACAGTCCCTTGGATGAGGTTCTGAAGGCTGCCAGCATTTACCGAATAACTTGGAAGAGCCAACAGCTTCAAGGAGGCTTCAACAGTATCAAGAGAAAACTGGGCAAAAAAAAAGTCCTGCACTGGAATTAGGATTCAATCTTAAACAAATATTATATATTTCCCTCCTTTATCATCAGGTGAATTGGTAAAGATGTCTTTTGATAAATAACTTGTAATAATGTCCACTGCGGCCTTTTCAGATCGATAGTGGTTTAGCTCAGAATTTTGTTCATTCGGTCCTTCCATGTCCACCTGACTCCACATAAAATTTTAATAATAGTTTGTGATAGGTAATTCTGCATAACAGACCAAATTACCTGTCTGATTGGGTTGTCCTGTGTTAAACAGCAATTCATTATCAGTCACAATGCAGATTGCTCATCATTAAATTGTTTGTCTGCCTACCAGCTGATAAATTACTTGTAATATATGTAACAGGTAATATTTGTTAATCTATTCCAAATTTCAATCTATCATTCCCTTATTGAACAAAGGTGGCAAACAGCTGCTGACAGTTTTTGTCACAAGACATTTCAGAATGTGTAGCCAAAGCACTGCTCTGCTTCCACAGGAGACAGCATCATTCTCAAACATTTTTGGTCTGCAAAATTTCCTGCCTAATTTTGTTTTTAAAGATATCCTAGTGACATCTGTGATTTTCACAACATATTTGGTCAATTTTCTTTTTTTTAATTCACCTTTTGATTTATTTAGCTTTCTAGAAAATGCTTATGTACTCAGTCCCTTCACCCAGGCTTCTTATATTAATTGTTTCCTTTCCTGGCACGTACAATATACTCCCTAATACCCAAACATTTGTGTGGAGTGGGTGTACTTATGCACAAAACAAAAAAATGATCAAAATTCTTATTTGAGCTTCTTGATTATAGAAGGGTATTTTGTTACAATGCAAGCCAAGATGTAAATGATTTATGTTATTTGAACTAGATTACTGCACTTGAATTATTCAGGATTCATAAATTATGTTAATTCTAATGACATGTAAAAAATGATTTATGGAGCCAAGAAAATGCACTAATTAAAGGTTCTATTTGTTTATATGCACAGGGTCCTTTAATTAGAAAGGGATAAGTAAGAGATATGTTTCACTCTTGTTCATTTTACAAAAAAAATCCTAATTATACAGTGTTTAGTTTACAGCAGTATATTCATCATTCTATCAAAGATATGCAGTCACTCATAACACCAAATTTGTCCGATTGAATGTAGGTCCACTGTTATTAGCCAAGGGGACATGAGCAACATTGCAGATGTTTATAGAATAACAGTTGTTTTAAAATGAGTAACAAGAGTGTAATCCAATTGGAGTGTTCAAATGACATCACAACTCAGGAAAGCAGAAGACAAAGCATAATTAAACATTTGAAACAGAAGATTGCACTTTAACTTTGAACTAACTCCTTTGGAGTTCTTCGTTAGATGCTGCTGCAGAACCATTGCTGCAGGACGGCCAGAGAATCATTTTCAGTTAAAACAAGTTTCAGATCGTACAAGTGTTTCACTGGCTGAAAGATAAAATTCCAACTCTTGAAAGACTGCTACATGCTTATACAAGTTGAACCTGAGGGATATACTATGTCTAGTTTCCATTTCAAAAGTAGTAAGAACTTTGCTTTGCATGAGAACCCAAATGGAGCAGTTGGTAACAAATAAAGCGATGGCTAGCATGTTATAAGTTACACATAGGATAGCTTGGCAAACCAGCAAAAGCTGAATCAGCCTGACAACCTACAAAATAGTCCTGAATATAAGTGCATAGTTACATTTGAAGTGCAGGGGACACAGGCTTATTGTAACTTAAGGCACAAGGGAAAACAATATTCCAACATTTGTTTAGTGGAAATATCAGGAAATTTTTCAATCCATCATTTCCTGCTACATATTCTGTAAGATTGAGACTTTGTACCTGCAGCACACATCTAGAAAACTGGTTCTAAGCTGTCATTGCAATTCCTCACATGGCAAGTTCCCAAGTTCTGCAATATTGTTTATAGTACCAGGTAGAGCAAAGTACTTTCTCTTCAAGGAGATAGAAAAAAATTGTGGGGAGATTAGTCTGTATCAGTCTGCATGGGACTACTGGGAAAGCTGTAAGTAACTTCAGAAGCATGTTCAACAGACAATCAGTGGTAAAGAGAGGGAACTGAAAATGAATGTAGCTATCAACACTAAACTTTACCGAAAGTAATTTTTCCAATACTTTAACAGCAAGAGAAGAAACAAGGAACAGGGAAGAACTTCAAAGAATGCCAGCAGGGATCAGGCAGAGGATGAGTAGAGTTGGTTGAAGTACTCAGTAAATAAATCCTTAAAATATTCACTAAAGAAGGGTTGTGTTCTGCATGAATGGAATTAATATATGCAGTTTTATAGGCTTCAAACTCCAGAAGACAGAGCTTAAATGGCTCAATATTACCTATAAGAGAAGTTAGAGATACTCCTTTTTCAGAGTCATCAGAAACAGAAGAATTTCAATGGAGCAAGTGCAAGAAAATTGAAAAGATAAAAGTCAGAGATTGAAAACACCACAAGAATGAGGAAAGATTATTTTATATTTTAATGTGTTTGTTGTCTTTCCAATTTACACATTAAGTTATATAAGAATCTGGACAGGTGACCAACTCAATGGCCTCTGTGTATTGTGTTATATTACCAATTTCATAGACATGGTCAGGAACAACTCTTATTGTGTTTTCCCTTCCTGTAGCAAAAAAAAAAGCCAAGTCACTATTCAGTAACTTTGGAAGCCGGTCTGAGCTCTTGCCCAGCACTTCCAAATCTTCTGCATTTGAATTTCCTGGCTGATCCCAACAATCCCAATAAGGTATGTGCAGTGCCAGTATCTTAGCTGGTGGCTGCTACTGTCAGATCAAGTAACAGTGCTTCTTCATAAGTCTGATGTTGCTGTGGCCCTTCATGATGAGGTTGCATTGGCTGACCAGGCAGAAAGTCTTGGGGATTTTAAAGCAGAAATAGAGGAGAGGGTTGGGGTGGAAGGCAAGAGGTGCATGGTCATGTCATCTGCAGTTTTCACTTCATGCCAGATAGCAGGATGCGGGTGAAGTGAGATTTGAGATGGAGCATAAGGCAAGAGCATTGTCATACAGAATAATCTTTGATGTTGTTAGATGCAACAGCCTCAATCACAGCCAACCCCATAACGCAGTGTCTCCTCCAAAGGGGTCATGAGATACAAGCCTGCCTGTTCCCTGCTGATTCTCTGACACATTGTCCTGTAAGAAAGAGATGCAATTAGTTGTGCATCATGCCAGCCATGGACGCACCTGGGCCTCTGCTGACTGAGTAGCCAGTCAGCAGCGTGTTTTGCTGCAATTCTGCTGATGAACAGGCAGCATGAAGTTTGCATACCGCCTGCCTCAATGGGGACAGGCACAGGATAATTGCCATCCCTGATCCTGACACTGGGCCTAATCCAAATATTCCTTCTCCACGTTTTATTTGGGGAATTGATTGTTTTGAAAAATTACAAAATACAAAATGCCAGTTTTTTTTAAAAGAAATTTAAGCTGAAAGAATATTATTCAATCTATTGTTTCTATTCTTACTTCTTTGCTAACATCTTTCTCTCCTCCCTCACTCCAAAATTTAGAAGTTGATATGTTATTATTGGCAGACATGCTAGAAAATCCTTTTATGTTCTTTTTTGAAATGTGTTACAATACCTAAAATAATCTCCATGAAGGTGGTAAAGAGAATAAAATTAGAAGTGTCTCTGATGCATTAGTTTGCAATCAGGTAGTGATTAGTTCAGGGAGGACAGCAGACCATCAAGGAGAGAAAGTTGCTGGAGAGGGTGGTAAACATCAAGCTGGTGACAGGTAGACTCACTCACCAGCAAGTTAAGATCAACAGCAGTAAAAAAATAGTGCTGAGGTCAGAACAAAGGAATAATAAAAAAAAACAAGGTAAAAGCAGATTGCCAAAACATCAAATGCAAATAGACAGAAGTAAATTTTTGAATTATATTCAAAACTAGCAGAAACCCTAAAAAAACTTTTACGGTCAAATTAGCATCTTTATTGCAACAGCATTTTTTCAAATGCAGGATTTCTAGTTATTCTTTCACCAAAGACTTTAATAAAATCCAAACTTCTCACTCTGGGAGAAGCTGTCCATGTGTAAAATCAGACTTAGGAATTGAAATGCAAATGTTGTCAAGAGACTGGCCTTTTGACTTATGAAAGATTAATTGGGAACTATTTTCTCTTGAGTTGAAAAGACAGATTTACATCTGATGGGCTCAATATTATACGAGAAATAAATGCTATTTCCTTGAAATCTGCCAGTTATAATTTCAGCATCTATCATCAAAGAAAACAGCTTCCTAACTTCCTAAAGTTCTTGTTTGGGATTGAAGTTCTTTAGTATCATTATAACTGTTCCTTCCTTGAGTATAAGTTTGTGGAGCAACATGCTGATTGAAGCTAGACTGCGTAGAAACTCTGGCGGGGATAGACTGTTATCATCTTCGTTGTCCATAGAATCAATATGGGTGCATTCTTTTTTTCTTTATTCTTTTGGGATGGCCTTGATGCCTAATTGATTGGCTTGCCACACCATTTCACAGGGCAGTTATGAGTCAACCACATTGCTGTGGCTCTGCAGTCACGTGTAGGGCAGACCAGGTAAGGGTGACAGATTTCCTTCCCTAAAAGGCATTAGTGAACCAGATGGGTTCAACAATCAACAATGGTATCATGGGGCAGGATTTTTCCTATGGCAGGCAGGCTGGGCGGGAGCAGGTGCAGAGCCAATCGCCACCCGCAATTGGCTCCACACCATCATTTCACACGGGCAGGCCAATTAAGGCCCGCCCAGCATAATACGCAGCCGGTGGCACTCAGCACTATCTGTGTGAGCAGTGGGAGGAGGGAGAGCCGGGGCCAACGCTCTTTCGTGCATGCACGGGAAAGAGCGTTTCAATCTCCCTGAGGCAGTTCCGTGCCTCAGGGAGATTGAATCGATAATAGAATTATTAAATAAAAGGGAAAAAATTTATTTAAACATGTCGCCTCATGTGACTTTTTAAATTTATGAAAATTAAAAAATTTGTTTAATAAACGCTTTAGGAAACCTCATCCCGCTCATGGATGAGCTTTCCTAAAAAACGCGAAGGCCGCTTGGCCTCCTCGCCTGCCCGCCAACCTTAAGGTTGGATGGGCAACATTTAGAATAACTTTAAGTAGATCCTTAACGGCCTTAATAGGCCGTTTACATATCAGTGGGCATGCAGCCAGCTCCGGTGCGTGCGCCGAATGAAACATCGTTACTGAGCGTGCTGACGTCGGGACGCACACCCAACGTCATCGTGCATCATTTTACGCGTCGGTGTGTCGGTCCCACCCCCGCACACCGACTGGAAAATTCTGCCCATGGTCACCATTACTGAGACTAGCTTCAGTTCCAGGTTATTAATTGAATTTAAATTCCACCAGCTGCCATGGTGGGATTTGAACCCATGTCCCCTGGATCTCCACAGATACTACCAGACCTGCTGAGTTTTTCCAGCATTATCTGTTTTAATTTGGATTTCCAGCATCTGCAGTATTTTGCTTGTAAATGAAGTTAATCTGGGGCACTACTTTTGTGTATGCCAAGATAGCAGAACAAGATAACATATTAGCTAAAATTGGTGAAAGAATGTCAGGAACAGATATCAGGAGAACCTTTTGAACCAAAAGCTGCAGTCTTCTGGTTAACACAGTGGAAGCTAGATTACTTGATGGGGCTAGTAAAAATGTATTTTTAAATTCTGAATGTATGTGCTAAAATGGGTTAAATTTGCATAAAACTAGTAAAGAGCAGTACAGCCAGAGTCATGGAAATAAAGCTACCCAATGCCTGTAAAAGGTGAAATGTTTTGAAAGTCTAAAATATGGAACGCTTCACGAATTTGCGTGTCATCCTTGCGCAGGGGCCATGCTAATCTTCTCTGTATCGTTCCAATTTTAGTATATGTGCTGCCAAAGCGAGCACCCGATGCCTGTACTTGAACAGTCAATATTGTTTCAGCCGCAATGAGGAGGAGGATGACTACTTTCAAGAGAGAAATGGAAGAAATGCAAATGTACAAACTTCTCACAAACAGTAAACAGATATTGTGTACTTCATGTTGATTAGTAATCAAGAAAATCCAAGCATCGTCTTCAAAATTATTGTGGTCAACTTTAAAAGGGGATGAAATAGGTTTTCAGCAATTGTACAAATCAGGAAATGGCAATTTGGCAGGGCTTTTACAACCTGCCCGATTTTCTTTTGAAAAGGAAATTAGGATTGGTGTAAAATGTGTTACTGATTCACTGTCATCTCTTTTGCACTGGTGACGAAGATCAATTTCACCCCCTACGTTTCTCTAATGTGCTAACCGATGACAATAGTCCAATATCCAAAACTCAGTTCTTCAAGTAACTATGAAATCTGTCTATTTGGTATCATTCTTAATATTTCCAAGTAAATTATGTCAATATTAACCTGGTAAAATTGAGAACAAACTGGCTTATTTTGTTTCTGGTACTTTACTCATGGAGCGCACAATATGGTATTTGTTGGAGCAGCTTTATCACTCTGACATGAAGGAACTGTCAGTTTGAAGTAGAAATCATTTTTCAGGAGACGACATCCTGATGTGTCTAATGAAGCCTTTCTGCTGACGACTCATTTACTATAAATACCCAACAATAATCAGGTGAAGAGGGTTAATAAACGACTTAGATAATTAGTCCGGCACAAGCTGTGTGTATTAGTAAGAAAGCAAGAAGGGGGAAAAAAAAATCAGTAAATTCCGGGTGAGCACATCTTCATTTATGCTGCATTAATTTGCATTAGACTTCTTGAGGTTCAGTTTTGCTTCAAGTTTGTAATGTGTTTGAATTGCTATATAATAGGCTGAAAATTAGTGAACACACGCAGAGCAGCAGCCTGTGTGCCATTTGTTGCAAATACAAATTAATCTTCAGTTAGTTCTGTTTTAGAGAATAGATTTTTAAAATCTCCATCGTATTCTTACAAACCTTAACTAAGAAATCCACATATTTTGTAAAGTGTAAAGATGTAAAGACCTATATTTATAAATGTTTTCCAATGTTTAGACAGTACTGACTATATTCAAAACAATCTACAGAGATAGTTAAAAATCCTTGATTTTATAGAAATAATCATAATTTTTATAACCTTATGGTTGGTTAGTTGATGTAAACATGCCAATTGGGTCTAAATCACACCTACAAAGTTTGTGGACAATTGCATCTTAGCAATTAGGTCTACTCTCGATATTTCAAAGTTGTTCTATGCACTAGAGGATTTGAATTATCCAGCAATTGAAATTAAACAATATAAATAAAATAAAGTAAGGATTTATTGCATTAGAAATTTAAAGTATCAGATCATTTAAATGACAATTTTGAATTAAGGGGTAGACTGTGTGCTAGGTTATCCTCATTCATCAGCTGGAATTTGTCAGGTCTTATCTTGCCAATATCATCAGCCTTTTATTTGATTAGGTTTGTCTAATACGTCTATTCAATTCATTTGCAAGATATGTTTTTCTTTAAATATATGAAGCCTAACGTAGTCTGTCACAATGCTGAAACAAGTCATTAGTTTAAAAGGAATGCAAAGAGGTTTTTAATATATTGAGTTTAGATACAGTTGTCAACTAGAAAATAATTGCCAGAGTATCTGGCAATTTTCAAATTCAACACAAGATTCAACATAAGCTATCAAGTTTATATTTCAATCCCAAAATAGATCCAGTAAAGAAAATCCTTCACCTCATTTGATCTCATCCTAAACTACCAGCACTAACATCTTCCTATAAAGCAGCTAACACTTTTTAAAAAATGTCCTGCGACAGGATTGTCAATCCAGGTCAGCAAAATGGCATGATGCATTTTTTAAAATGTGAAGGGTCTAATTGGTCCAATTAGCAGGGCTGAGAGCAATCTGAAGGTGGGACCCAGTTACCGAGGGTCCTTTGAAAAGGTGAGCATCAGCCAACACCAGGCTTGCTGTTCATTGGAGATGATACAGCAAGGTGCTCAGAGGGCCAGCGTTGGCACAGGCAGGTGCCCAGGGGCAGCACCAAGATCCTTGGATGCTTCTCTTGAAGCCTTAACCAAGACAGTTGCTGATTAGTGAGATATTATCCCTGGAGTTCGGCAGAAGAAATCCACCCAGACACACCAACAGAGCCTGAATGGAGGAGGTGACAGAAGTTAGCAGTAGAAGGGTAACCAGAAGGACATGGGTCTAGTGTTGGAAAAGGTTCAATGAGCTAATAAAATCTGGAAAGGTGAGTGGCAGGCAACACCGGGGTGATAGACCCTTAACTCTGAACACAGAATCTGCTGAGTTTGTTTGCTTGCTGATGTATACATTGGGGAGAATTTTCTCCCCGTCGGGCGGGCTGGTCGGGATCAGGCGGGGAGCCGATCGCCGCCCGTGATCGGCTGCGCGCCGCCATTTTATGCGGGCAGGCCAATTAAGGCCCGTCCAGCGTGATTCGGGCCCTGTAGCACTCAGCGCTACCTGTACAGAGCTGCCTCAGGGAGATTATATTCAATTTGAAGCATCAAAATAAAAAAGTTAAAAATCATTTACACATGTGCCCTCGTGTGACAGCATCACATGAGCTGGGACATGTTTATCAAACGTTTAAAAAACATTTATTAATTTAATACACCCTTCATGAAACCTCATACCGCCCGTGGATGAGGTTTCATGAAAAATGCGAAGGCCGCCTGGGCTCTTCACTTGCCCACCAACCTTAAGATAGGATGGGCAGCCCTGACAATTAGGCTAATTAGTTTATTAATAGCCTTAACAGGCCTTTGACAGTTCAGCGGGCGCGCAGCCAACTCCTGTGCACGCCCGACGAACGAAAGATCTGAATGACGGGCAGTGATGTCGGGACGCACGCCCAATGTCATTTTATGAAAATTCTGGCCATTGTTCTCCCTAATATTGTCACAGCAAGTGGCCAGATGCAACACTGAGAAGTCACATATAGGGTGCCATTGAGAAGGGGGTATCACTGAGGAGCGCAAAATCTTATGTGAATATCATGCTCGAATAGGTAAGGGAGACCAAGCTACTCAGACATCATTTTCTCCTCATCCAGTAGGTAAAGAGAGTGCACAACTTTTGGGAAATGTCCCAGACAGGTGGTGCGTGGCAGATCTGACCCTGATAGAGGTGGCGGCGCTGGACATCATAAAGGTGCCATTACGGCAGGCCGTGGATGATGGAGAAATGGGAGGCCAAGATAAGCAGGATTATTTGATAGCTTTACCTTCAGGTGAAAGGCATTGAAGAAACTCTTGCCTAATGCTCACTGTGGCTCTACACTGTCATCTATCAGGTTCATTGTGCTGATGCTCCTGCTGAGTAGACCCAGTTCTCATCACCACATTGTGTTTTCCACAGAGCCTGCAGAGGAAGTGGGGCTGAGTGTCCCAGCACAATCATCGCTGGACTTCTCGGCAAGGGTAGACTCTACAGAGCCTGCACTGTCACATCATTTGCTCGCACACTCGGCGTAGGCACACTCACCTCAGCTGGGCTTTAATCAAGATCAGACCAGGGTGCAGTGGGTGAACAGGACATCACAAGTGAGCAGGAGGAGAGGGAGGTAAAGTCAGTCCCCCTCAGAGGACAGAAACAGCTATGCTCTGCAGGACAAAGACGCTGGGTCTCAGGTGTCACAAACATGGAGGGCTTTTCTGGAGCATCGTGGCAGATGAGTTCCTGATTGTCAGAGATCCCCAAGGCATTGCGGAGCTACAGGCAACCAATGAGGAGTCAATGCACATGTGCTTGTGTACCATTATGACTCAGTGCTTTGAGTACATCAGCTCCTCCATTGAGAAAGTGACCACACTCTTGGAGTACCATATGCAGCACCGCTCTTGAATGGATACAGGAGCAGTGCGCTAATGCGCACAGAAGGAGAGAGATTCTCTGTAGCATGGAATGCTCAGTGTCACTAATGGTGTTGTGATGCATAGAGTGGATGTCAGTTGTGTTCCCAGCCAGTGGCCTCATTCAGCATGCCAGAGAGCCATGAAAGGACTGAGGACGTCAAAGAGGCTGATGAGGCGGCCACCCCTCAGGGAATCTGGTGTCATCCCTTGCCTTCTCAGCCCCTCCCACTCATGAACCATCCATGCTGCCATGAAGCAGATGCAGCAGCCTGTGGAGGAACCCCCACAGGCACATTCAAAGTGAGGATGGAAGCCCCAGCACCTCAACCTGATGCAGGTATAATAGAGCAGGCTGCCTCCGCCTCATCTTCAGCTATAGGGGGAGCACCTCATGAAAGGGATGGGAATGCAAAGCACTGCAATGACAGTTGCACTTTTTGGATCACCTGAATTAATTTTGTCAATTTGTTTGTTCGTTTATTTTTTCTGTAATAATAATTGCTTATGTTCTCAATCAGGCTTGTATGTTATTAATACTTGATGTCAAAAGGGAAACAGATGTCAAGGTGAGGGGGGTAGTGGGGTGAGGGGTCCTGGATCTGACATGGTTCCATAGTCTGTGATGTGGAACAATGTTGGTGATGGAGACTCCATTCTCACTATTTTTGGATGACAATGTGATTCTTCCGATGTGTGTGCTTGCCATTTGATGCTTCTCTTTGCAGAAGGAGATTCACAGAGTCATTTGTCGTAACGGCTGAGAGGCATTCAAGGAAACCTGGTTGAATCAGTATGACCACGCAAGCTTGCCGATCACCGTGAGGTCTGGGACATCCTCGGTGGTCTTTCTCCAATACTTGAGCACCAAATGTTCTTCTGCAGTGCCCCCTTTATCCTCCTCTTCCTCCTCCTCCTCCTCTCTGTCATCCTTTGAGGAAGAGTGGCCTTCCAGGTCCTCCTTTTCATCCAGCTCCAGTCCTCTTTGTATCATCATGTTGTGCAGAGCGCATCAAATTACCACAATATGAAAAACCTTTTGACATCAAGTATTAATAACATACAAGCCTGACTGGCTTGGAGGGCACCACCCAAAAAGTCAAGGAAATGGAAGCACATCTTCCATATGCAAATGGTCTGCTCAATGCAGGTTTGTGTTAGTAGATGGTTCTGGTTGTAGCACCTCTCTCCACCCATTCTGGATACCAGATGGGCATCCGGAGCTATCTCTTTGGAGGATAACAGCCACCCATGGAATCTGGAGGTTGACCTAAAGAAGTGCAGCACCTGGGACTCTTGAAGGTTAAAGGAATTATGACAGCTACCTGGGAAGCAAGAGTAAACTGACAAGATTCTCTTCCTGTGATCAAAAGACCACCTGGACATTCAATGCATAAAAGCCTTTTCAGTTGAGGCTGATAACTACGTGGGTGTCATCGATGACTCCAGAGACATGCGGAAATCCTTCGATGGCAGCAAAGCCCAATGCCCTCTATGCCTGTGTTGGTCTGTCTCAAAATAGATGTAGTCCCCTGTCCTCCAGAATAGGGCTTACCTGCCTGATGGTGTGATGAGCTGCCAACTGTGAGATGCCATGCGGGGTGAGATGCAGCTGATGCGTGGAATGACCTAGATGCATAAAAATTCAGTGCCACGGTAATCTTGATGGCTGCAGGTAAAGGACTGCCATTGGTGCTGTGAGACATCAGGTCATTGTAGACGAGAGCAGGAATGTCCAAAACCAACTCCCTGTCTAGGCATAGTCCCCTACGTCACTGGAGTTACACTTGCAGGTAGATGACTCTTGGACGTTACTTCCGATGTCTTGAGTAGAGCCATCTTCCTCTTGCAGCCCCTCGCTGCGCGCCTCCGACCTCTGCCTGACCAGGAGGGTACGTTTGCTGAAGCTCCTCCTCGCTAGACTGTCTAATGTCAAAGTAATCTGCTTGAATTTCAACTTCCTCAACTGCCACCCATTCATTCACCAGGCTTCATCTACTGCCAGCAGCATCATGTCCCTCTTGGGAGTCCTACCTCTCTCTGCTCACACGTACAGCCTCTCAGCACCAGTGGTGGTAACTCGGTGGTTGAGCAGCTGAGCATTATTCTCCCCCTCTTAAGTGTGTTGACTAGTGCATCCATTAGATTTCACGCTCCCTGTTGTGTTCATGACAATTGCACCCTGTCGTGAACCAGACATTACATGTTCCTCGTGCCTTGTGATTGAAAATTGCACCTTCCAAACCCAAGATCTCTACGACCTGGATGGACAAGGGCAGCAGATGCATGGGAATACCACAACCTGCAAGTTCCCCTCCAAGTCACACACCAACCTGACTTGGAACTTTACCACCATTCCTTCACTGTCGCTGGGTCAAAATCCTGGAACTCCCTTCTTAACAGCACTGTGGGTGTTCCTAAAACACATGGACTGCAGCGGTGCAAGAAAGCAGCAGACTTCCACCTTCTCCAGGGTAATTAAGAATGGGCAATAAATGCTGGCCTAGCCAGCAACACCCACATCCCATGAACGAATATATAATTTTTAAAAATTAAAACTGCTCCCTTAAGGCCTCTTAGAGAGCACATCAGCGAGCTCAACATCCACTTTGTTGGAAGTGTGTGGGTTCCCATTTCCCACCATCCCTTTGAAAACTGTGTTGCATTCCAGAGGCTTTGAGATCCAGTGACACCTTTTGGGAATGCGATTCCCAATGCGTGCCCACATCTGTGTTTGCCCCCATCGGCAAGTGAAAATCCAGCCCCTGATCTCAACCACCCATCCTCAAATGAAGTTGTCTTCCCCACATTATGAGTAAGTTTGTAAAAGTAACAAGGGAAACAGCAAGTAATTTCTGGCTGTTTTTGTTGTGGATACTGTGACATTTACATTCTAAACTGTTCATCAGTACCCATGTACCCTCCTCTCCCCATCCTGAAATGTTCATCTGTTTTTCGTTTTTACCAGCATGGATTTTATTTAATGTAACAAACAAGAATCAATTTCAAACCCTTATTTTTGAAAATTTATTTTGATAGTATGTTAAGTTTTCCCCTGTAACTGCCCTTTCTCGCTAATCTTTCTTAAATTGCATACCTTCAACACTTTATACAGTCAATGATACTATCTAAAAGGTGGACTAGATATTCCCATGATTGCATGGTACTTGAAGGATAATGAAATTCAAAAAATGATAATTGCACCTAAAATTTAACAACCTACAATTCTTTATTCATTATTTTACATGTACCATGACCAATTCTGCTCAGTTAGACCTCTTAGGCAAAGAGGACTACTGCTTACTTCATGCTTAAAGCAGATGTAAGCATAGCTAATCTTTCTTTGCAAATACAAGCCAGTGGTTCATCAAAGCAGGATTATTCAGTGCATTTGCCTGTGCCACATGCTTTAAATATATCCAGTTAGCAGTAACTCCTAATGCTTCCAGAACAGGCTCGAGGGGCCGAATGGTCTGCTCCTAATTCAAACGTTCATGTAAAATCAAATAAGAATAAATTTCACTGAGGGAATTTAATGCAAGGGAATTAATAATGCTTGAGGGCCAATTTTCCAAAGCTTTGCTGTTGTCACAGATCCTCAGTAATAGCAGGTGCAGATCAACAAACTGGGAATGTGCAACCGATTTATGGTCCACCCAGTTTCCCCATATACTTTTTTAAATAAATGAGGCTACACTACAAGGATGCTTGAGCAGCTCCAGGCTCCATTCACTCTCAGCATTTACCTTGTCTGTAGAAAATGGGCATATTACTGGGCAATGTAACAATTGTGAAGAATAAGTTCCGATTACAAATAATCATTCATCAAAGTAAAAATTAGAAACCTGCAATCTCTCTTACTTAGGAACTTTCCACCTCCATAAGGGTAGTCTGGGACTGCTCATTGTAATATGACACAAACTTCCTCAAAGACATTCTGGCCTAGATAAGGAAGGACGTCAATGATGATGACCAATACATTTTCCTTATTCCTCATCCAATCACTCATTCAATTTTGTCAACCTTTACTTGATCCACACGTGTTCATAATCTAAGATGATTTATTTCTCTGCTTTGAGGAGGCAGTGGCACAGTGGTAATGTCACTGGACTAGTAATCTAGAAGCCCAGGCAATTGTTCTGGGTCATGGGTTCAAATCCCACTGCAGCTGGTGGAATTTAAATTCAATTAATAAAAACAATCTGGAATTAAAAGCTGGTCTCAATAATGGTGACCATGAAACCATGGGCAATTGTCATGAAAATCCATCTGGTTCACTGATGTTCTTTAGGAAAGGAAATCTGCCATAATTACCTGGTCTGGCCAACATGTGACTCAAACACACAGCATGGTTAAATGCCCTCTGACATGGCCCAGCAAGCCACTCAGTTGTATCACATTACTAAAAAGTCTAAAAGGAATGAAACTGGACAGACCACCCGGCATCCAAATAGGCACTGGAAATGACACTAGCACACAGAGCCCTATCAATCCTGCAAAGTCCTCCATACAGTATGAACATCTGAGAGCATAAACCACAATTTGGAGAGCTGGCTGACAAACTCATCAAGCAACAGCCTGACAGTCATACACACCAAATTATACTCTACAATGTCCAAGATCCATCATCACAATCCCAAGCTATGTCCTGTCCCACAAACAGGACAGAAGCACCAGAGGTGGTGGCAAAGTGGTATGCAGTTAGGAGGGAGTTTCCCTGGGAGCCCTCAACATTAACTCCAACCCTATGAAGTCTCATGGCATCAGGTCAAACATGGACAAGGAAACTTCCTGCTGATTATCACCTACTGCTCTCCCTCAGCTGATGGGTCAGTACTCCTCTATGTTGAACACCAATTGGAAGATGCACTGAGGGTGGCAAGGGCAAGGAATGCACTCTGGGGACTTCAATGTCCATCACCAAGAGTGGTTCGGTAGCACTACTACTGACCAAGTCCTAAAGGATATAGCTGCTAGACTAGGTCTGCAGCAGGTGATAAGGGAACAAACTTACTTTACATCATCCACACCAATCTACCTTTTTGAGATGCTTCTATCCATGGTATTGGTAGGAATGACCACTGCACAAGACTTTTGGAGACGCGGTCCCAAATTCACCATGAGGATACCCTCCATTTTGATGTGTGGCACTATGACAGGTGTTAAATGGGATAGATTTAGAACAGATCCAGAAACTCAAAACTGGACATCCATGAGGTGCTGTGGGCTATAAGTATCAACACAGTTGTATTCAACTGCAATCTGTAACATGGCCCAACATACCCCCGCATTCTACCATTACCATCAAGCCAGGGAATCAACCCTGGTTCAATGAGGAGTGCAGGAGGGCATGCCAGTAGCAGCACCATGCATGCTTAAAAATCAGGTGTCAACCTAGTGAAGCTATTGCACAAGCCTACTTGCATGCCAAACAGCAGTAACAATATGCAATAGCAGAGCTAAACAAACCCACAACCAAATGCTCAGATCTAAGCACATACTGCAGTCTGGCCGTATCCAGTTGTGAATGGTGGAGGACAATAAACAACTAACTGGTGGAGGAGGCTCCACAAATATCCTAATCCTCATGGCGGGGGAGCCCAGCACATCAGTGCAAAAGACAAAGCTGAAGCATTTACAACCATTTTCAGCCAGAAATGCTGAGTGGATGATCCATCTTGGCCTCCTCCAGAGATCCCCAGCATCACAGATGCCAGTCTTCAGCCAATTGGATTCACTCCACGTGATATCAAGAAATGGCTGAAGGCACTGAATACTGCAAAGACTATGGGCCCTGATAATATTCCAGCAATAGTGCTGAAGACTTGTGCTCCAGAACTAGCCAAGCTCCTCCAGTACAGCTACAGCACTGGCATCTACCCAGCAATGTGCAAAATTGCCCAGGTATGTACTGACAGCAAAAAGCAGCGAAGATCCAACCCGGCCAATTACCACCCTATCAGTCTACTCTCCATCATCAGCCAAGTGATGGAAGGTGGTTTTGACAGTGTTATCAAGCGGCACTTGCTTAGCAATAACCTGCTCAGCTTGGGTTCCACTCAGCTCCTGACCTGATTACAGCCTTGGTACAAACATAGACAAGAGAGTTGAACTCAAGAGGTGAGATGGAAGTGACTGTCCTTGACATTGTCTGGCACAAAGGAGTCCTTGCAAAACTGAAGTCAATGGGACTCAGGGAAAACATTCTGCTGGTTGGAATCATACATAGCACAAAAGAAGGCAGTTGTGGTTGTTGGAAGTCAATCATCTCAGTTCCAGGACATTGCTGTAGGAGTTCCTCAGGGTAGTGTCCTCGGCCCAAAAATCTTCAGCTGCATCACCAATGACCTTCCCTCCATCATAAGGTCAGAAATGGGGATGATCACTGAAGATTGCACAATCATCGCCATTTGCCACTCCTCAGGTACTGAAGCAGTCCATGTCCATGTGCAGCAAGCCCTGGACAACACTCAAGCTTGGGCTGATAAGTGGCAAGTAACATTCATGTTACACAAGTGCCAGACAATGACCTTCTCCAAATAGAGAGAATTTAACCATCGCCCCTTAACATTCAATGGCATTACCATTGCTGAATACCCCACCATCAACATCTTAGGGGTTACCATTGATCAGAGACTGATCTGGACTAGCCATATAACTATGGTCAGATAGGTTAGAAGCTGGGAACTCTGCGGCAAGTAATTCACCTCCTGACCCTCCAACGCCCATACATCATCTACAAGGCACAAGTCAGGAGTGTGATGGAATACTCCCCACTTGCCTGGATCAGTGCAGCTTCAACAACACTCATGAAGCTTGACACCATCCAGGACAAAGGGGCCTGCTTGATCAGCACCCCACCCACAAACATTCACTTCCTCCACCACCGATGCACAGCAGCAGCAGTGTGTACCATCTACAAGATGCACTGCAGAAACTCACCAAGGCTCCTTAGACAGCATTTTCCAAAGCCGCAACCACCAGCACATAGAAAGACAAGGGCGGCAGATGCATAGTAACACCACCACCTGCAAGATCCTCTCCAAGCAACGCATCGTCCTGACTTGAACTATATCACCGTTCCTTTATTGTCACTGGGTCAGAATCCTGGAACTCTCTCCCCAACAGCAGTGTGGGTGTTCCTACACCACATGGACTGCGGCAGTTCAAGAAGCCAGCTCACCACCTTCTCAAGGGCAGTTAGGAGTTGGTAACAAATGCTGGCTCAGCCAGCAATGCCCATGTACTCCTTGTGAAAGAATTTTTAAAAATGTACCTAAGGATCAAGTTTATATGACACCTTTTATAAGTGGCTCAGTCACACAATTTCCTCCATTTTTATTCAATTTATATTCCGCTGCTCTTCTGACACATCAGCACAGACTTTCCAGCTCCGCCTCCACCTCCCCCACCAAATGTTGGCAAATCTGTGGTAAGCAGAGGTTGAGGTAAAAGCAGAAGCAGAAAGGAACTCAGAGATGCATTCCACCGCCAGACATTTCAATCAGGGAAATACACCTATCCATATGTAGGTGAGCACGTGGTAAGGACATGTAAATAAAGGAAACAAGGCCTTCAAAATTGGGTGCAGGGGCCTCCTATTAGGTCCCGGTGTGCTGCATTCACAAATTGCTGATGTGTTCCCCGTGAAAAAACTTGAAAGAGATCCCATGCAAGTGCTTTCAGAGCAAAGCCATGCTCAAGCCCCATCAGAGAAATTAAATATTAACTTGAAACCATTTTTTTTTCAATAGGCAGGCTGTTGATCACTTCTTTCCCCTGCAGGCTTCTGAGGCCTGCTACAGTAAGTTCCCATCCCCAAGCATGTGAAGCAACAAGATGGGGAGGGCGGAGTAAATTCTGCAGTATTACCTCTAAGATTGTTTCTTCTAATAAAACATTAACAAAG
Organism: Cetorhinus maximus; assembly: GCF_964194155.1. Taxonomy (NCBI): domain Eukaryota; kingdom Metazoa; phylum Chordata; class Chondrichthyes; order Lamniformes; family Cetorhinidae; genus Cetorhinus; species Cetorhinus maximus. The sequence continues at coordinate 97,905,175 of NC_135880.1, forward strand.
GCTGAAACAGATCCAAGGAAACAGTAATGATTTATGTTCTCCTTCACATATACACTTCATGCATGTAACAATAAATGGAGATCATCTAGTTAATGAGTAAAATGTGAATTTCTTCTTATTACTATTGTATTCAAGATGCTGGAATTAAAGTTTAAACCTAATCCACAATGGAATTTTATTTGGAGCCTGCCTAACCAAAATTTGAAAACTCATCTTGCTTTTTAGTAGAATATTTCAGTGAAATTATACAAGAATACATCAGTTACATGAGGTGAGATGAAATATAGTATAAACCAAGCAATTACTTAGCACCAGTTGCACTATCAATTGACCAATAAAAGCAGAAACAACAGTAAGATCCTTAAATCATTTAACCTCCTGAGTGTGCAGTTAGAGGGCATAGGAAAGGCTCCAGCTTGCTTATCTTGTGAGTAACCCCCTACGTTGGTTCACAGCTGTGTCTTGAAATTTGAAAATATAAATTTGAATTATAAACTTAACCTAGACCCAATTCAAACTTAATAAATATAAACGAATTTCAAACTTCATTGATTCCTGTATTTTAGATTTCAGTTCTATGCACAGACCACTTATTTATTCACTATTTCCAGACTCCTCTTTAATTGACTCACTTAATTTTTCTCAGCAGGGTGACAACAACATGTCTCCCCATCTGTATGGCTCTTCAATGCAGTAGTATAAAGCATACAATCTCTATTTGTAGATGCATAAATGATGCCAGTGAAAATATTTGCAACATTCCCACCTGTCCCAAAACAAAACTAGAAGCAGCAGATCGGGCTTGATTTGTCAATGTTCAGAAGCTGCTTAATATTGTGAAAGTCAAGATCTTTTTTAACTCCTGGCAAATATTAATTAAACCACAAGTCATTCAGGTCATCTATATGGCTGAGCTTCAAGTTCACTTGCTAGCTTTGGAGTCTATTTCCAAATGTCTCCCACATATCATCGAACTAATAATTCTTTCTTCTGAATCAGATGAAGCATCATAAATTCTTCATATGCTCAAATAGAATTTTCCAACCAATCAAACCCAGCATTACATTAAAAAAAATCAAGATAATCTGGAATAGTACCAGTGTCCAATTCCAAATAGGAGAAAACTATCGTGAATTTTTCTAAAGGCTGCAAAACTGGGCTCCATGCTTCTTGTAGTTTCTGCACTATGGATATCATTTTGTTATCAGAATTGCATTCACACCATGCACTGACACTTCTTGTGTGGCCTGTGTCGAATGCCATCTTGGTGAGAGCATTAGCGCAGATATTAGGTGTGTGTGTACTGGAAGTATGCAGACTATAACGCGTGTAACATTGTTTTGACATAATTTTAGAGCTCATTACTCTAGCTAATGCCTTCTCTGAACCTCACAAATCTGCACATGTATTCAGCAGCAGGAAAGAACCCCCACCACAAGTACAGCTTAAAGGGATCATCAACAACTTGCAGGTTAGTTGATGACTTTCTACTGGCTCTGAGTTTGTGGAAGTGCTAATGTTTTGAAGAGTTGGTTACAGGTGAAGCCCGCATAGATTGATGCTGCATGTGCAAAAGGCCTTGGTTGTGTCTGTAAGAGTTCTGATCACACCAGTTATGCCCAGGCATGAGTGCTATAGTTGCAATTCCTCTTGCACTGGAGCACATGGTGGAAATGGAGAAAAGACAGAAGAGGACAAACTGCACACAAAGCAAAGAGGAGGAGAGGGAGAAGGGCTCTCAGGTAGGAGGCCATATTATACATCCGGGGGCAACTTGCTTATCTTCTCCTAAGTCAGAAACATTTGTGCGTCATCTGCACTTTACAAAGAGTTGTTCGCAGAAGTGTGCCACCTCTTGGAACCAAACCTGCAGCCTCAGAGCATGGTAAGGATAGCAATGCCAGTGGCTAAAATGGTCTCCGTGCCCTTGAGTTTCTTCCTGCCAGGCTAGAGAAGGCAACATCTGTAACATCCCCCAGTTGTTCACTGCTGCATCAGAGAGATGACAGAGGCTCTTCATGCCAGGAGAGGGGAGTACACCTGGCGCATGACTCCACTTCACAACCCAACCACATGTGGCCAGCATGTGTACAATGATATCCATGCTGCCACATGAAACAACATACAGCAGACCACTGGAATGCTGAAGCAGCAGTACCGCTGCCTTGATCACTCTGGAGGAGCCCTCCAGTATCCAGATTTCTGATTGGCTGTATCCTCCACAATCCAACCATCATGAGTGGACAACTAATTGATTTTCATTTCTCTGGCTGCTCTTCTCTGCTGTAGCTCATTATTCTGCTCATTCCTACCTTATCTGAACTGTGGCTAAATATACATCAATGATTTGAGTATGCCATGAATGAAATTATGGGGCTGCTAAGAATGAGGCCAAGTGGCTATCCCTGTCTGAGGTCTTCATGTAGAACCACAAACCCATGGCATACAGCCCACACACCTCACTTCTGTCCTGTACCCATATGTGTATTCTGATGTGCCTTTCTGCTGGTGATAATGGGCGTAATGGGTCTGAGGAGGAAAAAGTGCGAAGTAAATTGGAAAAAGGGTCTCCCCAAGAAACATGGTTCCTTCCCTGTGTGCCTTTTCTATTAGTCAGCGCTGGCTGGCAATAAAGTTCATAGAAAAGGCAGCGAAACTTAGGTCACTTACACTGTGAACTTTTAAAAAAAGGAACATCAAACAAACTAGAAGCCCAGAAATACTTTGAATGATAATTAAATAACTTTGGGCATTTAGCTGGAGCTTTCAACTTTCTGAGTTACTCAGCTTAAGTTTAACTATGTTTTGAACTGCTTCCAGGCTCTTGTGTTTTTTTTATATTTGTACCAGGGGTCAGGAGGAAGAATGGACAAGTAGCATGAGGCCCAAGGACAGAGGCCAAAACTCAGCAAAGGTCAAGAGGAAAGGTGAGCAAGTAGTTGGAATCCTATATCCCAGGGTGTTGGATGGCAAAGGAAAGGAAGAAGGGTCCAAAAATCTTTTGGAGGCAGGGTGAAGGCAAGAACAAGGGTCAGAAAGGTGCAGGGAGATCAGGGAGCTAAAGAAAGCAGAGAAGGCAGGACTGGGAAACCAGAGGCAGAGGACTAGGTCAAACCACAAAAAAAAGAGGCAAGATTATAGCTGTTACCTAGAATATCACAGGATTGAGAAGGCTTGAGAAATAAAATAAAAAAAACAATATTTTAAAACTTGAAGTACTTACCTGTAAGCGCAGCACAAAAACAAATGGGAACAGAGCTGGGAAAGTGAGTTAATAAACTAGCACTATATTGTGTACTACTGACCAGAACATGGAGCGACAATGTTTACATTCAGGACTTCAATTATAAAATATTACATAAGTAGTTTCAACCGAAAGTATTAACATAAAAGCATGACAAAACATGTAAAAGGTAGTAGTAGACGCATAGAAAAATATTTGATTGTATATGTATATATGGCTTACATAGGGAAGGAAAGTTTTCAAATACGTTTTTAGAATAATGAAGTTAAAAATTCAAATCGAATGCCGAATACCTGAAATCAAAGAAAATATAGGAAAACATAGGGCGGAATTTTGTTGAAGCATCGAAGGTCTCCCCTGCCAACTAGACAGCTGGTGAGTGACCTGCACTGTCTCTTTTTAGAAAAGCCCGTCGAACCACAAGCCGGTCGGGCAGTGGCAAGGCCAGCAAAGGGCCTTCCCATGGAATCAAGACCCCGGGGGTGGAATCCAAGAGCTGCCGGCCAATCAGAGGCGGCAGCTCTTCTGTTCAGCAACGCCACAGGGGAGGTGGTGGCTACTGCAGGAAAAGCACCAACTGGAGCAACAAGCCACACGTGGAAAATGTTGGGGACGAGGAGGGGTTCGTGGGCTGTGGATTGCAGGGAGGGGGGGGTGCAAGAGGGTCAGCAGCAAGGGCAGGGGTTTGGCTCTCAGCAGGCACCCCCCCTTCTCGATGTAGAGTCCTTCAATCAGGCACTTTGAATGAGGGATTCCCACCTGATGGAGGTGACAAGCTGGCCGCACAGTTTTACCCATCATGCATGTCACATGTTGACAGGTTCACCCGTCATTGGGTTAAGACCTGTGGTGGTGGGATGGGGCCTTTAAATGGTTAATAATTGGCCATTTAAGGGCCTCAATAGGTGGCATGGCGGGAAGGCCAACCATGGGCCTTCCCACCCAGAACTTAATTCTGTCTGAGATAGCAAGGCGGCTGGGTTCCAGTATGGCACTAGCCCCACTAATTACATGCCCTTCCCGCCATTCTAAGCTCACTGCCAGTGAGAGCAGAAGGTTCCACCCATTGTTTTTTCTGAGTTGATGGATCTGCTAAGGCAAATTAAAGTTTCAGGTGAAAAGATGTTGTATTTTGATGTTAATATTTTAGGTTAAGGCCCTATATGTTGTTTCCCTTTTCAGAAGCTGACAGGTCTATTGAGGCAAATCCCAAGGTAGAAACATGAGGACTAGCTGATTTCAACTCCCAAGCTTCATTTTAATAGGATTGAAGGGCTGCTCCTCAATTAAGAGGCAGCCCACCCATGTTTGTGGTTCAAATTGCAGTTGGCTTCTCAATGGCAATTAAAACAAGATCACATCCCCTGAAGTTGTATTTCTTTGCAATAATGTGGAGAGATTTATTGTTGCTGTGATGAATCAGAGGGCTGCCTCCAAACATTTAGATGCAAAGATAAGCAGCAAAGCAGCTTTTGAGGGGGACACAAAGGGCCAGATTTTTGCTGCCCTGACATGGGGCCAATCTACATCAGGAGAGCATTAAAAATGGTGAGCAGGATCAATTCTAGGATTCCTGAACCCATTCCTGCCACTGGCAATTTGAAGATGCAGGTCAAAATCCCACATGCAGCTGTCCCAACATTGCTGGTTCCATTGCAGAGATGGGCATTTCAGATAGTTTTGATAGAGTTGAGCTAGCATTTGAAGGTAACTGGGTTCACACCAGCTTGTCGTGAATCATGGGGGATTCCCTGTTCTGGAGCCGGGAACCTTTTGGCAGCCAGGTTCAAAAGCTGTTGCCAACTTCACATGTCATAATGACATGGTCTATCACTAGTTATATATGTTTTAATACAGTGAATGAGGATAGGGTTTTGTTCTTAAAAGGTAAGTGACCATTAAATTGATCATTAAAATGAAACAGTCTTCAGATGCATTAGAATACATTATCCAATGGAGAAAGTGCTTTACTGCATATAAAATATTCAAATTCATATCTGACTGTGTCAGTTTTCCCCTGTGCTTTAATGTTTTCATTGAATTTCAGTTCAGCCATCTGTTTCACTGCTTTAAAACTTGAACAGATGGCTGAGTTTCTGGCTGTCTTCAAAGGCTTTAATGTATTCAGCTCTGGAGGCTTTGGTGACAAAGTTGTGCAATGAAATCACATTATGAATGCTTGGCATGGCTCCAAAAGCAATAACAAAATCAGCTCAGCAGGGATACAGCTGTCAAAGAGACTGTGATCTTGATTATTTTGACAGTTTTAAGACCTCTTAATAGGTTAATGCTTTTTGATGTGGTTTGTGAATAACTGTTTATCTTGACTGTTTTATAAGGTATTAAAAGGATTATTTTTAAGCACAATTTAAGGTAATGTTTGTTTATTTTGACTATTTTATGAGCATCTCAAAGAATTCCCAATGCTATTATGGGGCATGTGAGTTCTGTACATAGTGGATGTTAGGTTATTAGGTGTGGATACTAGGTTAGTAGGTATGGATGGGGTCTGGGAACTGAGGAACAGTGAGGGAGTGAGGGAGTAGGGGGTGAGGGTCAGGTCATCCCACACTCGTCTACCGAACTGAGTCAATGCCCCAGCAAATGGAGACATGCCTTTTAACCTGCCCACCTCAGTATCTACCTGCCTCCATTTCCACCTTGGGCCTGCTTCCAGAGGTGGCAGCCGCAGGTCCAACCCACCCTTGCCACCCCACTATGAAAATAGCATGGGCAGGTATTGCCAGGCAGGAGGTGGCATCACAATGTCGGGAAATGGCCCAATTCCCAATTCCCGCTGCCAAGGTGAAAATCCAGCTAGAATCTTCAAAAGGTCATAGATGGGTTCAGTGAGTGGCCAAAAATCTAGCAAATAGAGTTTAATATGGGAAATGTAAGGTTTTCCACGTTAGTGGGAAGAATAGAAAAGCAGAATATTATAGAAATGGAGAGAAACTGCAGAATTTTGCAGTACACAGGTATCTGGGTGACCTCATAATTGAATCACAAAAAGTTAGCATGTAGGTACAACAGGTAACAAGTGAAAGGGGCACTCAGTGGAGCACATACCTCCACTACACTGTGTTAGCTCAACATTTTTACAATTATGCAACTCTTACTTGAGGCATTTTCCTGTCTGGTTGATGCCCTGTAATGACAAAGCTGAAAAAATAAATATTTTATAAGAGCTTCCATCTCACTGAAGCAGCTTCAACACTATCCACATCCAACATCATGCTCTGAAATGTCTGCTGACATTTTGACAGCTCAGATGAATTCCACCACAGCAGCCAAAACAATCCACAACATTCCTCAACATTCTAAAACAATTAACAATGTTTTAAACAATACAACCCACAACACTGCAATAAAAAAAAGGTCAATTCGGCCCATCTCCCAATTTTATTTTTAACTCATTGATGGGATGTGGGTGTCGCTGGCTAAACCAATATTTATTGCCCATCCCTAATTGCCTTTGAGATGGTGGTGGTGAGCTGCTTACTTGAACCCACAGTGCTGTTAGGGAGGGGGTTCCAGGATATCGACCTAGCAACAGTGAAGAAACAATGATATATTTCCAAGTCAGGATGGTGAGTAGCCTGGGGGGCACTTTCATGTGGTGGTGTTCCCATCTATCTGCTGCCCATGCCCTTCTAGATGATAGCAGTCATGGGTTTGGAAGGTGCTGTCTAGGGAGCCTTGGTGAGTTCCTGCAGTGTATCTTGTAGATGGTGCATACTACTGCCACTGTGCATCGGTGGTGGAGGGAGTTAATGTTTGTGGATGTTGTGCCAATCAAGCGGGCTGCTTTGTCCTGGCTGTCAAGCTTCTTGAATGTTGTTGGAGCTGCACTCATCCAGGCAAGCAGAGAGTATTCCATCATGCTCCAGACTTGTGCTCTGTAGATGCTTTAAGGAGTCAGGAGGTGAGTTACTCGGTGCAGGATTCCTAGTCTCTGACCTGCTCTTGTAGCCACAGTATTCATATTACTAGTCCAGTTCAGATTCTGGTCAATGGTAACCCTCAAGATGTTGATAGTGGGAGGATCAGCGATGGTAATACCATCAAATGTTAAGGGACGATTGGTGGTAGATTCTCCCTTGTTGGAGATGATCATTGCCTGGCACTTCTGTGGCACAAATGTTACTTGCCACTTGTCAACCCAAGCCTGGATATTGTCCAGATCTTGTTGCATTTGGACATGGACTGCATCAGTATCTGAGGAGTCGTGAACGGTGCAGAACATCGTGCAATCATTCCCACTTCTGACCTTATGATGGAAGCTGAAGATGGCTGGGCCTAGGACACTACCCTGAGGGACTGTTAATGGATCCTTTAAAAAATTTCAGGAGGCAGATCAGAATCTGGAACTGCATCTTCACTAAAAACTAATCAGTTCTTCCTTGGGCCATAGCCTATCTGTGTACCAGGTTTCATTGAAATCTGTCCATTATAGTTTTTCAGATATATTGTTTACAGACTAACAGATTAAGACTAACAGACAGGGGTGAAAACATTCGCTATGCCCACCTTCAGTGGCGGAGGCAATTTGGAAGGCAAATGGAATGTTGGCCTTCCCTGCAAGGAGGATGGAATATAAAAGTAGGGAAGTCTTGCTACAATCGTACAGGGCATTGGTTAGACCACACCTAGAGTACTGTGTACAGGTTTGGTTTGCTTACTTACATTGGCATTCCTAAAAAGTACATATGACTAATACAGGACATGTACAAGGAGTGCCATGCAAGAGTGAGAGGCAGTGTGGAAGAGAGAGAGAGAGTTTTGAAGCAAAAGTTGGATCATGCAATGGTCAGCGATCAGCCCCATCCTCTTCCTGATTGTCATGGATGTTCGAACTGAGCAAATGAGATAGAAAGTGCCAAGTCAATGGTGTTTGCAGATGACATCAAGCTATGTGGCGATGATGATGGTGATGAGAAATCTGACAAACTGGAGAAAAGCACTGGAAGGCAGGGGTATGAAGATCAATGTGGTTGACTCTTAAATGCCCTCTAAACAAGGGCAATTAGGGATGGGCCATAAATGCTGGCCTAGGCAGTGATGCCCACATCCCATGTATGAATAAAAAAAATGTAGGCCAAAGACCATTCATGGACTATTAGTTTGAGCCTAGAGAAGACAATTGGAGTGAAGGTGTGAAGATTATGGATGAAGACTTGGAGAAAGTTAGTAGTTTCAAGTACCTGAGGGCGGTGGTGGATGAAGATGGAAATATGAAAATGGGAATTAAACAACAGATTAGCTCTGGTTGGAGGAATTGGAAGAAATGCAGTCAAATGTTATGTCACAACTATCTTGTAGATTCTAACTTTCAGTTTTAGCAATACTTTAGCAATACTTTTCTGAGATCGACCTTGGTGCATAGTGCAGAAATTTGGACAACATCAAGAAGAGAGGAACAACGGCTGGGTACTAATAAGACATGGATGTTTGGAGTAATGAAAAAAGACAAAATCAGAAACTCGGCATATCAGGGGATCAGCGAAAATTGTGGGAGCATCAAGAAATTAGCCGAGAAGAGATTGAAATGATATGGTCATCCATTGTGGAGAGAGAGAGTGGAAATGAGTTATGGAGACGCGACTGCCAGGAAGGAGAAGAGGAAGGCCTGAGACCAGATGGAAAGAGGTAGTGATGAGAGACTTCAATGCAGTGGTATTGGAAGAAAAATGGATGAATAACATGAAGAGATGGAGAAGGGTGATCAACGAGCATGGTGGCAACGCCAAGAAAAATGGGAGAACAAAAAAGAAAGAGAAAGAAAAAGGAACACAGAAAAAGAGGAAGAAGATGATGAAGAAGATCAACGATAACTTAAATTAGAAACAACTCAAAGAAGGCTCACTAGGCTGATTCCTGGGATGAAGGGGTTGCCTTACGAGGAAAGGTTGAGCAGATTGGGATTATACTCATTGGAGCTTAGAAGAAATAGGGACGATCTTATTGAAACATTGAAGATTCTGACGGGGATTGACAGGGTGGATGCTAAGAGGATGTTTCCCCTTGTGGAGGAATCTAGAACTAGGGGGCAGAGCTTCAAAATAAAGGGATGAGGAGGAATTTCTTCTCTGAGAGGTTCGTTAATATTTGGAATCCTCTACCCCAGAGATCTTGGAGGCTCATTGAATATATTCAAGGCTGAATTAGACAGATTCTTGATCTACAAGGGAGTCGAGAGTTAAAGGGGAGCAGGCAGGAAAGTGATGTTAAGGCCTTGATCAGATCAGTCATAACCTCACTGAATGACGGAGCAGGCTTGAGGGGCTAAATGGCCTACTCCTGCTCCTATTTCTTATGTTCTCATGCTAGATACCTCTTTGGAAATCTTCATGGGCTTCAGCATCATGGTTGAAAATATGGAGGAGTCCACTTTCAGTCTGTCTGCTGTCATCGTGCATCAGCACTGTGCAGTCTGTCTTGTAGAGCGTGGCCACCTCCAGGGATGCTGCAGCTGACGTCAGTATCAGCACCTTCTGTAGCTTTGGTGGAAGCTCAAATAACTTCCTTTTCTTGATTAAATTAGACGGGGCCACTGGAGGCAAGAATCTTGAGGCTTGTTCATTTCTGGGTCACAAACCCACCCCTGATGTCAGCGTACCATGAAGTGCAATTTTCACGGGTGGGGATTTTAATGACCCTAGAGATGAGCCTGTCGCCCAATTAATGGTGGGTAGGAGGGGTTGGGTGATGGAAATGGAGGTTGGACACCTGGGAAGTGGGCCACATTCTGGCCCGTATTGGCAGCAGTTGCTATGGCTGCCATTTGTGTGTGGCGTTAGAAAAACAAGAGGATATTCATGTTCAAAGTAAACAAAGAGAGCAAATGGAGAGCTGGGATCCGGCACAGAGTAGGGAAATGTTGGGTACTAACATTTCTATTATTGTTCACTACTTTTTTGTCCAGTACTTTTTCAGCACTGCCAACCCTTTTCCTGCGAAGCTGCAACTTCTCAGCGTCAGGCAGCATGGCTCAGAGACTGGTGTGGGGTAGGTGGGTTCCGGTTCGTGGGGCACTGGCACCAGTACTGGGGAAAGTGGGGGCTGTATCTTTGGGATGGTCTACACCTGAGCTGTGCTGGAACCAGTGTTCTTGCGAGCCATATAACTATGGAATCAGAGAGGGTTTTAAACTAAGTAGTGGGGACAAGGAATCAAACTTGGGAAGATGTGGTGAATCAAAGAGTTGAGACATGACAAGAGAGAAAGGTACTAATATGGGAAATGAAAAACAGATTGTGACAGGAAGGGATAGAGTGTACAAATCTAACAGTAAGTCAACAGATAAGACCAGGGGTTATAAAAAGAATAAAAGAATAAAACTAATGGCGATGTACGTTAATGCACAAAACATTTGAAACAAAACCATGAACTGAGAGCACACAGAAATAAATAAATACGATTTGATAGCCATTACAGAGACATGGCTGCAGGAGGACATGGATTGGGACCTGAATATTAAAGGCTATAGGACATTTAGGAAGGACAGGAAGTGAGGAAAAGGTGGACGGGTGGCTCTGTTAGTTAATGATGGTATTAGCACAATAAGAGGCATGATCTAAGTTCAGGAAACCAGGATGTGGAAACGGTTTGGGTAGAGATGAGAAATGGAAAAGACAAGAAGTCACTTGTGGGAGTCGTGTACAGGCCCCCTAATAGTAACCACATGGTAGAATGGAGCATGAAGGAAGAAATAATGGGAGAAAGGCATGACAATAATCATGGGAGATTTTAATCTACATATAGACTGGAAAAGTCAGATGGGCAAAGATAGCCTAGATGAGGAGTTCATAGAATGCTTCTAGGATAGTTTCTAGGAACAGCATGTTCTGCAGCCAACTGGAGAACAGGCTATACTAGACCTGATATTGTGAAACAAGATGGGATTAATTAATAATCTCATTGTGAAGGCACCCCTAGATAGCAACGACCAGAATATGATTGAATTTTACATTCAGTTTGAGGGAGAGAGGAGTAGGTCTGAGACTGTTTTTAAACTTAAATAAGGGCAATTATGAGGGCATGAAAGCAGAGCTGGCTAAAGTGAGTTGGAAAATTAGGTTAAGGGTCAATAGAGATGCAGTGACGAACATTGAAAAGGATATTTCAGAATACACAGAATAGATACATTCCAACAAGTAAGAAAAAGTCCAGACACACCATCCGTGGGTTATCCAGCCTGGGTTGCTCCTGTGCCATCAAACAACAAACTTAACTAAAGTGTCCATTTTTCCAGGAGGACATCTAATAAAGAACTTAAGTTAAAACAAAAGAACCTCACAAAGTTAAATATTATTTGTACCATCTACCATACTACCATGCAGTGCACACAAGTGATGGAAGGTAACAACCATGCTGGCAGACACCATGTGCTCCTGGGCACAAATAAGTCCACTGAAGAGAGGCAGTCAGCCAAAGCACCCACTGCTAACCAATGAATGTTCAGACCTGGGGTAGATACATGAGGAAGCCCTCTGAATTAGCCATCCTCCTCCACACAGGGTGACAAAAGATCTCGACCATGAAACTGAAGTAGATCCTGAAGACTGCCATCTTCACATTCAAGAAACATCCATCCACTATGGACAGACTGGCAGGACAGGGGTTTTCAAGGAGCCACTTGCCTGCCGCAGTCTACTCTCCTACAAATCAGAAGAAGTGATGAATTCCAACCTCACAGGAAAGGTAGTCCTGTTGTGGGAATAATACATGTTTCCCTCTATCAGGATGTCAGCACATCTGCTCTTGTGTCACTCTCTTAACCATTACCCACCATGATGCCAGCAGCACCATGCTTTACTGGGAGCAGCAGTTTCTAGCTGGGCCCTCACAAGCCTGAGTATCTGGAAGTTGCCCAACACAGGACAACAGCAACCTTCCCCCAACTTTGCTGAGATAAACTCATGAAAGTAACAGACATGGAACCCTTCATACAAGAGGAGCACTATGGGTTAACCCTTGGGTGAGAAATGAATGGAAGGCAAATCTTGTGTAGGGAATTAAATTCACCACCTTTATCACATCTGTCACTTCAGTGTCATAGAATCATATAGCACAGAACACAGCCATTTATCCAATTATGCTCATGCTGGCTCTTTGAAAGTGCTATCCAAATAGTACCACTCCCTTGTTGTTTCCATGTGGCCCTACATTTTTTTTTCTTTTTCAAGATTACATCCAATCTGCAATGTGGTTCTATAGCAGCTTCTGAGTCTGCATCATCAAAATGCTATTGATATCGAGTGAACAGTTTCAATGTTCTTTAATGCAGGATTAAGGGAGTGGTGATGCACTCAGCAAGGTCAGCTAATGTGTAAGTTATCAGGGTGGGGAGGTAAATGAGTAAGTTACCAGAATCATTAAGTAACTAACTCCTCCCTCATCTCTTGCTGCATGGTGTTGAGGTGCTATTCAATTTTATAATAACATGATCTTCGCTAAATGTAAAAAATCCCTCTACGAAATACATAATATTCTACTAACAAAATATCAATGACAATGTTTAAAAATAGCAAATAAATGTTAAGAATAATTGTTCAAGAAACTTCAAAATTCCTACTAATGAAGGTGCTTAGAGGGAACTTTGAGAAAGTGCCTTAAACTTGGAACATATGAATGTAAGAATGGAAACAAAGATGAACATTCAACAATCAGACTTTGGCTACACCACTAACATGGTAATTAAGGCAGATAGGCATAAATGCCACAGGGTTACATTTGTATTTGCTATGGCTTTTGACCAACTAAAACAACTCAACTTTTGGAAAGGTATGACCTCGTTATTACCTCCGAGCCAAACTGCCTGACAGCAGATTAAATACCTTGTCTGTAGGATTACATTAAAATGTTGTAATTCACACTGTACACAAAAACACTGCCATGTGTACAAAATAAAAGCAAAAATACAGTTCCTGCTGTCAGTAAAAATTCTGACAAAAATTAATCAACCATTCATCCATTCAGGCTCTTTGCACAGCCTTTGTCAAATAGGGAATACTGCAAGATTTCTTCACTCTTCCAGGCATTCATTTGAATGAATTGGAGAATCCATCAAGCTCTGTTTGATTTATTGAAGTGTCTCCCGACTCAGCAGTAGAACTTCAGCAAATGAACTGGTATTATCACTGCTCTACTACAAACCAGCAGTAATTCCAAATTTAACTGTTTTATGCATCTTCTTAAAAAAAGATGGGTTTTTTGACTGCTGCATCAACAGCTCTCGCCACCGCTGCACCCATTCCCCGCAGTCCACATTCTACTAGGTTTCAATGCAATCAAGGTATCCAAAAAGGGGTGAGTCGTCCTTGCTAAAATGTGTATTTCAATATACACCTTTACAATGTCTACATCCGAGTTGGAAAGCTGTCACGGAAACGCTTTATACGATTATACAATGGGTAATCAACACACAAAAATTGTGCAACACTAATCACATTTTAAAAGCACAAACATGCACTTGATGCTTTTTTATGTAAAAGACTAATATATGCATATCATTTCTACTACAAGGACCAAATGTAATTGGATGCAAACTGCAACCTTCAAAAACAGTGAAGTAATATAAAGTACAACACAGCAAAGAATCAATGAAATACAATCCCTTATAATATGTTATATTTGATAAAAGGTGACAAGGTAGAAAAATATTTATGTGAGGCAGTCCTTTAAATTGTCAAATGGTTATCAATTGCATGGAACACTGTTTAAACATGGATTTTATCCATGAGCACCCTCCATTGAACCCTGCACAGTACATTCATCATGCTCGAGCTCCTCTGTTTTCTCATAAAGATACATGACCTTTGCCTATTAAATTTCATTAGTAGGGCACCACACAAGGCTCCTTTTCACATGACAGAATACAATGTAAAACATCCTTGCCTCAAGGATTAGTGGGAACTATCCCCTCTTCAATCTTTGTCCCTAGGAGGCACTTTTAACACCTGCCAACCCCAGCACTATCATCAGAAAAACATTTAGAGATTCATCTTCAGGCTGGTAATTATCATAGATAATTATTTGTGTGGCTGTATAGATAAAGTTGGTCTACCATAAAAATCTGGTAGATTTTTCAGTAAACAGAAAATATCATTACAGGTTTAACTCTTTCAGCTGATTTATCCTATTTGACATTCAACTTCTTCTGTTGAAATACGTACATTTGTGTCATGAAAAGCTACTGACCACTCCTAAATACAATAATTTGGACACAGTGCTGAATAAAGTGGTAAGGAAATTACAGATAGATTTAAAAACTGTTTTGTTTTAATTTTCATTTCAATTAATGGTGTAATGAAAAGTCTATTTGTAAACACTTGTATTTTTCAAGCAAAGTCTAATGCCTCCAGCAACTCATTTGTTACAGAGCTGATTGCTTAGGAGGAAGATTCCAGAAGTAAAGATACTTAAACTACCAATGAAACAAAACTATTCAAATCATATGCACTTGGCATGAATAGTCAATACGTTCAAAGTGAAAACAAGAAACCTTTTACAATACCAGTATTATGCTAACTTTTTACATCAAGCAGACATCAAACAGACAGGAAAACAATTCCTGCAGGAAGTAAGAAAAATCTTAAAATGCTAAGTTTGCAGCCATGTAATCAACCTGAAGCATAATAAACATGGGCTTTTGCTTCAATTGACATTTACTGTATGTAACAGCAAAAAAACCGGGGAAAAAAATATATAATGAACAGTACTTATTTCTGCATTGCATCATTACAGTGAACAACATAATAAGTTTTTGATGCTTTCTTTAAATGTGGATAAACTTTTAAATGCAATATTGGTAATTACCAACAAATCGAAACTTTAAAAGTAACATCTTATTAATATTTTCTCTTTGGGCGTATAGACACATATTTTAATAGCAACTGTGTAGATTTTCTTTGCTCTCAATCATTATCGTGCACACTCTCCTGAAAATCATCAAATTTAAATGTGCTTCAGGTCAATGTGATATAATAACATGTATCATTATCAAAATTATATCATTAGCATCCAATGACTGATTGCTATCACTAACCTTATATCCATATCTGAAAGGTGAATGGACAGAATTTCCTGACCCGCGGAAGTGGAGGTGGTGGCAGGGTTTCTAGGAGGGTGGAGCGAGGGCCAGGAAAATAGCAGGGAGCCTCATTGGCTCCCCGACACTAAGGCCTGAATATTTTAGTCGGCGTGCGGGGGCGGGCCTGACAGGCCGGCGTGTAAAATGACGCGCGGTGATGTCGGGTGTGCATCCTGACGTCATCGTGCTGTCTTACGATGTTTCATTCGGCAGGCGCGCGCTGGAGTCGGCTGTGTGCCCGCCAATAATGATAGGCCTATTAAGACTATTAACAAATTAATTAATGTAATTGTTTACGCTGCCCGGCCAACCTTAAGGTTGGTGGGTAGGTGAAAAGACCAAGCAGCCTTCACGTTTTTTTTAGGAAACCACATCCACGAGTGGGATGAGGTTTCCTAACGCTTTCACCACCTGAATAAAATTTTTTCCAAAATATAGAAACATGTCCCATCTCATGTGACACAGTCACATGAGGGGGCATGTTTAATTAAATTTTCAAACCATTTATTTATTTATTTCAAAAGCGCTTCAATCTCCCTGAGGCAGCTCCATGCCTCAGGGAGATTGAAGCGCACTTTCGCGCGCATGCGCGAAAGAGCGTTGGCCCCGACTCTCCCTCCTCCCCCCACCTGCACAGGTGGCACTGAGCGTTACAGCTTGCATCTTACGCTGGCTGGGCCTTAATTTGCCTGCCCGCATAAAATGGCGGCGTGGAGCTAATCGCAGGCAGCGGCCGGCTCTGCAACAGCCCCGCCCACTCCCGCCAACTGAAAAATTCAGGCCTAAGTTAGTTTCCCTGGGGTGGGCAGGAATGTAGATTGGCTGCCTGCTACCAGCTGGCGGGCAATTAATCACCTTATTTCAAGCCCCAATTAGAGGCTATTTAGAGCACTAGCTGGCAATTAAGCAGTCGCCTGTCGGGTACAGAAACCACCAACTTAATGGAGGCAACCTCCCTGCAGCAGTCTGTGGGGCCAACGCACCCATAGGGGACCGCAGGCAGTAAAGGCTTCAATCCCTGCCCAAACATGCTGTCAAAGGGGCCTGCTCACTTGGCCCCTCTAAAAAATGTAATTATTTCCACCCCTCCATTTTGGAGGGACCCTCCATTTTGATTAATGGGCAGCGAGTTGGAGGTGGCCAATTCAAGGGCCGCCTCTGGGAAAATAGCTCCCCTAGTCTGATCGCGGCAAGTCCAGGCTTGGAATCCCTATTTGGTTCCGATATCAGGGTTCCAAAGACGACAGAAGAATCCTGCCCCAAGTCTCCTGATAAAGTAAATAACTGATCTAGGCAAGTAAAGCACAAGCTAGGAAGAAATATCTGATGAGGAACTAAAACAACAAATCTATTCATGGCAGCAAAAAGGTTCTTACTGACCTATTTACTATATTCTCACTTTAACGATACATTCAGAAAACAGCATCAATGTACAGCATTTACAGCCACAAAAACACGGTAACACTAATTTTAACTCTGGCCAGTTTACAACAGATGAATTTTGCTTTCAGCTCAAAACTCACCTGTTATAGCAAAAACAGGCCCAGGATATACTTGGCCATATCATAATTTCACCGATGAGTTTTGCACCAAATTGGCTGAGCCAAGAGGAAGGTCAGCCACTTCCAGGGAGCAAATTCCAGCAAGTCAGTCAGAGGCCTATTTAAAGTGAGAATGCACCTCTTAAAGCCTAGTTGTACTCCCTTGGGGCTTTTCCTGTCTTTAAGGTGTGGAAGATCAACCTCCTACAAAGTGCTTTACAGGCAAGACCCTAGGTTCTCAGAAGCCTGACTGGAAGAGCTAGTGGAAGAAGTGAGAGCCGGGTGGGAGCTACTGTTCTGTAGCAGTGTAAACAATCATTCCACCAGACATAGAGAAAGATTTCAGAGGATGTCAGCTCCAATGTCACCCTCAGCATCTAGATACAGTGCAGAAAGCACTGCAGTTACCTCATCAGAGCCGTATGGTTGACTACTGCTCTTCAGTATCCCTCTCTCTACAAGATAGTAGCCCCCATCCCTCCCCCATTACCCTGAACAATTCTCTTCCCTCCATCATTTACTTCACCACTCAGCACAAAAGCACACAAACAGGCTCACTGCTTTCTTTCTCCTTTCATACCAGTCACTAACATTACTTTCCTTTCCAGTGGTAGCATTTGCAAAATCAACAACTTCTCTCAGGACTTCTTTCTCACTTTGTATTCCAGGCACTTCTTGTTTCCCATTCAATACTTATCATCCTGCTTAAATCTTTCTTCTTCTTTCTCTCTCCATATCTAGTTGCAACATAAGACCCAGATCCTTGCACTCTTTATCAATAGCTGCTTACCAGTCCTCACCTCTCTTTCTGCAGGACAAAACTTAGCACAATAATCATGGAAGAAGCACTTGTACTACTTCATTAAGCACTGGAAAACTGCACAGTCCGCAGCCTGATTATGTTAAATTACATTGTGATACACGTCTTCTGCAACTGTGCAGCCTCTCAATGGCCATTCTAACACATCTCCTTTTTCTATTTCCTCTAGGTCCTTGGCAACAGCAAACACCCATGAAGTAGACAACTTAGAAGAGAAGAGTCCTTTGAGGAGGCACTGCCAAACATGCTCTATCACTCGCCAACACTAGGACAGAAACTGGCCCTGCAATTGGGTTACAAAGTGAGATAAAGGGATCAACATGTGATGATGCACCTGGCATTAGTATTCAGGAGCAAGTAGTGGTGTAAGGGACAGTTTAGGAGGCAGCACACAATAGAGGACAAAGTCCTCTTCTACTTCTACCTCTGCTGAGGATAGAGATGAGGACTTCAGCAGTTCAGCAAAGAGAAGAAAACTGCTTCCATTGCACAAACAGTTGTATGAAATATTGAAAGTGCTAACCAAGGAATTTCACCACCATGGCTGGATGCATGAAGGAGTCTGGCTTCAGCTTGATTGGTGCCATCTTGCATGGCATCAGCATTGTGCTGTCTACCTTAGTGAGTGTCACAGAATCACAGAATCTCACAGTGCAGAAGAGGCCCATTGAATATTATGACGTGCCAAGTGCTCATCCAGGTACTTTTTAAAGGATGTCAGGCAACCCGCCTCCACCACCCTCCCAGGCAGCGCATTCCAGACTGTCACTACTGTCTGGGTAAAAAGGTTTTCCTCACATCCCCCATAAACCTCCTGTCCCACATCTTGAACTTATGTCCCCTTGTGACTGACCCTTCAACTAAGGGGAACAGCTGCTCCCTATCCATCCTGTCCATGCCCCTCATAATCTTGTACACCTCGATCAGGTCGCCCCTCAGTCTTCTCTGCTCCAACGAAAACAACCCAAGTCTATCCAACCTCTCTTCATAACTTAAATGTTTCATCCCAGGCAACATCCTGGTGAATCTCCTCTGCACCCCCTCCAGTGCAATCACATCCTTCCTAAAATGTGGTGACCAGAACTGCACACAGCTGTGGCCTCACCAAGGTTCTATGACCTCCCATGGCTTGTGACATTACATAACAGGATTCCATGTTCATATGCTTTAAAGCTTGAATGGAACCTCAAACAGTTGGTAAGTAGACTCTAGAATCAAACCTATGCTCAGCATTGGATCACCATCATTGAAGATGACAATGTTAAAAATGCAGGTCCCTTTAAGAGTAAACCAGGACAAGCGTCAGAGTGAACTGAAAGCAGGTGAGGTTTATTAAGAACTAGGGAAGGAGGTTTTTGCTTCTGGAAAGGATCCAGAAGAGAAGAGTGGAAACTGGTACTTGTACTGAACTATAGTTAATAATAAAACAGCTGTGATTCACATAATGTCTTCTGCTGCTTGATTTGGTAAATGGATATCCACCTATTAAACAAAAGAGAGTAATGCTGCAAGTAGAAAGTGACTTTCAAGGAATCTCTTACATCCTGCAGTGAGTCCTCTTGCAATGTTACCAGTTGATGCCTTCCTGACATGTTTGTGTTGCTGTTAAAATGGCAGTCAGTAAGTCAATTTTCACAATATTAACCGCTAACCTGCCCTTCAAACAGTTAAAATTAGAATTGGGGTCACTGTAGCCAACATATATTAAAACGAGAAAGTTAAGAATCATGTCAACAGACAAGCATTCTTTGTGGCAACAACTGTTATGAAGAGAGAAGGTACCTATGAAATCTTGATTGTTTGAGAGACTTATCAATGAGTATATTTTTGACACAATCTTGATCATAAGGAGTTTTAATGGTAATTTCAATTTTATATCAGAGTCTGTCGACCACAACACTAATTTGAACAGTTCATAAACCCAAAAGGGCATCAATATATCAACATCAACAACATTAATATATCACTTTTGAACTTGCAGTTTTAACAACATCAGTTTTTAACATCAATGGCATTATAGCACAATCCATTGCACTGCAGTGGCACCAAACAAACATGAAATGTTGCAAAGAGGAATTATTTTAAGTCATGAGGCCATTTCTAATTTGAATAGGCTATAGGGCATAACTGAACTAAAGCACTAATACTGCAAAGAGGAAATTTTAAAATAGTCTATTAAAGCCTGTCTTTAAATACCTAATTGTGGATAAGAGCTATGTGTCAATTTTTTGAAGTATTGGAAATTTCACAAGCAATTAAAGGATATAGAGGCACATGAGGGGTGAAATTTGACTGAAGAGTTAGTCAATCAGCAACCCACTTTCAACTGCAAATGGAAAAGAAAATCAGGCAAGATATAAAATGGGCTATTGGTTTAACATTGCCTGCGTTTCACTACTGCCATAGCCAAATTTCACCTTCCTGCTTTCATTGACTTAAGAGTGTTCTGAGTGAACACTAGTTTCTTAGAACCATCCTTGATAATGCATCTTTTGATGCAACACAACCGAGATGTAGGACATCCTATAGTTTCTCTTCAGATCATTATGAAGCTAGATTCTCTTCATTATAACCTCCCCTTCTTACTTCAATCATACTACTTAACAGTTTTCAAAGCAATGCAGCACTAATCTCATTATTTCAGGACTGTCATGCAAAGTATGACCATCACTGCATAAATCACCAAAACAGCAGTATGATTGTCGGACATTATCCTTAAGTATATCAGGTGACAAATCTTCTATTTTATCTAAAATTCTTTCCCTACTAGGGCAAACAGTTTCTCAATATTTACCCTTTCAAATCCTTTTAATATTTTAAACACCCCAATCAGATCATCCCTTAATCTTCTATATTCAAGGGAATACAAGACAAGTTTAGATAACCTATTCTTATAATTTAATCCCCTTATCCCTGGTATAATTCTGGTCAATCTGAGTTGCAACCGCCCACCCATGCCCCCAAGGCCTGCCCAGGAGCAAAAAACAGTAAAAACTGGGAAATAAGAATACTGGTCCAAATTGTTTTTTCCTTCTGGGTATATATCCTTTTGAGATATGACACCCAAAACAACACAGTACTCCAAAGGGGATCTGACCATAACAAAAACAAGAAATGCTGGAAAAACTCAGCAGGGCTGACAGCATCTGTGGAGAGAAAGACAGTTAACGTTTCGAGTCCGTATGACTCTTCAGAGCTCTATACAACTTAAGCAAAACTTTCTCCCTCTTTCTATTAAATAAAATCATGGCCCATAACTTCCGTGGAGTGGCAAACAGAGTCGGATTGCCACTCCGCTCCCACTTACTTACTTGGAAATGAAGCCACTCTTTTCTCGCCTGACCTTCTGACTCAGGCCGGGCGAGAACAGTGTAGTGCAGTAGATTCCAGGGGCCTTGTGTTGAGGACAGGAGAGTCGGAGGCAAGGAAGCCATGTCCCCTTGTATACGGCACCAGCTGCCATAAAGCAAGTAGCTTTAAAGGTTCCAGCCACTTTGAGAAGCCAGGGAGAACATAAGTTTGGAAGGTAAGTGGGTAGGATTGGGGGTGGATTCAGGTGATTAGTTGCGGGCAGGGGATGGGGGGAGATGGTAGGGGGTAGGGTGGTTGGGGGGGACCCTTGGGGGGTCGGGGGTGTGTGAGGAGTCCCATGGTGCCGGGGGGGGGCGGGGGGGTGGTGTGGTCAGGGGGCTGAGGAGAGTCCCGTGGAAGATTGGGAGGTTAGTTGGCTGTTTCTGTGGGTGATTGGTGGAGTTAGTGGGGGAATGGCACCATTCTGTCAGGTGGGGAGGTGGGGGTGGGGGGGGGGGTGGGTGGGGGGCCCTCCGTGGGGAGTCGGGGGGTGTAAGCGGTAGTTGGTGGGGGGAGTTACCATGTGGAGGTTGTGGGGGTCGGGGGGTTGGCAGAAATCCCTTGGGGGGGGGCCAATACACTGATTACCCAGAAGTTAGAAGTGATTTTCATTCTTCTAACTTTTTCTGGGTAACTATTGCTGTAAGACAGTCAGAACCATCCAAGGTTTGTGATTTAGATCAGGTTTTCAGATGGTTCCCAATGCAGGGCAATTGCCCAACGGAAGTTTGAACTTCCCAAGCAATTGCCTTGTAATCCGGGACTTCTGGGGTGTGCTCAGGGGGAGGTTCCCCAATGCCTGGGGTACCCCCTGGTTATGATGCTCTGGAGCTCGGAAGTTATGGGCCTATGTCTCCTGTGTTTGGTTCACGTCTCTGCATTATGATTATGGTCCTAAAAAAATGAATCTTTCTGGAGGCAGCGCTGATGGAAGAGTTGGAGAGATTGTTGGCAATACAGTTAGTAGAAGATCTGTGGGAGGACGTCCAGGAAGCACAGTCTGGAGATATGTGGGCAGGTTTCACAATAACAGTTTTGGTAAGGAAATTCTGAAAGGAATTAGTTAATTCTGCTCAGTAAGTAAGGGATAAAAACTACACTTAGTCTCAAATGCAGATGCAACCACAGCAAGTGATAATGTAATCACACCTGTCAGCCCTCCAGGGATGACTAGGAATATTCAGTTATCTCAAAACAATTCCTGGTCATTTTGACTGCTGGCTAGGTCTAGGGATCGTCATGTTTTGAATGCAGTCCCTTGTGTATCAGAAGCTGTTGTTTCAGCACTTAATAATTATACATTTTACTCAGCTTTCTTTCTAAGTCACACAGTTTGTAGTTCTCACGATTGTGGACTCGATCCAGTTTCTCTTACTGATATTTCACGGTAGGCACCCCAGTGTGCATGTATAATTAAGCCATATTAAACATTGCCACCTCACTCATACCAGCAGGGATAAAACTGCCTGTAGCATCTCTTCTCTGGACCTCTCCAAAATGCAGTTTGCCATTGCTAATGTGCGTAAGTGAGTGCAAAGTAGCACCATGTTTACATGTGTTTCCATGTGTTTACATGTTTTCATGATCAGCCACATGCTGAAATCTACATACTAGTGCAATTCTATCAGCCATGAGGAATTGGATTTGTTAAACTGGCAGCAAATCTGTAGCATAACAATGCTATAAGGAAACAATTAGGATCAACATTTCAACATCTTTCTCAGAGTTATCCTATTACATTATTGTTGGAAAAAAGAGACATTTTGTCGAAGCTTTTCATGAGGACAATTTGCAAGAATACAATGCAAGGGAAAACAACAAATTTATATTGTATGAGAAGAGAGTGCTGATTGGTTGGCAAGAGGACTCTGATTGGTAGAGGTGTTGCCATGGAGAATGCACCAGTTGATGGTGACTGACAGCTAATTGCCAAGAATTGTTTGAAATTTAAAACAGGCAGCGAGAGCCTGATTGGTCAAGGCACTGCCCTGAGGAATGAACAAGCGAAGGCTGTCACTTATTTTGTTTAACTGAAATGGGCACAATGTGTGTACATGTTGTTTCTGTCCGCAAAGAACAGGGCCCTGTGTATTAATATATGTAGCTTCCAGTACACACAAATGTGCCAGACCATGAGCCTGACTGACAATCTTAAATTGGTTGTCAGAGTAAAACTGAGCACACTGAGGATTATTTAGCAAATGTTGTCCAACCGCAGAATCACATCTAATGTTGGACACTGTGTTTTGAGTTTTGCAAGCATGGGCTGGTTGGGTACGGCCTGTACATTGTCCGTCGTGAATAACGGAAGGGGCTGACAAATACAATCCACCAGTGTTTGGGATGTACAGCCTACATACCTAGCATCACACTGGCACTGAAATTCATATACCACATTATTCATTTACATGACAGGCAGAACATCTTTATGGCTTGCCAACAACATCCTGTCAGTGACAAATACCACTCATGTTGCTACTGCATAGTAGCAGCTTAAAGCAGCTAGCTTCACTGGTTGCTCAAATTTTTGAGATACTTTGTCCTTCCAGGGTAATCTAAGGTAGGCTGGGCACTTTTCAGAGCCAAAAGTGATGGCCTTAGGCCCATTTGCGTGATATCCAGTGCAAAATGATCTCATCAGGGCAGCCATTATCCTGCAGCACTTTCTTCTCATACCGTATAAATTTGTTGTTTTTCCCTTACATTGTATTCTTGCGAATTGTCCTGATGAGTGCAAGATGAAAAGCTTCAACAAAGTGTCTCTTTTTTCAGCGATATTCAAGTCCTGTACTACCAAATGACTATTTACAATATATTAACAACCAAATCATTGATGTTAACTTAGACTTGTTTTGAAATTAATTGTATTAGCACAACTTTGCTCTTCAAGGTATTCCTCAGGAACAAATATTTTCAGGAACTGGAATATATGCTCCCTTGATTTAATAATCTGGGAACAAAACAATCTAGCGTTTCTTTTAATCTTTAACAGCACCCTCATCCAGGCTTGTTGTCAGGCAGACTTCAGAACAGATCACATGACCCCTTTCATTCTACCTTAAATTAAAGACACAGTCCCAAAACAACAATCTGATAAAACTCATAATTATAACACTATGAACTTCCTCTGTGCCCATTTGCACCTGCATTTTGGTTCCTGCTCCATATCAGACCTTTTCTTCTCGCCTTTGGGCACTTTGCCCTTCTAAATTCCTACTCCAGACCTCCACTTTTCCTCTACTTTCCTATTCTCCTGCCACTTGTCACAAGGCTATGCTCCTTTATTTTTGAAATATGACTTTTCAACTTTCAACTGACTTGAAATTTTGCAATTTGAAATTAAACAGAAGAAACTACTTAAAAATTCAAGGCCACCTTCCAAGGTGAAAGTGAAAAAGCAAACAAGGCACCCTCAGGAGAGTGTGAAGCGGGGGACATTTCCTATAATTCAAAGATCCTTAAACTCTTCATTGTCTAAGGAAGAGACATTAAAATGCGAAGTGCTGGATATTGAAACAATGGCAGCCACAGCCAGGCCCACACAAAACCCCTTGGAAATACACAATGGGTGAAGTATAACAGGCTAGGCTGCAGCCACTGCAGAGAGATTGCAAGTGATACAGGTAGTGGCAAGAAAGTTTCCAGCAGAGGAAACAGACTGAAAAGCTGCACTGTCTCCCTCTCTCTCTTTTGGAAAAAATGCGTCACCTGGTTTGAGACATCAGCTATCAGAAACATACCAGCGAACCGAGATCTCATAATAATTGCAACATCTTCTACATCTGATTGCATCCAAGAAACCAGCTAACCTAAATCGGCCACAACGATTAAAATCTACACCTCAAGGACAAGCAAAGGACACTGAACCGTATATTTTTAAAACTTTTTTTATTGGGCTCTAACTGCTTTTATTTCTGATACCTGTGTACGTGATGTCGCGTTTTTATTTTTTTTTCCTCTTGGGTTTAGTGATTAATAAATTTGCTCTTGTTTGATTGGCTCCTTATTGCTCACTGCATAGATAGTTAAATACATTTGGATTTAGTAAAGGCATATCCTCGTGAAAAAGAAACTTAAACCTTTGTGGTGACCAACCGAGGTGGTTTTATAGAGGGAACCAGTTCACTCCTTCTCACCTGGTCATAACACACTGTTCCAAGCTTAATTCCCACTTGGATTAGGCCACCGCTTTCCTCTGAGTCTCTCTTAGCATTCTCCAAAGGGCCTATCAAGGCTTGTTGCTACCTCCTTATGAGCTGTAACTCTAGTTATTTTTCTCTCTTACCGACCTTCGTACATAGCATGCCCACTGGAGGCTACACTTGCAACCTCCTTCTCATTCTGCTCGCTCCTCCTACCACTGAACCCACAGGTTCTTTCAGTGATCAATTAGCACTGCTTCTCTCTGCATCTCCTTCTGAATGTCCATTCTCTTGCAGGCAAGCTCCTGGTCACAGATCAGATTGGGCAATGTATGTAAATTGGCTGCCATGTTTCTCTAGATTGCAACATCAACTGCACTTCAAAAGTACTTCATCTGCTGTGCACAACTCTGGGATGTATTGAGGTCATGAAATGGGCTGTATATAAGCAAGATTTTCCTTTTCTTTCTTGCCATCCATGATCTTACAATAGATGATTACATGGATGTAATGGCATTGATGGAAACTTGACTTATGGGGTGATGACACCTTTCCTCTTAATGAAGCCTTTCCGCTTGACAATACTCTTCAGCACCAGTCCTTTTCAATGCCGCAGTGGCTCTTATCACCAAATCTCATCATGGTCTATCATCTATTCTTCTCCTCCTTTGACCATCTCACTTTATTCTTTAAATATAATCATAATCTACTGCCCATCCAAGTTCAATCCAAGTTTCTCACTGAGACATTGGGCAGGATTTTCAAAGGATGGAAATTTAAAATCAGAATCCTGGAGGTCATCTTGGGATCTCAGCATTGCCAGGAAAATTAAAGAGCTTGTTTAGAGGGATGACCATTCAGGATTGCAATTTTTAAATCTTTTGCGGCAAGCCCAAATAGTCTTGTGCATGTTAATGCACAGCAGCTGTCAGATTCACAGCGGGCCCAAGTAATTCTTTTTGTAATTGTTTTGAAGTCAAATCTTAGGGACCAATTTGTGCTAACATGTACTGCTACACCAAACCTTGTTATCCAGAGGAGCTTTCTACTACATTCACCTTCCTGGCCTTTTGAAGAACTGCCTGCTCAAATTGATTAGACAGCGGCAGCCCCCATCAGGCTGCTGCTTGCCCTTTCGAGTGGTGCCAGGAAGGCAGCTCCCACCTCCCGGGAGATGCTCGGCACCTCCAATTAGGTGGCAAGCTCATCTCCTGGCCAATTCATTTGAGTTTAAAAATAGCCGCAGCTTGGGTGCGGGGTCAGAACCCAGAATTCATCATTTCCGTCCTCAGTCCCAGCATTGAGCTCAACACAACTCAACTTGCCCTTTCTCCTCTGACTTTTCTACTGCCCTCTTTTAATCTATTCCTCCATACAAACTCTCCTAACCATATCTACAGCCACACCCTCAACCCTACCAGTCCACGTGACTCTCTGTTCCCATCATCTCAGTCACAGCAACACCTCCTTCTCTGTGTCTATCCCTGGAAAAAGAACTCTACCATATTGTATTTGTAATGATACATGCAAACTTCTAAGTCTAGCCTCTGAGCCTCCTTATTCACCTCACTACCCTGCAGCTATCATTCTGCTCAATCACTCCTTCATCTTCATCCACTTAAGTCCGAGGGATGCATATGAACATATATGATGCCCAAATGCTTTAGTTATTCATTGCCTGAACCATATTGAGCACCATTGGTGCTTTCTACTCCAAAATTATCCTGGAATGCAAACTCTGGCTTCCTTTCTCCACTATTACATTGTTCTCGCTACATTAGATAAAATGTCAAAACTTTCATAGGAGCTAAAGTAAGCAGCAGGGCCATCAGAATAAACAGAAGCACATACGCTTTCTTTTGGTCAGATACTGGTATAAAATGTAAGCGGAAAATAGCAAGGGAAAGAATCAGACTTGGCTTCCAGCAAGAAAAAAGTAGACGGACAACTGGAGAATGAAATGGAGAGGCTATAAATTCAAAAAGGTGCCATGAAGAAATGTGAGTTAAATTGAAATGATTAAATGAAGACCATATTAAGCTGTCAGTCTTTAGGCTGTACATATATAATGTTTATGGTGTTGACAAAGAAAATGGAAAGTAAGAAAAAAGGTTTGGCACATCTGTGGCTTAATGTATTAACTTATATTTCATTTGTTTCTTTATATACTATGGTGCTTCCAACACTAAACAGATTGTCAGACAGTAATATATTTTAGTTCACTCTCAGTTCCTACATTTCATCAGGAGGAGAGCTCTGTAACCAGATATGTACATTACACAGGCACGCAGGCCGAAAGAGCATACGAGTTCAAATGGAGATAAAATTTATCAAGCCAGAGAATGTGATATCCAAAGACATTTCTCAGAAAGGATAATGAAGTCATTATTGTCAATGTCCATAATTACTTTCAATATTTGTTTTCATTATTATGAGTTATTTTATGCTTCATAATTCCACAACTATAAATAAGTTTTAGTTTAAATGCACTTAAGTATCATAATACACCTCAAAACTATGTCAAAGTGCGATGGTGATTTACATGTACAGCATAGCATGGAACATGGGAACATAAGAACATAAGAAAAGGAGCAGGAGTTCGACCCTTCCTTCCCTCTAATCTGCTTCACCATTCAACAAGGTCATGGCTGATCTGATTGTGGCCTTAACTCCACTTTTTTTTCAGTCTGCCCATCAGCCTTGATTCCCTTGTTAATCAAACAAACTATCTAACTCAGCCTTGAATGTATTCAATAACCAGCCTCCACTGCTCGATGGGGAAGGAAATTTCAAACACACTTCATAGAAGCAAAGTTCTTTAATTAGGTTAATTGTTAATCTGCAGTATCTTGGAACTCTGCAAGAACAGGGGTACTGCCTGATTATAGGGGCCAAAGTCAGTTTACAGCAACCACTGTGAAACCATTGAAACAGAAAGCAATCATTAGCATTTTCTCTTATGAAATATCATATCCGGTATTTATTTTAGTTTCATCATATACCGAGTCACTTTTGAGTCTGGTGGTTTATATTGTTTTCGCCTTGGGCTGTTTTCAGTTCTGTAAACTCATATGGGAAATGTCCATGTGGAAAATTGCCCAGGTATGTCCTGTACACAAAAAAACAGGACAAATCCAACCCAGCCAACTACTGCCCCATCAGTCTACTCTCGGTCATCAGTAAAGTGATGGAAGGCGTCGTCAACATTGCTATCAAGCAGCACTTGCTTAGCAATAATCTGCTCACTGACACCTAGTTTGGGTTTGGCCAGGGCCACTCAACTTCAGACCTCATTACTGCTTTGGCTGAAACATGGACAAAAGAGCTGGACTCCAGAGGTAACGGGATTGACTGTCCTTGACATCAAGGCCGCATTTGACTGGGTGTGGCATCAAGGAGCCCGAACAAAACTGGAGCAATGGGAATCGGGGAAACTCTCCACTGGTTGGAGTCATACCTACACAAAGGAGGATGGCTGTGGTTGTTGGAGGTCAGGCATCTCAGCTCCAGGATATTACTGCAGCAGTTCCTCAGGGTAGTGTCCTCGGCCCAACCATCTTCAGCTGCTTCATCAATGACCTTCCTTCTATCACAAGGTCAGAGGTGGGGTTGTTCGCTGATGATTGCACAATGTTCAGCACCATTTGTGACTCCTCAGATACTGAAGCAGCCCATGTCCGAATGGAGCAAGACCAGGACAATATCCAGACTTGGGCTGACAATTGGCAAGTAACATTCGCGCCACACAAGTGCTGGGCAATCAGCATCTCCAACAAGGGAGAATCTAACCATTGCCCCTTGACATTCAATGGCATTACCATCACTGAATTCTCCACTATCAATACCCTTGGGGTTACCATTGACCAGAAACTGAACTGGACTAGCCATATAAATACTGTGGCTACAAGAGCAAGTCAGAGGCTAGGAATCCTGTGGCAAGTAACTCACCTCCTGACTCTCCAAAGCCTGTACACCATCTACAAGGCACAAGTCAGGAGTGTGATGGAATACTCCCCACTTGTCTGGATAAATGCAATTCCCACAACACTCAAGAAGCTTGGCACCATCCAGGACAAAACAGCCCGCTTGATTGGCACATCCACAAACATTCACTCTCTCAAACATTCAATCACGACCGGCACACAGTAGCAGCAGTGTGTACCATCTACAAGAAACATTGCAGGAAGCCACCAAGGCTCCTGAGGCAGCATCTTCCAAACCCATGCCCACTACCAACTAGAAGGACAAGGGCAGCAGATAGATGAGAACGCCACCACCTGGAAGTTCCCCTCCAAGTCAGTCACCATCCTGACTTGCAAATATATTGGCGTTCCTTCACTGTCACTGGGTCAAAATCCTGGAACTCCCTTCCTAACAGCACTATGGGTGTACCTACACCACATGGACTGCAGCGGTTCAAGAAGGCAGCTCACCACCACCTTCTCATGGGCAACTAGGGATGGGCATTAAATGCTGGCCAGCCAGTGAAGTCCACATCCCATAAATGAATTTTTAAAAAATCATGACTCACTTTCTGCCATTCTGCAGCATATTTAGAGCTATGGAACCATACGGTGTTAGTATTAGTTTACCGTATATTTAAACCAGCGTGTATGTCAGTTCTTCATTAAGACCATCCAAAAGTAATGCCACGGTCCGGCTTTTCTCCACCACCCTATATCTTCCTCTGCTTCAGAGAGTTATCATTGTATTTTGCAATGCAAGTTTGGTCTCTGCTTCTGTTATTGCCTGTAGCAAAGCATTCAATATTCGAACTACCTTTGACAAAGAAATTTCTGACCTCTCTCCTTACTCTCAGTGACATTTTTAAATTGGTGACCCCTCATAACTTAATCCTTGAGCAGATGAAATAGTCTTAGCCTATTTGTTCCATCAAAATCCGTAACTATAAAAACCTAATTCTTGGCTATTTTTGCTCCGATAAATCAAGTCTCTGCTTGTCATCATTGAAATTAGGAGAAATGCATTAAGAATTGCCTTAAAAGTGTCTAGGAAATTAAATTGCTAGGCAGGCTAAATATTGAGAAAGGAAAGGGCTTATGCTGATTAATTTAAGGGGAAGGCGGTGGCACTGTGGTAATGTCACAAGACCAGAGGCCCAGGATAATGCTTCGAGGCCATGGTTCAAATCTCACCATGGCAGCTGGTGGAATTTAAATATCAATTAATAAAATCTGGAATTGAAAGCTAGTCTTAGAAATAGTGACCATTAAACCAGTGCTGTAAAAAACCCACCTGGTTCACTAATGATAAGAAAATCTGCCATCCTTACCTGGTCTGGCCGATATGACTCTTAAAATGCCTTCAGTTGTATGAAACTGCTACAATTCAAAAAAGAATGAAACTGGGTGACCACCTGGCATCGACCAAGGTACCAGAAATGACAACGGCTAACCCAGCCATGTCAACGCTGCAAAATCCTCTTTGCTGACATATTGTGCTAAAATTGGAAGAACTGTCCCACAGACTAGTCAAGCAGCAACCTGACAGAGTCATATTCACCAAATCATACCCTACAGATAACGTCTCAGACATCACCATCCCTGGGTATGTCCTGCCCCACCAATGGATCTACCAGAGGTGACGGCACAGTGGTGGGATGGTGCGAGGACAAATGCCAAAGGTGATTTCACACTAGGGTTGCCTGGACTAGGGGTTTGAGAAGGAGTGGGGAGTTGATCTTGTGTAAATATATTATTTACAGTGTAGCTTTCACAGGCCAATGTAATGTATTTAAATGGATAGATGCAACCCTTTTTATGATATAAAATTATATATTTGGTAATTATTATATAATTATTCATAATTATTTTTGTAATATAAATATTTTCTGAAAAGATTTTTTTCTTTCAGAGGGATTCTAAATCAGAGTTACTCCCAGAAGTTGTGAAGTATTGGACTCTTGTGTGGTATACTTGAGTCAGTTTGCCCAGAATAGTGCTTTTTGTTGTTGTGTCATGGTTCGTGTGATGTTTGCCCATTGCAAAGTATGCAGTGAAGGAACAAATAATGGTTACTAGATCTTGAGCACAGTGGGAAATTTGCTTAGCTCTATTTTAAGTGACATTTGTATGTTTTGTTTGAATTCAGCTGAGCACCACCAGTGAGTTATTTTTATTGGAAATTCCAATAAGGCTTTATTTCATTGTGCAGGAAGTTTTTAGCTTTGCTAAAAAAAATGTTGATTTCTCATTAGTTTTAATATAAAAGAGTTCATATCTAAAGTTGTCATAGATAACAAACTTTTGCCAACATCTATAGTATAGAAGCTCATGGTCATGTTCAAACATGAAGTAAATGTGGTTATTTATGAACTTCCATCAAACTTGCATGGTTGAGTATTTTTGATGTTCAGAATGTTACTTGTGATGAGCAGGGACATGCCTGTACACTGGTTCAAAGCTGGAAGTAACTTAAAAGTGCTCCAACAATTATTTAAAATGGAACTGGCTCAAAGTGGAGGAAATTTCAAGTTCTTAACACTGTTGGTGTGAGAGAAATGAGAGACTGGGGAAGGTGAACCATTTTGTTCTTATGGCTCATCCCTTTACACAATGCACACATGCTGCAAGGACCCATTTGTGCGCGTGTACTGCTTTTACCTTTGGCTACTGCATGTCCGAGGGGCCTGGATAGTTGTATTGGTGCCAAATATGACCCATGTACTTTGAGAAATTGAGTAGAGTGGTGGCAAAGTAGTGAGCCCTGTCATGCTGCACTTGCTGTTCAATGGAACTGTTTCCCCCTCTGGATAGATAAAGCCATCAGAAAAACCAGTAGACTTTTAGATTTTATAAATAAAAGTGCGAGGGCAAAAAGATTATGGAATTTGTACAGGGTAGTGGTCAGCTTACAGCTGAATGACACTTGCAGTTTTGGGTGATAGGATATGAAAGCCAGACTGTGCATGCAGTATGGATTCATCAGGATGATATTGATAAAAAATTGGAATTGATACCCTGATAAGAATACTTATCCCTGGACTAGTCAAATTTTTAATCCCTTCACCTTAACTTTGTTAAGGAATTGTCTGGATTTTACCCAATCAATATCTATGGGTTAATTATGACTAAATTTGACTCATTGGGCTGCTTTACAGCAACCAGTTCGGATTATATGCATATTTACACAATCCATCAGGATACAGTTGTCAAAAAAAGTCAAACAACAGTCATAAGCTACAAAAACAAAAATACCTGGAAAAACTCAGCAGGTCTGACAGCATCTGCGGAGAGGAATACAGTTGACATTTCGAGTCCGTATGGCTCTTCATCAGGACTAAGGAAATAGAGAAATGAGGTGAAATATAAGCTGGTAGAGGGGGGTGGGACAGGTAGAGCTGGATATATTTTTCTTTTTCCCACCTATTTTTAAATTTATTTTGATCTATTGTTTTATCTCCACCTTTTAGCCCATTTCGATCCCTTCCCCCCACCCCACCCCCACGAGGGCCATCTGCCACTAGCTTGTCCAGCTTAATGTCCCCATTAGCACATTCCTTAGATAATATTACCAACTTCAACATCCCTTTGTCCATTTGTCTATGACATCTTTGGCACTCTCTCCTTTGCCTCCACCTATCACTGGCCCCCTATCCAGCTCTACCTGTCCCACCCCCCTCCACCAGCTTATATTTCACCTCATTTCTCTATTTCCTTAGTTCTGTTGAAGAGTCATATGGACTCAAAACGTCAACTGTATTCCTCTCCGCAGATGCTGTTAGACCTGCTGAGTTTTTCCAGGTATTTTTGTTTTTGTTTCAGATTTCCAGCATCCGCAGTATTTTGCTTTTATCTTAGTCATAAGCTACAGATGTTTATTAATCTTAGAATCCTAGTTAGCACTGAGCATGCAAATAAGGTTAATTGATTAAATAAGTAACAAATGAATGGAGTTATGTCACAGTAATTTGGCCCAGGATGCTTGTTTATTTTAAATTTACTGTGGAGCTCAATGTTAGAGATTAATATAAATTGGTAAGGTTAATTTAGCATTCCATTTCTTAGTTAGATGACAAATTAATGACATTATATAGGCAGGGAACTGGATAGATTAAAGTCTACATGCTCACAGTTAGCCATTTTTCTATAACTTATACAACTTGGTCTTTTTGAATGGAGGAACTGGTCACCTTACCACTTACTGGAAGGATGATGTTAGCATTCTGATTGATCAGAATGATCAGCCTCTATCCATAGAACGGCTATTCATCTATTTTGGATTGACTGAGCAATATTCAGTTCCATGCTGGTAACTGTAGCTGCACTAACTGATTTAAATTATACCTCACTTGGAAAGCTTTTACAACTAAGTGACATACTATACATTTCTGTATCTTACAAGTATAGATGTGCAATCTTAACTTCTATACTATAATTTCTCTCAATTTTATAAAGACCATTCTTTACATACAAGGCCAAGAACTCCTACACCCTTCTACAGCAAAGACCATTAAAAGAGCTTGAACTAAATCAAAAACTAAGAACTGAAGACTTTTAATGCCAAAGCATTCATGCATCTTAATTTTCCAAAGAATTCCACTGCGCAATCTGAGTGAGATACATGAGAAGAGTTCAGCCCTTCTGGTATTAATTACCTCACACAGCAATGTTGGTATCCCCGATAACCTACAAGCCAATCAGCACTGGCAACTAGACATGTGAGATAGCTTGCTTACTTTCTTGCTTTTCAGCTCTTTGTTCACAAATGTTTTACACTGATCCAGATAAATAAGTGCACCTTTGTGTCCTTTTACAAGTCATCTCTGGGCTTGAGCTTTTAATGGTTTTTTTTCTATTCCTGTCAAAAATTAAAAATTTTGTTCTATAAGCCTTCATGGTTATTTTTTAAATTACAAGTTCACAGGATGTGGGCTTCACTGGCTAGGCCAGCATTTATTGCTCATCCCTAATTACCCTTGAGAAGGTGGTGGTGAGCTGCCTTGTTGAACCGCTGTAGTTCATGTGGTGTAGGCACACACACAGTCCTGTTAGGAAGGGAGTTCCAGGATAATGACCCAGCGACAATGAAGGAATGGTGATACAGTTCCAAATCAGGGTGATGCGTGCCTTAAAGGGAAGGATGCAGCTGTTGGAGTTCCCATGAATCTGCTGCCCTTGTCCATCTAGATGGTAGAGGTTGCAGGTTTCGAAAGCGCTGTCAAAGGAGCCTTGTAGAGTTGCTGCTGTGCATCTTGTAGGTGGTACAATACCACCGCCATAGTGCTTTGGCGGTGAAGGGAGTGAATGCTTAAGGTGGTGGATGGGCAGCTTTGTCCTGGATAGTCGAGCTTCTAAAACGTTGTTAGAGCTGCACTTATCCAGAGAAGTGGAGTATACCATTACACCCCTGGTTTGTGCTTTGTAGATGGTGGACAGCTTTTGGGGAGTCAGGTGGTGAGCTACTTACCACAGAATTCGCAGTCGCTGACCTGCTCTTGTAGCCACCATACTTATATGGCTGGTCCAGTTCAGGTTCTGGTCAATGGCAACTCCCAGGATGTTGGTAATGTGAAATTCAGCCATGGTAATGCCATTGAATGTCAAGGAGAGATAGTTGCATTCTGTCTTGTTGGAGATGGTCATTGCCTTGCACTGGTGTGGTGTGAATGTTACTTGCCACTTATCAGTTCAAGCCTGAATGTTATCCGGGTCTTGCTACATATAAACATGGACTGCTTCGGTATCTGAGGAGTTGCAAATGATGCTGAACACTGTGCAGTCATCATCAAACATCATCACTTCTGACCTTATGTCGGAGGGAAGGTCATTGATGAAGCAGCCAAAGATGGTTGGACCAAGGTCATGAGGAATTCCTGCAGCGATGTCCTGGGACCGAGATGATTGACCTCCAACAACCATAACCATCTTCCTTTATGTTAGGTATGACTCCAACCAGTGGAGAGTTGCTGCCTTGATGTCAAGGGCAGTCACTGACCCTCCCCTTGAATTCAGCTTTTTTGTCCATTTTTGGGCCAAGGCTGTAATGAGGTCAAGAGCTGAGTGATCCTGGTGGAACCCAAACTGAGCATCAGTGACCAGGTTATTGCTTAGTAAGTACTGTTTGAAAACACTGTTGGCAACTCCTTCCATCACTTTGCTGATGATTGAGTAGGCTGATGGACCGGGAACTGTCCAGGTTGGATTTGTCTTGCTCTTTGTAGACAGGACATACCTGGGTAATTTTCCACATTGCCAGGTGGGGACCAGTGTTGGTAGTTGTATTGGGACAGCTTGGCTAGGGTCATGGCTAGTTCTGTTCAAACTGTTTATTTACACAAGATTGAGAGATGTGAAGTGTTAAAAGCTTTTTGCCATTGATGTTATGAATGGTTCTGTATGATTGACACTTTTATGAAGTTGTAAGGTCAGAAATTTTATTTTCAAAGGAGATTTTCAGAGTGAGTTTCCCTATGTTGTCAGTGTCAGGAGTATTTCAAAGACTTTCCAGACTTCCCAATGGCTCACTGGTTCTGTGCATAATGGATACTGGAAGAGTGGGTAAGGAGAATGCATGGAGGATATTGGGGTGACAAGGAAGGGGCATGGGGAACATGGAGGGATAATTGATGGGGGGAAGGTGGGGTAGGTGGCAGGGTCGAGGACTTGATGGCCTAACAGTCACGGTTACAAATGGGCTAATACCCTAGTAAATAGAGGCTGGCTTTCTGGCCTAGCTGTCTCGCCATCCGCCTGCCTCCGTTGTCACCTCAGGACTCCCTCTGGAGGTGGTGGGGCCTGTCTCCAGCCTCTCCAACACAAAAGTAGGGTGGATGGGCTCCACCAGATGGAGACGGCATCACGGGGTCGGGAGAATTCCCGACTCATGATACCCATCTCCTTGACTAAAATCCAGCGCAGAGCCTTTAGTGCAGCGGTATCATTTTGCTTCTGAAGCAGGTGAAGGGTTCAAGCTCCACTCGATACTGCCCCAGCACGTGGAGACCAGAATAAAGTTTCTAAATATTGGGTTAACATTGCAGTGGGGTTCTTGTAATTGGGCTAAATGGAACTGGCTCATTGATTATAATCCCACATCAGACTCAAAAGGTAAAAGCAAAATACTGCGGATGCTGGAAATCTAGAACAAAAACAAAAATACCTGGAAAAACTCAGCAGGTCTGACAGCTTCTGCGGAGAGGAATACAGTTAATGTTTCAAGTAAATGTTAACTGTATCCCTCTCCGCAGATGCTGTCAGACCTGCTGAGTTTTTCCAGGTATTTTTGTTTTTGTTTCAGATTCAAAAGGGTTGCAAATAGAATACTAACCACAATATATTTTGATTAAAGGAAAATTACATTTTTGATTAGTGTCTAGTCCATTTCTCGAACAATTGAATTTGGCTGACCAGCCTGCGATGCTTCTTTTAACATTTATTGCACGGTCCATTTTTTGTCTCTATGCACTTTTCCTTTACATTTTTTGAACATGTGCATTATTTCTCACAGAACAAGGCCTGGATGGCATCTTTCAGAACTTGTTCTGCAACCATGAAACATAGTGAGAACATTGCCAGCCTGTGATTTCAATACAATATTGCAAGCTCCTATGGTAGGATAGAGTTCCTCTATCACAATTTCTTTTAGAACTCAAAGGGGGACAAAGAATTAAATCTTTTTACTTTGTGCTGTCTATTTTAGCAATGTTTGAACATTTTTATTTACATAGTAAGTGCTAACGACATTGTTGTTGGAAGGAAGTAGCACAAACTTAAGATAATTACCAAGCCTAACCATTAGGAAGCTTAACTATTACCCAGGCATCAACCCAGAAATGATTCTGCATTAATTTTAGCCTTCAGAACACAACAAATTTATTCATAACTTTCTGCAATATTTGATTTTTTAAAGCAGATCTTCATGACATTTTCTGTTTAGCAATTACCTTGATCTTTGAGCTATGTATGTTTTTTTTGGACATGTTATACATTATGTGCAAATTCAACACATTTTATAAGCTATATGTCATTTCTACAGGAAATATACAGTGCACCATTTGTACCACAGATGCAGCACTATCATTTTATGTTGTGGCTGTGCCAATCGCAGATGCCAGACAAATGAATGCCGTAAAATAACAGTTTACTAAGACAAAAAACAGAAAAACTATAATATAATACGAAGAGTTAAGATTCAATCCTGTGTTATTATTCAAATTTCAGGAAGTGGAAAAGGCTGTCAATCTTTCTGAAACTATATAGGGCCTGATTTTAATTCACCCATTCACTTACACAAAGTCAAAATCAGGCCCTGTGTGTAAAATATTCGGTTGTTTTGTTTAATGTGTAAAATGACAATTTCTAGAAGGAATGCCTGTCGGCAATACTGCAAAACCTTGATATAAACAGATATGATATTGCACAGCAAGTACACATCATAATTATTCACATCTTATTAATTAATTTTCCTCTGTATACCAAAGAAAATAAATGCATAAAGTGTGATCAGATCTTTAATTGGGATAGTTGCGTCAGATAGGTCAAGAGTAAAATACTAAGCACTGCATCCCTGAGGAGTCTCGACTATTACTTGCTCTTGATTTCTCCATAAGGAGCAGATTTCAATAGTACCCTTAAAAGAGAGGACAGCAAACTAATTGGGGATTGTGAGGGAAGATATTAGTATTCATGACTACCCAACTGCATTTCCTGATGGGCCCACCAAAGGAAGCTTATACACGTTGCCAGTTTGAATTATATGCTCATTTTAACATTATCAAATTCTGCTGGACTACAAACTGTTAACAACAGTGAAAGAAGAAATAAGTTAGAAATTAGGAAAGCAAATATAGAAGAAAAGTCTAAAGACTAATAGACACCAACACCATCCCTCGGTATGCCCTATCCCACTGCTAGGATAGGCACACCAGACGAGATGGCACAGTGGTATACAGTCAGGAGGGACTGGCCCTCAACATTGACTCTGGACCCTATTAATTCTCACCAGATCAAGTCAAACACAGGCAAGGAAATTGTCTGCTGAATTACCAACTATTGCCTTCCCTCAGCTGACGAATTAGTACTCTTCCACATTGAACACCACATGGGTAGCAAAAGCACAGAATGTATTCTGGGTGGAGGACTTCCACGTCCATCACCAAGAGTGATTTGGAACGGATGCATTTATCCACAACAGAATGACCACCACTTTCACACTACGAACACTCCCTATTATGTTTTGTGCCATTGTTACCATGCTAAATGTGATAGATCCAGAACAGGGCTATCAGCACAAAACTAGGCATCTATGAGGTGCTATAGCCCATCAGCAGCAGTAGAATTGCATTCCACTATAATCGGTATCTTGGTGGTCCAGCATATCCCTTACTTTACCATTACTATCAAGCCAGGGAAACAACCCTGGTTGATTGAGGAGTGCAGAAGAGCATGCCAGGAATAGCACGTGGAATAAAAGGGACAGTAGTAACATGGATACAAAATTGGCTGAGTGATAGGAAATGGAGAGAGTGTAGTGGTCAATGGATGCTTTTCAGGCTAGATAAAGGGGTTTGTACTGGAGTTCCTCAGGGGTCAGTGTTGGGATCCTTGCTTTTCTAGATATATTTTAATAACCTAGACCTTGGTGTACAGGGCACAATTCCAAGATTTGCAGATGATACAAACTTGGAAGCATTGTGAACAAGAGGAGGATAGTGTAGAACTTCAAAAGGACATAGGCAAATTGGTGAAATGGGCGAATAAGTGGCAGCTGTGGTTCAATGCCGAGAAATGTGAAGTGATTCATTTTGGTACTAAGGACATGAAAAGGCAATATAAAGTAAAGGCTGCAATCCTAAAGGGGGTGCAGGAGTATAGGGACCTGGGTGTAAACATGCATAAGTCACTAAAGGTGGCAGGACAGTTTGAGAGTGCGGTTAATATATCATATAGTACCCTAGGCTTTATTAATAAGGGCATAGAGTGCAAGTGCAAGGACATTATGTTGAACTTGTATAAGACACTAGTTCAGCCTCAGCTGGAGTATTGTGTACAGTTCTGGGTGCCAGATTTTAGGAAAGATCCAAAGGCATCGGAGAGCATGCAGAAAAGATTCACGAGAATGGTTCCAGAGTGAGGAACTTGAGTTACGAAGATAGATTGGAGAAATTGGGACTGGTTTCCTTGGAGAAGGGAAAGCTAAGAGGAGATTTGATAGAATCATGAAGGGTTAAGACAGAGCAGATAGGGAGAAACCGTTCCCACTCCTGAAAGGATCGAGAACAAGGCGGCACAGATTTAAAATCATTGCCAAAAGAAGCAGAAGTGAGATGAGGAAATACTTTTTCATGCAGTAACTGGTTAAGATCTGGGAATGCACTGCCTAAGAGTGTGCTGGGCATTGGTTTAATCGACGCATTCAAAATGGAATTAGACTGTTATCAGAAAAGGAAGAATGTGCGGGGTTACGGGGAGAAGGCAGGGGAATGGCACTAGGTGAATTGTTCATTCGGAGCGCCGGCGAAACATGATGGGCTGAATGGCCTCCTTCTGTGCTACAACAG
The DNA here is from genome assembly GCF_964194155.1 of Cetorhinus maximus. Classification (NCBI taxonomy): domain Eukaryota; kingdom Metazoa; phylum Chordata; class Chondrichthyes; order Lamniformes; family Cetorhinidae; genus Cetorhinus; species Cetorhinus maximus. Next base: position 97,944,888 of record NC_135880.1, read on the forward strand.
TTACGCGATTGCCATCGCTGAATCCCCCTATCAATATACTTGGAGTCACCATTGACCAGAAATTTAACTGGATCAGCCACATAAATGTTGTATCTACAAAAGCAGAACAGAAGCTGGTTCATCTGTAGTGAATTACTCACCTCCCAGCTCCACAAAGCCTTTCTACAAGGCACAAGCCTGGATTTTGATGGAGTACTCTCCACTTGCCTGGATGAGTGCAGTGTCAACAGTACTCAAGAAGCTCAACTCCGTTCAAGATTAAGTAGCCTGCTTGTTAAGCACCCCATCCACCACCTTAAACATTCACTCCTTCCACCATCAGTGCACTTTGGCTGCAGTGTGTACCATCTACAAGATGCACTGCAACAATTCACCAATGCTCCATCAACAGGGCCTCCCAAACCCACAACTCTATCACCTAGTAGGACAAGGGTAGCCAATGCATGGGAATGCCACCACCTGCTCTCCAAGTGACACAACATCATTATTATTTCATTATTACTATTTCATCACTGGGTCAAAATCCTGGAACTCCCTCCCTAACAGCACAATGGATATATCTATGTCACACGGACTTCAGAGGTTCAAGAAGGTTTACCATCATCTTCTGGGGGGCATTTGGAGTGGACAAAAAGTGCTGGCCTTGCCAGCAATGCTTATGCCCTGTAAGTTAATTAAAAAATAATTGAAGCAGGTGGAATAACTGAGTTTCAAAATGAATTCGACATGTTTCAAGGTGGAAAGGGTTCAGAAATAGAGTTAGAAATGTGCATGTCTGATTGTGATTAAAACGGGACAAACTGATAAGGCCAAGTAACCTTTTCCAAACTAGCCCCGAAAAAAAATTCCTATTTAGTTATTTTAATATCTTCATCGGTTATCGAGCCTAACATAATCTGAATAGTAGTTTCAACATCAACTATTTTAAACATTCTCAAAATGCTAAATATTTATGCATATTCAAAACTCATGTAAAATATAAGTTAGAAGGTTATTGTTTTGATCAAACAAAAGCTGTTTTCAAAGCAGGGCACAAAAAAATCAAATAGCATTGTCCTGGAATTTGGACTTATTGCTTCAATTGTATAATGAGATTTGATAATTATAAAAAGGCTATAATTGGTGCTAGAAATGAGTGCTTTGGCTCTGATAATTTACTATTTACTTATAATGGAGGAAAAAATATCAAGTCATGGAACAAAATCACAACAGAAAATTAGACTGTCCTGAATAACTAAAAATGCTTGCACAGTGGCATGCCAGAATGAAGGGCAAAGTGTAAAACTGAACTCAAAAGATGAATAATTCACACATTAGCATTCAACATTAAAAGCCATCAATGCTGTAATTCTTAACTAAACACATTCAACTAAATTATTATTTTACATAAACTGTTATTTTACAACATTCTATAGGCTGGCAAGCTCAGTGTAGCCCAGAGTATGATAGCCTTAGTCCCAAATCTGTTTTTTATTTTGCTGATTAGTAAATTATCTATTCTGTTACAATTTCAGAAGTATTTCATTAAAGGTAGGCTGACAAACATGAAAGCAGTGTGCAAATTCTATGAAATAATTAATAAAGAACGGAACTTCGAATTGAACTACTTTCAAAATACAGCCCTTTCGTAAAGAAACCGGTTGAAAATTCAGTCCACTAGGTGGAGCTAAAACATAGGTAATTACTTTTCCACTGTGCAATTCCATTTTTCATTCGATTTAAAGGTTATTTGAATGTAATGCTTGGAATTGCTGTAGCATACAGACACTTAATCCCCAAGAAATTCCATCTAGAGTGCAGCAAGGAGGCCAGCAAATCAACCAGGATCCGTCAGGTCCTTGCCCACGTTTGTGTCCATCCGGGCCCACCTGACATTGAAAGGCTGAAGCTATTGGGGGATAGGGTGTGGGGGGAGTGCTGGTAAATTTCCACACCAAGAGTTTCCTCAAACTTCTCCACTGAGTGACTGGTCTGCCAGCACACCAGCATACTGAGTGGTGGATGTGGGCCTGTCTGAAAAAATTGCCAGCATGTTAGGTAGATCAGTTCCCTGCTAAAGAGGGCTTACAAAGAATCCTTTTTGAATTGGTGGCTTTGGTAGCTGCTCTAGCAGATTACCAGCCCCATATTCCAACACCCCATCCAACCCACCTCTCAAACTCCCAAGATACAAGTGTGGCACAATCAGCCCCAACTGGTATGATGACGAGGTGACCTCCCCTTCACCCTGGATACTTCAATGGGGTCAGGAGTGACAATCACCATTGTTAAAGCAGGTCTGCACAACTTTAATGTTTTGTTGCAGTATTATAGAGCAACCAAAGTGGCTCAAATTAAGATGAGAGCACCACCAAAATGCCACTTTTCTGAGCTCCAAAGAACTTTGTAAACAGGTTCAGAAACCAATTTGAAAAAGATTATAACAGTTCTAGAGAATTGTTAACAGAAGAAATCACATATACACCTAAGTTATAAATTCATAGGGATGTCCTCACCCTGGCAAATTGCAACTTTCTATCATGATTTCATAATTTTTTTTACAGTGTGCATTGCTTTATACCAAGGATATTACAGCAACCTTTTTTTTTCAAATTACTAGGGAAAGAATGGTTTTATTTCACAACGGCTGCCTCCTCCCAGTGTGTAAAATGACTATAACATGTTTGTGTTAGAACATGCTGATCTGATAAAATTTAAATTGCCCTTCATTTTTTTAAAGCTTCTCAGGTAAATTTACAAGGTCTTGGTACACAAACTCGGAATTGACAGAAAACAAAATTAATTTTAACTTTCCAAGAAATTTTTAAAAATCTAAGTACTCTATCTAGCCCGAATGGTGCTTTGCACAAACAAATGCCCGAGTTCTCCCAATGGCTGTGCTGACAACGCCTAACTTACCTCTCATCGGCAGCCATGGAGGCTGCTGAAGAATGCCAAGTGGAACCAGTCCACTGGAGATGCCTAGAAAATGAGCCCCCACTAATTTAGAAGTGGAACCAATGCTAACAGGTTGGGCACGACCATTTCACTGCTAAACTGGTGTTTTGCATGAGTCACATATTCTGAAAAGCAGGTGCAACACATAACTATTTCTACCACCTGTCTACCATCTGCATTCTGCTTGCTATAAACATTTAAAGGAAAAATACTAGTTATGTGATAAACAAAGGCTATCTCAATGGTGTTGCCCTAACTCCAAATCCAGCCATGAATGGTGGTGAACAATTACGTAACTAAAGGGACGAGGAGGCTCCCTGAATATCCCCATCCTCACTGAGGAGTCCAGCATGTGAGCGCAAAAGACAAGATGAGCAAAATTTGCACCCATTTTCAGCCAGAAGTGCCAAGTGGATAATCCATTTTGCCTCCTCCCAAGCTCCTCAACTTCACAGATGCTAGTCTTCAGGCAATTCGATTCACTCCACGTGATTTCAAGAAAAGGCTGCACGCACTGGATACAGCAAAGGCTGTGGACTCCGACAACATCCTGGCTATAGCACTGAAGACTAGCTCTTCAGAACTAGTTGCATTTTAAGCCGAGCTGTTCCAGTACCGTTACAACACTGACATCTACCCAACAAAATGGAAAATTGCCCAGGTATGTACTATCCACAAAAAACAGGGCAAAGTTATCGCCTCATCAACCTACTCTTGATCATCAGCAAAGTGATGGAAGGAGTCGTCGACAGTGCTATCAGGTGGCAATTACACAGCAATAAAATGCTTGCTGATGCTCAGTTAAGGTATCATCAGGACTACTCAGTTGTAGCACTCATTACAACCTCTGTCCAAATATGGACAAAATAGCTACATTCCAGAGGTGAGATGAGAGTGATTGCCTTCAAAATCAAGGCAGCCTTTGACCGAAAGCGGCATCAAGCAGCTCTGACAAAATGGAAATCAATGGGAATCAGGGGAAAGCCTTTCAATGGCTGGAGACATACAAAAAGGAAATTAATTGTAATTATTGGAGGCCAGTCATCTCTGCTCCCGGACATTAATACAGCAGTAGCTCAGGTAGTATCCTAGGCCCAACCATCTTTAAATGCTTCATCAATGACTTTCCCTCCATCATAAGGTCAGAAGTGGAGATGTTCGGTGATGATTACACAATATTCAGTTCCTTTTGATAATTATGGAGTTCATGCTGGCATACAGCAAAATCCGGAAAGCATCCAGGCTTGAGTTGATAAGTGGCAAGTAAGATTTGCACCACACAAGTGTCGGGCAATGACTATCTCCTACATAAGTCTAAGCACCTTCCCTTGATATTCAATGGCATTACCATTGTTGAATCACTGTTGACCAGGCACGTAACTGGACCAGCCACATAAATACTGTTGCTACAAGAGCAGGACATAGACTGGGAATTCTGCAACGAGTAACTCATCTTGTGTCTTCCCAAAGCCGGTTCACCATCTAAAAGGCACAAGTCAGGGTTGTGATGGAATACTCTCTACTAGCCTGAATGAGTGCAACTCCAATGAAACTCAAGAAGCTCAACACCATCTAAGACAAAGGCTACTAGGTCGGTACCCCAATCCCAGCTTAAATATCACTCCCTCCATCACTTACACAATTTGGCTGCAGCGTGTACTAACTACATACAAAATGCCCTGGAGAAACTTGTTGAAGCTTCTTTCACTGCACTTTCCAAATCTGCAACCTCTTCTATCTTGAAAGGCAAGAGCAGCAGACACATGGAACATTACCACATCTGAGTTTTTCTCCAAGTCGCAGAGCATCCTGACTTGGAAGTATATCGCTGCTCCTTCATCGTCAATGGCTCACAACGCTGGAACTCCCTCACAACCCTGGAACTCCCTATCTAATAGCACTGTGGAAGCACCTTCACCACATGGAGTGCAGCAGTTTAAAGTGATGGTGCACCCCCACCTTCTCAACAGCAATTAGGGATCAGCAATAAATGCTGGCCTCCCACATCCTGTGAATCAATAAATTTTTAAAAAACTTGGAGTAACACAAATAATGCAACTCCTCTTTAATTAGCCACTGTGGAGTAAACTTATTGTTTGCACATGACATTAGGCCTGGTGGTTCCTGAGAACTTAGTGTATAACATTATTTTTGTACAAATGGCATCAGCAGCCACTTACATATATATAGTACATTTAACATTGTAAAATATTTCAAGGTACTTAACAGGATCAAAATCAATAAAATTATTTTTGAAGCCAAGCCATAGAAGGGGAGAAAGATGAGCAAAACACCTGATTAAAGAAGTAGGTTTCTAGGAGCAACTCAAAAAAAGGAGAGAGAGGGGTACAGAGGCAGAGAGGTTGAGGAAAGGAAATTCAGAGCTTAGGGTCAAAGCATAACCACCAATGGTTGCGTGATCAAAATCAGGGATGTGCAAGACCCTAGAATTGGAGAAGCACAGAAATCTCAAAGGCTTGTAGGGCTGGAGGTGGCTTCACAGATAAATAGAGCTAAGGCTCTAGAGGGATTTGAAAAGAAGGATCAAGATTTTAAAATTAAGATGTTGTCAGGCAGGGAGTCAGGGAAGGTCAGCAAGCACAGCAGTTGATGAATGAAGGAGATTTAGAGTGAGCTAAGATATAGGCAGCAGAGTTTTGTATGAAGCTTATGTAGGGCGGAAGATGGGAGGCTGGTCAGGGCAGCATTGGAATAGTCAAGCCAAAAGTTAACAAAGGGACGGATAGGGTTTCAACAGGAGATCAGCAGAGGGAAGGTCTGAGTCGAGCAATGTTACGAAGATGGATTAGGTACTCTTGGTGATGGTGTGGATATATGGTTCAAAACCCAACTTGGGGTCAAGCACAGCTCGAATGTTGTGAATGTTCTTGCTCAGCTTAAGATTGTTACCAAGGACGGAAATGGTGGACAGACATAGACTTGGTGGCATGGACCAAAGGCAATGGTTTCAGTGTTCCCAATAATTAGTTGGAGGAAATTGAATGCCAGACAAGCAGTGTTACAAGTCAGACACATCGGACAGATCCATGGAGGCAGTGATGAGATAGAAGTGAATGTCATCAGCATAAATGTGGAACCAAATGTTGGATTTCCAGATAACACTGAGGGATATCCTGCTGGAGGGTGGCAAAAGCCCAACACTGGATCTACAGGCAGAGGATCAGCTCTCCCAATATGCCTACTCACCAGTTCCTGAGGCTCTCAAGTTGCAGATATCTACAGCCTGATGGAACAAGACCTCCTTCCCAGTGGACCAGGCGGGCATGCATTTGCCAGTGAATGATAAATGCCTGTCACTGGAGGGCAACTCTCTGGCTCTCTGTCTCTTGCCAAGTTGTGTGCTTTCTTCTTCTGCAAGGAGTGAAAGAAGTGGTATTATTGTTCATAATGGCTTGTATGGAGACAAGGGAAGGATAACATTTGTGCAGGATGGCTGTGAGGCATAGATGTGAGAGAGATTAAGATCAGCGGGGAGTTTAAGTGTTGGCCTCTGAAATGAGGGTGTGAGGTGCCTGGAGAGAGAGAGGAATGAGTGGAGCTACATTAGTGTGTTGCTCTGAGTGCTGTGCAGGAGAATGCTGGGAAAATCAGTGTGGGGCTTGGCACCTAAAGTGTTATGCCACTCGCTTTTTCTACCCTTCTGAGTCCTGGCCTTCAGATTCACTGTCTGCAGTTTGGAGGAACCCCACTTCTGCTTCCGACTTCCTTAGTCACTTCTGTCGATTGTTGCTTGGTTAGAGAGGCTGGCCTCTTTCTCCACTCCTTGGGAGAGCTCACTTCACTGAAGCCTTTCAAATCCGGCAGAGGGGTCTGCAGGTAAGAGTGAGGACCTTGTGGAGACCTTCTCAGGTCTCTCCATTCCTGTGGTTCGTGCAGCTTCAAAAGTCCATGCGCTAGTAACCCATTGTAATGCATCTTGGGGTCCCTTCAGTTAAAAATCTTTTCTTTGGTAGGATAGATGTGTCAGCCCAACCTTCCTTGCTGATTGATTGGGGAAACCAGAGGCAAGGGTTAATGTCATGACTTAGGGAAAGAACCCTGGCAAGAGCTCACTCCTTCCAGCAGGACTAAGCCCACAAACTTCAGCCCCACATCTCAAGAGAAATCTGGACTGATGTGCTCCAGAGCTAGCTGTGTCACTAGCCAAGCTGTTCCAGTGTAGCTTCCACACTGGCATTTACCCAGCAATGTGGAAAATTGTCCAGGTATGACCTGTCCATAAAAAGCAGGATAAATCCAACCGGGTCAATTATTGCCCCATCAGTCTACACTCGATAATCAGCAAATTGACGGAAGGGGTCGCCGACAGAGCTATCACGTGACACTTACGCAGCAGTAATCGACTCCCGACCTCATTACAGCCTTGGTCCAAACATGGATAAAAGTATTAAAATCAAGAGGGGAGGTGAAAGGAACAGCCCTTGACATCAAGGCAGCATTTGACTGAGTGTGGCATCCAGGAGCCCTGGCACAATTGAAGACAATGGGAATCATGGGGGGAAATTGCCACTGGTTGGAGTCATATCTAGCACAAAGGAAGATGGTTCTGGTTGTTGTAGGCCAATCGTCTGAGTCCCAGTACATCTCTGCTGAAATTCCTCAGGGTCAGGTCCTTGGCTCAACTATATACAGTTGCTTCATCAATGATCTTCCCTCCATCATAAGGTCAGAAGTGGGGACGTACGCTGATGATTGTGCAATGTTCAGCACCATTTGTGATTCCTCAGATACTGAAGCAGTCCATGTCCAAATGCAGCAAGACCTGGACAATATCCAGGCTTGGGCTGGCAAGTAACAATAGCGCCACACAAGTGCCAGGCAATGACCATCTCCAACAACAGAGAATCTAATCATCTCCCCTTGATATTCAAAGGCAATGACCATCGCTGAATAACCTACTATCAACATTTGGGGGTTATCATTGACCAGAAGCTGAACTGGACCAGCCACATAAATGGCTGCAAGAACAAGTCACAGGCTGGGAATTCTGCAAAGAGTAACTCACCTCCTGACTCCCCAAACTACCATGCACAGGTCAGGAGTGTGATGGAATATTCTTCACTTGCCTGGATAAATGCAGTTCCAACAACGTTCAAGAAGCTCGATACTATTGAGGGCAAAGCAGCCTGCTTGATTGGAATCCCATCCATCACCTTAAATATTCATTCCCTCTGCACTGACACACAGTGGCAGCAGTGTGTACCATATACAAGATGCACTGCAGTAACTCATCAGGTCTCCTTCCAAAGCATCTTCTAAATCTGTGACCTCTACCACCTAGAAGGATAAGGGCAGCTATGCATGGGAACACCAGCACCTGCAATTTCTTCTCGAAGCCAGTCACCATCCTGACTTGGAACTATATCACTGTTCCCTTCACTGTAGCCAAGTCAAAATCCTGGAACTCCCTTCCTAGCAGCACTGTGGGTGTATCCACACCACATGGACTGCAGCAGTTCAAGGCGCAGCTCACCTCCACCTTCTCATGGGCAATGGGCAAGAAATGCTAGCCTAGCCAGCAATGCTGATGCCCCATGAAAGAATAAATAAAAAAGACATGGGTGGGTGCTACAGAACAAATATTTTAAATGAGAGGCATGAAGGGTGGAACAAAGTGAGATGCTCAAAGGAAGAGATGCCAGGAGAATGGGAAGACAGATCAAGGTGTGATTTAGAGGTAAAGGGCTACACCACCACCACAAGGGCTTGAGAGGGGCAAGTGGTAGATGAGTTAGCCAGGTTGGGAAGTTTCATTAGGGGGAAAGATGTCATCACCCCTCAGCCATGTCTCCATCAAGGCCAGATAGTCAACATGATTGAATAAGCTTACAAACGGGCTTTATTTGCAAGTGAACATACATTATGGATGGAGATTCATCTTGGGCAAATGGCATATGAGCATGAGTAGCCCTCTAACCTGCTCCGTCATTCTATTAGGTCATGGCTGTTCAGTACCTGAATGTCATTGACCTGCTTTTGAACTATATCCTGTGATACTTTGACCAAACAAAACCTTCATCAGTCTCAGTCTTGTAACCTCATTCGATCCAATATTAAGGTTATGTTTCTTTTTTCTTGATTCCCTCACCGAACGAAATAGTTACTCCACATCTACCCCATCAAATCTTTCTAACATTTCTTACACGGTTTCACATCCCACCATGGCAGCTGGTGGAATTTAAATTCAATTAATAAGTTTGGAATATAAAGCTGGTGGCCATGAAACTATCATTGATTGTTGTAAAAACTCATCTGCTGTTCCTTTTGAGGGAGGGGATCTGCCATCCTTACCTGGTCTGATCTATATGTGACTCCAGACCTACAGCAATGCAGTTGACTCTTAACTTCCCTCTGGAATGGCCTAGCAACCTAGTTCTAGGGGAATTAGGATGGACAACAAATGCTGGCCTTGCCAGTGATGCCCACATCCCATGAAAGAATTTTAAAAAAACTGATCAGATCGCCCTTTAAGCTTTTATACGTGAGGGAATATATTCTAAGTTTATGTAAAATGTTCTTATAATTTAATCCTCTCAATTTATGTCTCAGGTGAATCTGCGTTGTACCCTCCAAGGTCAATGAGAAAGACGAGCATTATATTCACCCTTTTGGTTGCTTTTTGTACCTATTTGCTAATGATATGTACTTGGACTCAAATCTCATTGCTTCTCTCCTCTCTGAAAATACTTCTACTTTTCTTTCTTGGGTCCAAAATGGATGGCTTACACTTTCCCATATTGAGCTTTATTTGCTATAGTTTTCATTTTCCCCATCACTTCTTAATTCCCACCTTACATTCTGTTTTGGCAAGGCTACTACGAGTTGAGTGCCCCCCCCTTGCCCCACCTTGAATTCTCACCATTCCTTTAAATTTCATGTGCATGCAATCTCCAAATATTAAATGTGTTCCTTTCAAGTTTAGAGTTATGCATAATGATGATAGTGGGCTGACCTAAAACAAATGGATGAAATAGCACGCTTTCATTAGTGTCAGTCCAAAACTTGTTTCTAGTCACTCAGGCATAAACGTGACTTGGAATAACTATGTATCTTTGTTAGAAACTAATTTTACTGCCATATTTTTTCCCAACTGGTTGTGACAACCACGGCCACAAAGTTATTTTCCTCATGGTATCAAAATGAGTGGATTGATAGCTTATCTCCAAACTGGTGAAATAAGATAAGCCGTAGCACGACAAATTGATTATTAGCTGGTACTCACGCTTCTGTTATCAATTAACTGTGTTATGGGTAAACAGAAGGCACACTTGAACTTACTCAATTTATGCAGATAAGCAGGTATATCTGAATCAAACCATAATGAATACAAATAATTTAAAATAAATTATAAAAGATCTAACTTATCAGTTGGAGTGAAACTCCACAAGAGGGAATCTCCACAGTTATCTCAACTTTATCTCACACTTTCAGTGGAAGAGCCACAGAAATGGTGCCACCAAAAGAAGCGTAAACAGAGTTGGTCATTTTTCCAGGGTCCTCTGCTAGTCTTACTGCAGACAAGTGGGAGAATAAGTCACGGAAATTCACCACCCGAAGCCTTCCTCGCCTCCATAGATTACTCTCAATGTCATCCATGCCTTTTGTCAATATAATGATGCCCTTTTTTTATTTTCTTGTCAATTAGAACAAGGTCAGTCTATGAAATTTTCACCTTAACATACAGTCCAGGTGCCGCAATCAGCATCATCATTCCTTCTCAGCAGAGTACTCAAAATTACACAAAGTTCCAAATGTTAAACATCTTGCCAATATTTTCTGCAAGTAGTTTTTAATTCAGTGTTCATGTCTAGTGCTGCCTACATAACTAACTGCCTCTTAATAACTAATAAGAAATTTGCATTAAGGTTGCAATTTTGATTGCTGCTTTAAAATTATTTAGTGCATTTTATTTTAGTAAGATTGGTAATGAAAGATATTGAGGAATATTCACTGCACACACACACACGTATGTTAAATGAATAAAATACCAATCCTAATTCTAGGACAAAATAGACTGCATTTAAACCCATACCGATTTTTTAAAATAAAATTTTACCTGCTAATTAGAGAAGGCATTTGGAGATGCAACTGTATCTTTATGCTTTTTATTATAGAATGTGTTAGCTTTGTTCTTTAAGGTTTTAGACAGTTACATTTTTATGTAAAGAGCATTCCTTTAAGAACTAATGGTGTAACAATTTTTCATCAAAAAATTTTACACATGCATCAGAAAACCCCAGTTCACTGTTCATTGTACTCATAAATATTTTATAGTCTTTGTTATGACTCATCTCAGTGGTGACTGTAGGCTCAGTTTTGCTGTACAGTTCATCAACTTCCCAGCATGCTGTATAATGAATGTTTCACTTACACTGCTAATTGCCAAACAATGGTTCCTTCAACCTTTCACCTTTACGTTTCACAACATTATCCCCAATTGCTGGTTTGGTTGCACTTCAAATTTCAACTGGTACAATATTAAACATATGGCCAAAATTATTCTCTTTAATTCTGGATACCTTTAAATAAATCATTTAGTGACAAATAACTATCAAAATTACTAAACGTTTACTATATATGGAATTGTACCCCAATAAGCAACACCTTGAAAGTTGCAATGAGAAAGCTGTCATGTGTATTGCCAGACAATGGACGAAATATAGGGTAACAGAAGATTGACACAGTGCAGTAATTCAATTGAATAGTTTCGCTGACATAAACCATGAAAATAAGGGATTTACAAAAGGATTGAATTATGTACTGTCATAAACTCACTGCCAGATAACTGTTTCTCTTTACTATACGCAGTATGGTTTTATTTTATGAAGATGCAACATTCCTGATAGTGCAGCACGTTGCAGCACCTATTCTTGGATCCAGAGTGGGGAGTTGTGTGTTTCTCCATCCAGTTTCCTGCACTGACTTTCTAATTTCAGGGGTGCTCACTCAAAGAGGTGCTGAGCCAAAACTTGACACTTTTTATAAAAAGGAGGGGAAATCATTGGATGTCCCTCATAAATTATTTTTACATTGACCACAGAAAAGCATTTACACTGTTGGTTCCTGATAAGCAACTCAACATTCCCGACTGTGGTCCCAGTTTAAACTTACTGAATTAACTTTTTAAAAAATTCACTCACAGGACATAACAAGACCAGCATTTATTGCTTATCCTTAATTGTGCTTAACTAATTGTGTAGTCCATGTCCAAATGCAGCAAGACCTGGACAATATCCAGGGTTGACAAGTGGCAAGTAGCATTCGCACCAGACAAGTGCCAGGCAATGACCATCTCCAACAAGAAAGAATCCAACCATCGCCCTTTGATGTTCAATGGCATTACCATCACTGAATCCCCCACTATCAACATCCTGAGGGATACCATTGACCAGAAACTGAACTGCACCAGCCACATAAATACTGTGGCTACAAGAGCAGGTCAGAGGCTAGGAATCGTGCGACAAGTATCTCACTTCCTGACTCCCCAAAGCCTGTTCACTAGGTGCAAGTCAGGAGTGTGATGGAATCCTCCCCACTTGCCTGGATCAGTGCAGCTCCCACAACACTCAAGAAGCTGTACACTGCCCAGGACAAAGCAGCCCGTTTGACTGGCACCCCTTCCACATACACCCTCTCCACCACCGACGCACAGTAGCAGCAGTGTGTGCCATCTACAAGATACACTGTAGGAATTCACCAAGGCTCCTTAGACAGCACCTTCCAAACCCACGCCCACTACCACCTACACCAAATGGACTGCAGGGGTTCAAAAAGGCAGTTCACCACCACCTTCTCATGGGCAGCTACAGATGGGCAATAAATGCTGGCCCAGCCAGTGAAGCCCACATCCTGGAGTTAATTTTAAAAAATTAAGTGGCTTGCTAGGCCATTTCAGAGGGTAGTTAAAAGTCAGCTGCATTGTTGAGAGTCAGGAAGCACATATAGACTAGACCAAGTAATGACAGCAGCTTTCCTTCTCTCAAGTGAATAAATGAACTAGGTGGGGTTTTTACAACAATCAGGTAATTAAATGGTCACCATTGCAGATATTAGCTTTTTATTCCAGTTTTATAGATTAACGGATTTTAAATTCACGTGGTCGGATTTGAACTCTAGTCTCTGATCATTAATCCAGGCTTCTGGATTACTAGTCCAGTAGCGTGGCCACTATGCTACCATTCCCTTACTTAGATTTTGAAGGAACATTGCAGTTGATGAATAGTATGCCGGAACAAGCAGATCTAGCACTTTTCTAAGGTCAATGCAAAAACAGTACAAAGCAGCATCTGCAAAAGTCCATAAGTAAGGAACCTTCCACACTTAATGTGTAGATTAGAAAACCCAGGAAGGGAAAAGTAGGAAACATAAAATAACTTGAAAAAGAAAAAAGGGGGATTGCAATGATAAACAAGTCATTGTTTTCAACTTTAACTTCCTGCAATGGGTATACATAGCATGGTGACACAATTGCTCCTGTGTCACATTTCACAGAGCAATTATAACTGAGCAGCTTAATAAAATGCATCATATTTTGATCCTACCTATTTCTAATGGCAGATGGCTTGTAAAAGCCAACTTGGGCCAAATAACTATAAATGTAGTGCCTCAGGTAGCATTAATAATATATTTATTATTTGTAGTTCACTATTTTGAACCATAAAACTATTATGCCACTGAGCGGCCTGTGTGCACTCCCTTGTCAGGAATAATTATCTCTCTTTTATTTTAACTGAAGACTGCACTTTCAGGCTCATCATCCAAATTTGTCAGTAATTTACCCCTTCTCAAAAGTTTGCATATCCAGACCATTCCATTGTTCCTGAACATGTCCATGGAGTTGTGCCTTCTCTTCTTATACTTAATAAACAACCTTTATGACTGGGGGTGGCACCTCCCATGGTGGTGAAAGTTTGCCAGGTAAGCCAGTAAGCACCAACTGTATACAACTTGATCACTGAAGTATTATTTATCAAAATCAAGGTCTTCATCACTATTTCTAATGGCAGTCAAAAAAAAATTATGTACTGTACCACATTTCTCTATAAGGATACAATTTGAGCATACAATAAGACTGCTGAAACAAAAACCTCGATTTTAATCATCAACCCCCCACCTCACCCACAACCATGCCCTTCAACAACTGATGGGCAGGAAAGGGTCAGGTGAGCAGCTAAAATCCAGAAACGGTGATCCAGCCACCATACTGCCACATTCCTGGCTGCCGTGATATTAAGGGCAATGAGAATCGGGCTTTCTGTTTTACTTATTCGTTCACAGGCTGTGGGCATTGCCGGCTAGGCCAGCATTTAGGTGGTGAGTTGCCTTCTTGAACAGCTGCAGTCCACGTGGTGGAGGTACACCCACAGTGCTGTTAGGGAGGGAGTTTAACGGGTGTCCTGCTGCATATATGTAAATCTAGATTTTGTGCCGTGGTTCACACTCCAATGTGATTTTAGTGTGTGCAACAAGGCCGCCAGGGGAATTGGGCACTGTCTGATCATTGTGCTTAAAGGAGCCACAATGTGAATATTTCTGCAACACTCACAGGGGTTCTTTCACTTCATTGGAGGTTGTGATCATGTGACCACTGTTTGCTTCGGGCTATAGTTTTGAGTGTTTGGGAAAAAAACTCAAGCAACAGTTTGAATACTGCTCTAGCTGCACTTTATTGGAGGAGGAGGAAGGGAGACAGAAGTACAAGGGTATGCTGAAGAAAGATCTGCTGATGGGCCACATGGCAGCAGCAATCAAGGGGATAAGCACACAGAAGGACTTACCCACTTCACAAAGCTTATAGGCTGAGACTCAGCTTCCTGACCCATGAGAGCAGTGCTTCAGGAGGCTCAGATTGTCAAGGCAGGTAACTGAAAGTATAATAATTCTCATAATATTGTGATTTATTGTAAATATAGGTTAATAGTGGGGTTTGGATAGTTTGTGTGTGTGTGGGGGGGATTTAATTGAGTTGGAGACAGCTGGCATCGAGGCTTTGACTCATCAAAAAAGCTAGGTTTGAAATGCTAAATACGCAAACATTGCTGAAGTTGGAATGTGAGAAGAATTTGCATTTTTAGATAAATCAGGGTAGTCTGAATTTCAAAGAGACGGTAGGATGTTACACCTAGCCAGAGAAGCTAGGTCAAGCTGTGTGTTTATTTTTCCCAAAGGTTACTAATAATATGAACACCATGAAAAGATTTAAATTATGAGAAAGGTAAAGTTCCAAAGACATATGCAAACAATGGAATTTACATTAAAAGGGGAGAAACATGTATAAAGCAGAATGAGGCTGTGTGTCAGGGAAGGCATTGTATGATCCACCAGAAGTGGATCCAGTATTTGTGCATTTAAGCTGCTGTCTACATAAACCGAAGCTGGGAAAAGCCACTTTGAATTCTACTGACCAGGGTTTTGCGGTGACTTGGCTGGATCTGTTTAAATCTATTTTTTTTTTTTACATTGCCTTAACAGGGGTGCAACTGGAAGCCAGATTAATTAGGGATTCTAGGAGTTATTATAGTAGTAATTTGTAGACCTATGTATGTGCTTGAAATCTTATCTTTTGTTCACAAATGTTCAACTTAGTTTGCTAAAAAAATCTGAAGTTTGACCAGGGATAGTCAGCATGGCTTTGTCAGAGGGAGGTCATGCCTAACAAATTTGATTGAATTTTTTGAGGAGGTGTCCAGGTGTGTAGATGAGGGTAGTGCAGTTGATGTAGTTTATATGGATTTCAGCAAAGCCTTTGACAAGTTCCCACATGGGAGACTTATAAAGAAGGCAAATGCACATGGGATACAGGGTAATTTGATAAAGTGGATTCAAAATTGGCTTAGTTATAGGAGGCAGAGGGTGATGACAGAAGGATGCTTTAGTGACTGGAAGCCAGTGTCCAGTGGTGTACCACAGGGATCTGTGCTCGGTCCCCTATTATATGTCATTTATATAAATGGCATAGATGACTATGCGGGGGGTAGGGTTAGTAAGTTTGCGGATGATACAAAGATTGGCCGGGTGGTTAACAGTGAGGTTGAGTGTCTTGGGCTACAGGAAGATATAGATGGGATGGTCAAATGGGCAGATAAGTGGCAGATGGAATTTAACCATGAAAAGTGTGAGGTGATACACTTTGGAAGGAGTAATTTGACAAGGAAATATTCAATGAACGGCATGACACTAGGAAGCTCTAAGGAACAAAGGGACCTTGGCATGTGTGTCCATAGATCTCTGAAGGCAGAGGGGCACGTTAGTGGGGTAGTGAAAAAGGCATACAGGACACTTGCCTTTATCAATCGAGGCATAGATTACAAAAGTAGGGAGGTCATGTTGGAGTTGTATAGAACCTTAGTGAGGCCACAGCTGGAGTAGTGCGTGCAGTTCTGGTCACCACATTATAGGAAGGATGTGATTGCACTGGAGGGGGTGCAGAGGAGATTCACCAGGATGTTTCCTGGGATGAAAAATTTAAGTTATGAAGAGAGGTTGGATAGACTTGGGTTGTTTTCGTTGGAGCAGAGAAAACTGAGGGGCGACCTGATCGAGTTATATAAGATTATGAGGGGCTTGGATAGGGTGGATAGGGAGCAGCTATTCCCCTTAGTTGAAGGGTCAGTCACAAGGGGGCATAAGTTCAAGGTGAGGGGCAGGAGGTTTAGAGGGGATGTGAGGAAAAACTTTTTTACCCAGATGGTGGTGATGGCCTGGAATGCGCTGCCTGGGAGGGTGGTAGAGGCGGGTTGCCTCACACCCTTTAAAAAGTACCTGGATGAGCACTTGGCACGTTATGATATTCAAGGCTATAGGCCAAGTGCTGGTAAAGGGATTAGGTCGGTAGGTCAGATGTTTCTCACATGTTGGTGCAGACTCGATGGGCCGAAGGGCCTCTTCTGCACTGTGTGATTCTGTGATTCTGTGAAGTCTGGGTGGACTTATTACTACTGAATTCAGGGCACGCATCTTGAAATAAATATAAATTGCAAAACTGTTGTGACCACATGATCAAGTTTCCTTTGTGGATTTGACCAGCCTGGCACACATCATCTGACACATCATAACAGCAGCCTCCCTGCAGATGACTACATGCCAGCTGCACCTGGCAGCCACATCATGTCAGTGGTAAACAACAAGTAAAAGCGATAAAAACAAGAAACTACTGCGGATGCTGGAAATCCAAAACAAAAACAGAATTACCTGGAAAAACTCCGCAGGTCTGGCAGCATCGGCGGAGAAGAAAAGAGTTGACGTTTCGAGTCCTCATGACCCTTCAGCAGAACTAAGTAAAGTTAGGAGAGGGGTGAAATATAAACTGGTTTAAGGTGGGGGGTGGGGTGGGGGGAGAGAATTTGGGGGCGGGGGGTGGTAGTAGGGACAAGCAAGCAGTGATAGGAGCAGATAATCAAAAAATGTCACAAAGGAACAAAGACGTGTTAAAGGTGGTGATATTATCTAAGAGAATGTGCTCCAATAATTTATACAGGTTTTTCTTTTCCCACCTATTTCCATTATTTTTAAATCTATACCTGTAATGCCCTGTCAGTCTTTCCACCCCACCCCAACTAGAGCTGTACCTTGAGTATCCTGCCATCCATTTTTAATTAGCACATTCTCTTAGATAATATCACCACCTTTAACACCTCTTTGTTCCTTTGTCTGTGACATCTTTTGATTATCTGCTCCTAACAGTGCTTGCTTGTCCCTACTACCACCCCCACCACCTCCCCAACTTCTCTCCCCCCACCCTGCCCCCCACCTTAAACCAGATTATATTTCACCCCTCTCCTAACTTTACTCAGTTCTGCTGAAGGGTCATGAGGACTCGAAACGTCAACTCTTTTCTTCTCCGCCGATGCTGCCAGATCTGCTGAGTTTTTCCAGGTAATTCTGTTTTTGTTTTGGTAAGTAAAAGCGATCACCGCTCTCAACTTTTACACCTCTGGATATTTACAGGCCGTCAGGAGAGCAAATGGGACAGGATTTTTCGGATGGCAGGGTTTGCGGTCTCATCACTGAGAAAGTCGACGTGGAATGCACACCTGTAGCCATACAGCGTTAACTGGCTGAAGGTGGGACTTGCACCTCCATCTCAGGAGGAAGTCCTGCCTCAGAGAGCTGTCAGGCAATCTGATTGGGTACATGGCAGCTCTTCAGTCCCAGCAGTGTCACTGGGAGTGGTGGTCACTGCTGGGACAACACAGAGTCCCAGCAAAGGAGAGCCAGGTGCCAAACAAAAAGTGAGTACTGGGGGTCTTTCAGCAGGGCCAGGGCAGGAGGCCCTGGGGAATGGGGGGGCGGAGGGTGGGGGGTGGAGGTGCTAGGGATTGGGGGGGTGGGGTTGTGGGGAGGTGGAGGAGACACCCAGGAGGAAAAGACCTGGGGCGGGGCTACCCCGATTGGGAAAGGGCAGAACGTGGTCATTAATTGAGCACCTAAGAGCCTCAATTAGGGAGAGGGCAGGCAGATCACCTTAGACCTCACCTGCTCTACCCCACCCCCCATAAAATCGTGGCCAGGCAAGTAGGCAGTGGGAAGGACATCCACACAATTTCACAATCCCCCACCTCCCACCTACAAACCTCCGACAGGGGACTGTAAAATTCTGCCAATGGAGTCACGGTCGGCCATCCACTTGGTTGTGGCAGCAGATTTCTGCTTCCCACTTAGAGGGAACAGTACGCCTTTCCTGACCCTCATGGAACCCAGAAAGACCTCCAGAAAAGCATCTGAAAACCTGAGGTCTACTATCCCTCTTTTTGTAGCCATATGTACAATCTTTAAACTTCTCTTCAATGCCATCTTACTCATTGCTCTCAGTTGACCTTGCAGAGATGGACTAAACCTATAAATAATGGCTTGGAAATTGGATCATGCAAGTTGCCAACTCTGCAGGCATGTTAGGCAATAAGGAACTCAGATCTTTATTTGAATGACACCTGGCCATTAAAATCGGTCAGGCTTACACGTCAGCTGAAGCTGCATTCCTGACTCTGGTAATTATCAGAGGTCAAAGATTTTGTTGTCTCAAATAGTCCAAGAGATGCTGCTACACATCATTTAAAATGTGCACAAAATTAGTTGTAAACCTTTGATGCACAATTGTGCTGTCTGGAGAGGAAAATGAAGGTTCAAAGATGAGATAAAAAGACTGAAATAATGAGCTTGTGCCTCAGGAGTTTCTAGCCTCACTGAGGCAGTAATAAAGTTCTCAAATTTGACATTTAATGAAGAACCAATTATCTTCAAAAGCACAATCATTCCTACAATGAACTGTCACACCTATCTTGGTTCAGTACCAAATTTCATATGTCTGCGCATCCATTCATATTATGAAGCAGAGAAGTGTCACTTGGAAGCACGAGGAGTCTATAATTTCCCGTTGCTTTCTCTATCACAACACCTTAGTCAGAGTTGACTTGCCAACCTATCAGTACCTTTTCTCCTATGGTATAAATTTTTGTGATCGTTTTTGAAATTTGGCCTTCTTGATTAGTCCTGATTAGTGTGAGACAAAAAATTTCAGCGACATATCTCTATTTCCAGCAATATTCAACAGAAGGGTTACAAGGCAAAGGAAATCTAAGCACAAAGTACAAGTTCAAATTCACAATATTTATTTGGGAGAGTATTTGTGTAGTATAGTTGTTTCTCTTATCCAGTGCTTCTCCTTTATGACATTATACAGTTAAGTACTTTAATTATTCTAGCGTTTATTGTAGGTCTTATTGTAGTAGAAGAAGTGAAATGACTGGCTAAAAGATAGCCTAAAAAGCTTTCTGGAATGGGGTGTCTTGTTACTTCCTTCTTTGGGATTAAGCAGAGCGCTCTGGAAGAAAATGCATCATTGAATATATCAGTTCTGCTGAAGGGTCGTGTGGACCCGAAACGTCGACTCTTTTCTTCTCCACCGATGCTGCCAGACCTGCTGAGTTTTTCCAGGTAATTCTGTTTTTGTTTTGGATTTCCAGCATCCGCAGTAGTTTTTTGTGAATATATTCAAGGCTGAGTTAGACAGACTTTTGATTGACAAGGGAGTCAAGAGTT
This sequence comes from Cetorhinus maximus, assembly GCF_964194155.1. Lineage (NCBI taxonomy): Eukaryota > Metazoa > Chordata > Chondrichthyes > Lamniformes > Cetorhinidae > Cetorhinus > Cetorhinus maximus. Next base: position 97,964,883 of record NC_135880.1, read on the forward strand.
ACCGGAAGCAAGCAAAAAAGTGGTGTTAAGGCCACAATCAGATCAGCCATGATCTGATTGTATGGCGCAGCAGGCTCGAGGGGCTGAATAGCCTATTCCTGCTCCTATTTCTTATGTTATGTTCTTATATTTTCAATCTTTCATTGAGGTTGCTGCATGGTCTGCTAGCTTTCTAGCTCTGCATAATTTGAGTAGGGCAGCTGGGCAGCATGGGTGGTAAAGCACCTTGAGAGGCCATTGCCTGAACACTGGCTACTCAGTCATAGCTCTGCTGCTGGGAATTCCCTTAGCTTTTATTTTGCAAACTGCATGGAAGCATATGCCAGAGCTGTACAGAGGTCACAGAAGTCTTTCAGCAAACTCTTGTCCAGGCAATCCTCCAACATGACGAACCCAGACAGAAATGGCTAATAATGATTGGAGCCCAAAGTCCCTCGAGTATCAGTTATACCACGCCCGAGAAATTGTGCTAATGTTGTTAGGACTTCTGTGAAAGAGAGGCTCCTCTGCAGATGCCCCAAGAGGTACCACGCACCCCAGATTGAACTCCAGGTCTGAGAAACAGTTAAACAGCACTGCATAGATACAAATAGTGAGCTCCTCTGTAATGGCCATTAATAATTGCAGGATTCTTTACAGATTCTCAAAGGGCTCAATGAATTGATCATGCTAAGAAAGCAGCCTACTTTTATAAGTCCAATTTTAACACAGAACATAAATCAGGTGGAAAGAAGGCAAGGTGAGAGCCAAACCCAGATCTCAGCAGCATGAGACATAGGAGATTTCACTGCCCGGGCAGCATCTGCATGCAGGAGTTAGACAATTGGTGCCAACTGGTGGCAGGAGACCTCAGGCTGGGAAGTCCCCAGCACTCAGGGAAATTGCTGTAGGTTGTGAAGCCTGGATAGTCACCCCAATATCTTTTTGGCCCAAAAGGAAAATTTTAAGAATGCTTCCACTTTGAGCTTCCTTTGGCCTGTCTCCAGTTCCCACTAGCTTTAGTGAGAAAGCCAGCCCACAATGACCTCTGCAATCAGGACGCCAGTGAAAACAGCAGTCAAGGCCAGATAATATGATCGAAGCACAGTCTGAATGCGTGAAGGAGTGTCTCACCAGTTTGGCCATGGTGGGGTTACAGCATAGATTCACCAGGGTGAATCCAGGTCTAAAAGGGTTAAATTATGAGGGCCCTGTGCATTAACTAGGCTTGTATTTCCTGAAGTACAGAAGATTAAGGGCAATCTAATTGAGGTGTTTAAGATTATTCAAGGGATCGATGGAGGAAGTGGAGAGAAAATATTTCCTTTGGTGAGAGAGTGCAGAAGGAGGGGCATTATCTTAAAATTAGATCTAGGTTATTCAGAGGTGATGTCAGAATGCATTACTTCACACAAAGGCTGGTAGAAATCTGGAGCTTTTTCATTTAAAAAACTGTTGCTGATAAGAAACACAGAATCACTGAATTGTTACAGTGCAGGAGGTCACTTGGCCCATCATGTCTGCATCCGCTGTCTGAGCAACTCACCTAGTATCACTCCCCTGCCTTGTCCCCCTAACCCTGCACATTCTTCCTTTTTAGATAACCGTCTAATATCCTTTTGAATACTTCAATTGCATTTGCCTCCACCACATTCTCAGGCACAGCATTCCAAACCCTAACTACTCGCTGCGTAAAAAAGTTTCTCCTCATATCACTTTTGCCTCTTTTGCTAATTACTTTAAATCTGTGCCCTCTCATTCTTGATCCTGTCATGAGTGGGAACAGTTTCTCCCTAACTACTCTGTCCTGATCTCTCATGGTTTGGAAAACCTCTATCAAATCTCCTCTCATCTTTCTTTTCTCTAAGGAAAACAATCTTAACTCCCCAATCTATCTTCATAACTGAAGATCCTCATTCCTGGAATCATTCTTGTGAACCTCTTCTGCACCCTCTTTAATGCTTTCACATCCTTCCTAAAGTGTGGCGCCCAGAACTGGATGCAATACTCCAGCTGAGGCAGAGCTAGTGTCTTATACAAATTCACATAACTCTTGTACTCTATGCCCCCAATAATAAAGCCCAGGATACTGTATGCTTTAAATCAATTAAAAATGTCAAAACTGAAACTGATAGATTTTTGAGACAAGGATAGTAAGGAACATGGAACCAAGTAGGTAAATGAGGTTGAGATAGAGATTGAATCGCAGAACAGGATCAAGTGGCTGAATGGCCTACTCTTGTTCCTAAATCCTTGCAGCCCACCCTGCCAAATTTGTCCCTTGGCTGTCATTCTGGGGATTGGATATTCCTGTGATGATGATTGATGCAGGTAGAGTGAGTGATGCTGCGATGTGAGGTGAATAGACTCAGCCTCAGGTTCTGCAAGCTGATACTCCTCAGCCACCCCAAGGGAAATACAATGGGAAGAAGCATAAATTAGTCTGAAAGGTACTTCCTGATGTGATGCCAGTTGAGTTGCCTATTGCAGAATTCCTGACTGAATAACAAAATTCTCTGAAGGAGGTGAAGATTGAAAGAGCAAGTATCAGCCTGCTGATACCAGTTCATCACTTCTTCAATTGACTCCACTAGTGGGGGATCCCAAGACTGAGCGTTAGCTCCCCATACAATTTAGGGCTTTAAACTGGGAATTTCTTTCCCAGTTGCCAACCTCTCTCTTCTGCTGCAGACTTCTTTTCCCTTCAAAAATGAATACATTGAGTGCTGAGTGTCTATCAAAACTATGCAATTGCCACTGCATTTCTCAAAATAAGATTTCAGTAACTGTCCCTCCAGTTTAATGTTTATTTTTTTTCTGCTCTCTTAGGGATATAGTAACATAATTGTTATATTACTGTGCTAGTAATCCAGAGGCTGAACCAATGATCTGGGGACATGGCTTGAAAACCCACCACTGCAGCTGGGACATTTAAATACGATTAAATAAATAAATCTGGAATAGAAAATAGTATCAGTAATGATAATCACGAAATTACCACATTGCCGTAAAAAAAAATTGGTTAATGATTGTCCTTTACTGTAGAAAACCAGTTATCCTTACCTGATCTGGCCTTTATCCAGATCCACAGCAAAGTGCTGGACTCTTAACAGGCCTCTAAAATGGCCTGGCAAGCCACTCAGTTGCATTCAAGGTGGCAGCTCACCACCACCTTGCAATTAGTGATGGGCAATAAATGTTCCCCTTGCCAGTGAATGAAAAAATGAAATATTTTGAGATATCCTTCTGATGTGGGGAGGGCCATATAAATGCAACTTGCTTTGTTGGCCTTGTTAACCATTTTATGAATTATTTATCAGATTGACTTCCTCCATCTACCATGTCAGCAACATCTCTGAAAATCTCCAAGTGACATAAGCATGGCCTTGTCCTGTCCAAATTGATGTTACGCTCCTTTATAAAATAGTGTTTATATGTATTCCAAAATAGATCTCTCAAAATTGTTCCAAAAAGACTTTTCCTGCAAATGTGACATATCTGTCTATACATATCTGCACCTTCTCTTCAGGATCAGATATGGTGTAAAGTATTCTATAAAAGACAGAGACAGAAAGAATCAAGAGTAAATGTGATTTTGTGTGAGACTTGTGTTAACTGTATTAATTTCATGTAGAATCGAAACATAGAAAATAGAAGCAGTAGGAGGTCATTCGGCCCTTCGAGTCTGCTCCACCATTCAATACGATCATGGTTGATCTTCTATCTCAACCCCATGCTCCCGCTCTCTCCCCATGCCCCTTGATGCCTTTAGAGTCTAGAAATCTATCTATTTCCTTCTTAAATATATTCACTGACTTGGCCTCCACAACCCTCTGTGGTAGAGAATTTCACAGGTTCACCAGCATCTGAGTGAAGAAGTTTCTCCTCATCGCAGTCCTAAATGGCCTACCCCATATCCTGAGATTGTGACCCCTTGTTCTCAAACCCACAGCCAGAGGAAACATCATCCCTGCATCCAGTCTGTCCCACCCTGTCAGAATTTTACATGTTTCAATGAGATCCACCGCACCCCCACCTCATTTCTCTGAACTCCAGTGAATACAGGTCTAGTCGGCCCAATATCTCCTCATACGACAATCCTGCCAACCCAGGAATCTGTCTGGTGAACCTTTGCTGCACTCCCTCCGTGGTAAATATATACTTTCTTAGGTAAGGAGGCCAAAACTGCACACAATGCTCCAGTGTAGTCTCACCAAGGCCCAACATAGCTGCAGTAAGACATCCTTGCTCTTGTACTCAAGACCTCTCGCAATGAAGGCCAACATGCCAGTTGCCTTTTTAACTGCTTGCTGCACTTGCATGCTTGCTTCCAGTGACTGGTGTACAAGGACACCCAAGTCCCTTTGCACATCAACATTTCCCAATCTATCACCATTTAAATAATACTCTGCCATTCTGTTTTTCCTACCAAAGTAGATAACTTCACACTTATCCATGTTATACTGTATCTGCCATGTATTTGCCCACTCACTCAACTTGTCTAAACCGCCCTGAAGCTCTTTATATCCTCACCATTCACATTCCAACCTAGTTTCGTGTCATCAGCAAACTTGGAAACATTACATTTCGTTTCCTCATCCAAATCATTGATGTATAGTGCGAATAGCTAGGGCCTAAGCACTGATCCCTGCAGTACCCTACTAGTCACCACCTGCCATTCCAAAAAAAGACCTATTTATTCCTACTCTGTTTCCTGTCTGCTAACCAATTCTCAATCCATACCAATATATTACCCCCAATCCCATGTGCTTTAAATTTTCACACTAACCTCTTAGTTAGAGGGACTTTATCAAAAGTGGGACCTTATCAAAAATTTTGTGAAAATCCAAATGCTATTCTGCTAGTTACATCCTCAAAAAACTCCAGGAGGTTTGTCAGACATGATTTCCCTTTTATAAATCCATGTTGGCTTTGTCTAATCCTGTTGATATTTTCTATGTGTCCTATTATCACATCCTTTGTAATAGACTCTACTAATGATGTTAGGCTAACCGGTCTGTAATTCCCTGTTTTTAACCTCCCTCCTTTTTTAAATTGTGGGGTTACATTTGTTATCCTCCAATCTGCCAGGACTGTTCCAGAATCTACAGGATTTGGAAGATGACAACCACAAAGCTGCACATTAAGCAATTGAATTGACCATCCCCATTTTATTCCCAGCATAAATTTAACAGAATAATTCATTAATTTATACCAAAGACCATTAAAAAAACCTACAATAAAACTCACCAATTGCAATCTGCTAAAGCTAAGGCAAAACCATGAGGCATTACCAGAAATCCCTCACTGAGTTAATTGGGCTGGATACTGGGCACTGCAACCCCGTCCTCACAGCGAAAAAGTGGTGGGGTTGGAGGTGGGGAGTGGGAGAGCCCATCGAGCTTAACACTGAGAACAACTTACCACCCCTTTATCGGTAGAAAATCCTGCTTTGGAGGTTTAGCTGGCCAATTGGACTGCCGGCAGCTCTCCAGTCCCAGGCAGTCCCACTACCCCAAACAGTCGAGGTAAGACTGGTATCTGGGGTCACAGGTGGGGGTGTGGGGCACTGAGTTCAAGAGGCCAGTGGAGAGAGAGAACGACCTCGGGGAGATGGTGCTTCTGATGGGTCCAGAAAGCCTGTAAAGAAGGTTCCCCCCCACCCCACCATCACCAGCCCACACAGTTAAAGCTAACCACATGATGGGGCCATCCCCTCGCAGTGGGTAAAATACTGGTGGAGAGGTAATGAGGTCCTTAAGTGACCATTAATTGGGCACTTAAGGGCCTCATTTGCCCCAAGGGCAAGGGACCGCCCAAGGCTGTGCGGTTGTAAAATGCCTCCCCTGCCCCCGTAACCATTTCAGATGGGTCAGGGGTAAGCGACAGGAAGGCCACCTGCTGGATTTTACATGACGCCCCCGCCTTCAAAGCCACCAGCAGAGGAGTGTAAAATCCAGCCCATTATTAGTCTTCAGCTGCACAATTGAAACAAAAATTTTGCAAAAACTACTAGTGCCAGCATGAAAACAGAGTCGTCTACTTGAATTGTTTTCACCAAGTTAATAGTCCTGCCGTCAGGATCAAAAGCAAGGCCCTGGGCAGCATTTTACTGGCAGCAGCTAATTAAGAGGCACCACCAGAGCCACCACTGAATTGAAGATGGCAGTCCATCTCCCAGAGCTGCCAGCCCATATAGAGGACCAACAGAATTGCAGCCACGGGCACTGCTGAGGTGATAGGAAGAAGAGGGCGTCTCCATGTTGAGGCATCCTCAAAGACAAGGTCAGTCTTTTTTCTTACTGTGCCTGAGCCAGACAGGCAGGCCCCAGCAATCGGGGGAGTCCACCTTTCAGCAATGCTATCCTAGCCACTGGAGTGACAAGTGCCACAGGTGACCCCTCTGTGGACCACAGAGTGGCCATAAAGAAGGGCTTCCCCGCCCCAGGAACCTGGGAGTCCGTCAGGCTTATCTGGCAGTCTCCCCATTGTGGGGAGGTGGGGTGGGCTGGTGGTGGTGGTGGTGGTGGGGGAGGCAGCTCCCCACAGTGGTAAAATGTCAGCTGGGGGGTGGGAAGTGGCCCTTAATTGGGATAATTGACCACCATTCTATTAGCCTTCCCGTCTCTCAACCCATCTCAAAAGGGCTAGTAAAATCCAACCCATTCAGTTAAGAAAGGAAGAACTTGAAATTTAATAGCATCTTATCATACCTTTTACAAATATTCCAAAGGTGTACCACGTACAATGAATTACTTATTCAATTGCAGTCACTAACTGCAGACCAATATGGGAATGATTTTGCACAAGCAAGGTTCTACCAACAGCGATTAGATAACTGATCAGTACCACTGAGCCTTTAACATCCACAAGAACCACTGGAACTGGCAGGTGAGGCTTCAGTTTAACATCTCATCTAAAGGACAGTACCTCTGATGATGCAAGCTTCCACCAGTACTGCAGTGAAACATTGGCCTAACGTATGTGCTCAAGTCCTGGAGCGCAGCTTAAAACAGAAACATTTCTGACTCAAAGGCCAACTGAGCAGAGGGGACACTTCACAGCACTTGTGATGGAATGTTACAGCTCCTATATTAATGTGCGTCATTATCCTGTTACTTGATCTGAGAAGCAGCATGAGCCTAAATTTTCCACTAGAATTTTACTAAGGAGCTGGCTTACTTTTAGCAGAACATGGCAGCTATTTATTCAAGAAGCACTCCACTGGTTTCCATTCACCCCGATATTTCTTCCATCTTTTTCCAGAAGTAATCCAACTATGGATTGGCATATTGTATTTACAGAACAAGTAGAAGATGTATTTTTTGTCCTTTGAGTTTTAGCAGTGCTGAACACAAGCAACGCCTGTCCTTGGCATCCAGCATTGCTATGGATTTTAAACCGCCTTAAAGCTTACACAGTTGTTTACAATATGACCATTTGCATATGCTTCAAAAACACAGGCCATAATATTTTTTGTTTTAATCCTTCAGGCATCGCAGAGGCCACCATGCTACACTGTGACTGATCCCCATGATTTATCAAAGCCATTCTTCACACCTCTTCCAGGCAGAATCCCTAACCTTTCCCAGAGAGACTCTGAGCCAAGAAAATCTGCTGCACTTGAGAGGCCTGAATACATTTTCACCCAGAGCAGCTGAATGGAAAATCTAAACCATTATGCCCACATTTCACAAATTGCTAAGTATTTCCAATAATGACACTTTGACTTGTTAACAATGTTTAGCAGTGTACGCTTTTAAAAACAAATCCATATATGATTATTTTTGATATGAAGAGTATATAAAGCCGAAGCAAATGTTCTTTAATAGGACATAACAATAATGAAGTTAGTGCAATGCCATATCACAATACTCAGCAGCTAACATTTAACTGGCATTTCATTCAGCAATACCTTGTCTGTGTTCTATACACTCCAGTGCTTAATTATGAAACAGGTTACATTTCAGTAACAGTTTACATAAGCCTAGTGTGACTTTAATATCCTATTGAGCAACACATTTTTTTTAAAAAGCTTTGTATCAAAATATTAAACAACTTCTGAAGGATGCACATTCCCTATCAATTCATCTTTTATTTATAACAACTGCAATGTAATATGGTTTTCTATATGCATATTACAATGCAATCGGTTCAAATAAAAGTTTGACTCCACAAAGGCCACCACATGCAGTTTTATCTATAAAGAATGATAAATCTGACCTCTGCCACTAGATACTCACTGTTTGATGCATTTGGTTAAAGAATGTCATTGGTTTTCCTTTCTTTTCAACTGAAGAAGAAGATTAAATCTCAGCTGGTGTTACATGCCAAAAAGTCCAGAATATTCATTTCTCAGTGGTGAACCATACAGATGATTTTGTTTCCACTCTGGCTGCATGCTAGGCTGGGAAATGTGATCTGGATATCAGCTATAGGAGAATGAAGTGAACAGGACAGCTAACAGGGTAATCAGGTTTATGTAGAAAGCCTCGAGCCAAAACAGTGTACAAACATCAAAGTCCTAAAGCATCTCAGGGGCATTTAAATGCAACTGTCATTGAGCACCTCTGCTTCTAAGATCTGTATTTTCAGCGGCCATGTACAAACTCAATGACAGAGATTTATCCATTGGCAGCACCCAGCCAGGAACATAGCACAGATGCTGACAATTGGTAGTAAACAGGAAAAAATGGACAGGCATCAGTTTCTTTCTGGATTTGTAACATTAATAAGTGACATTGTGGATGGTTAGGGTCAGTGTGCCATATTTTATTCCAGGTGAAACAACATCTGAATGCTACAGCTTTGATAGTGCAATGAGTTAGAGAACTATGTAACCCTGAACCCCTCCCCGAAAAACCCTAAATCTCCCTAACTCTACTCCTTCTAACAACGAAGGTGGTGTGTAACATCTTTGTCAGTGACTAGAGCTAAAACAAGTTAATGACCAGTGTCAGGTGCCAGCCTTGGCTATATAGCCTGAATCCAAAAGTCATGAATTCACTATATGCATAATCCAGGCTGACACTCCACTGAAAATCTGAGGATATGTTGCATAACTGGAGGTACTGTCTTTCAAATGAGATGTTAATCTGCGGTCCCATTTTCCCTCTCAGGTGGGTGTAAAAGATTCCATAGCACTATGCGTAGAAAATCCAGGAAGTTCTCCTGACCTCATTACAGCCTTAGTTCAAACATGGACAAAAGAACTGAACTCAAGAGGGGAGGTGCGAGTCACGGCCCTTGACAACAAGGCAGCTTTTGACCGAGTGAGGCACCGAGGAGCCTTAGCAAAACTAGAGTCAATAGGAATCAGGGGGTAAACTCTCCGCTGGTTGGAGTCATACCTAGCACAAAGGGAAATGGTTGTGGTTGTTAGAGGTCAATCATCTCAGTTCCAAGACATCATTGCAGGAGTTCCTCGTGGTAGTAACCTCGGCCCAACCAACTTCAGCTGCTTTATCAATGACCTTCCTTCCATCATAAGGTCAGAAGTGGGGATGTTCGCTGATAATTGCGCAAAGATCAACACCATTCACTACTTTGCAGATACTGAAGCACTCCACGTCCAAATGCAGCAAGGCCTGGACAATATTTAGGCTTGGTCTGACAAATGGCAAGTAACATTCACACCACACAAGTGCCAGGCAATGACCATCTCCAACAAGAGAGAATCTAACCATCGCCCCTTGATGCTCAATGACATTACCATCGCTGAATCCCCCACTATCAACTTCCTGGGGGTTACCATTGACCAGAAACTGAACTGGACTAGCCATATAAATACTATGGCTACAAGAGCAGGTCAGAGGCTAGGAATCCTGCAGCGAGTAACTTGCCTCCTGACTCCCCAAAGCCTGTCTACCATCTACAAGGCACAAGTCAGGAGTGTGATGGAATACTCTCCCATTGCCTGGATGAGTACAGCTCCGACAACACTCAAGAATCTTGACACCATCCAGGACAAAGCAGCCTGCTTGATTAGCACCTCATCCACAAACATTCACTCCCTCGACCACCGACACACAGTGGTAGAAATGCAAGATGCACTGCAGGAATTCACCAAGGCTCCACAGAAGGCACCTTCCAAACCCACAACTGCTACCATCTAGAAGACTAGGGCAGCAGCCCATGTAGTTCAGGGCAGGCATTGGCACAGTGGTATTGTCACTGGACTCGTATTCCAGAAACCCAAGAAAATGCTCTGGGGGCCCGGTTTCAAATCCCACCATAGCAGATGGTGAAATTTGAATTCAATAAAAATCTGGAATTAAAAGTCTGATGATGACCATGAAACTGTTGTCAATTGTCATAAAAACCCATCTGGTTCACTAATGTCCCTTTAGAGAAGGAAATCTGCTGTCCTTACCTGGTCCGCCCTACATGGTTGACTCTTAAATGCCCTCTGAACCAAGGCAATTAGGAATAGGCAATAGATGCTGGCCTAGCCAGCGATGCCCACATCCCATGAACGAATAAAAAAGACAGATGGGAACACCACCACCTGGAAGTTCTCCTGCAGGCCATGCACCATCCTGACTTGGAAATATATCGCCGTTCCTTCACTGTCACTGGGGCAAAATCCTGGAACTCCTTCCCTAAGAGCACGGTGGACTGTAGCGGTTCAAGAAGGCAGCTCGCCACCACCTTCTCAATGGGATGGGCAATAAATGCTGGCCTAGTCAATGATGGTCACATACCATGAATGAATGAAAAAAAATGTCTTGGCCACAGTGATCCCTCAATCAATGTAAAATTAGAGCACAATTTCTATAAAATCATAGAGACATAAAGGTCTACAGCACAGGTCTACAGCCCTTTGGCCCATCGAGTCTGCGCCAGTCAAACACGTACCTAACTATTCTAATCCCATTTTCCAGCACTAGGCCTTGTATGCCATGGCAACGCAAGTGCACATCCAAATACTTCTTAATTGTTACGAGGGTTTCTGCCTCTACCACACTTTCAGGTAGTGAGTTCCAGATTCTCACCACACTCTGGGTGAAAAAATTCTTCCTCACATCCCCTCTAAACCTCCTGCCCCTTACCTTAAATCTTTGCCTCCTGGTTTTTGATCCATCCACCAAGGGGAAACGTTCCTTCCTGTCTATGCCCCTCAATTTTATATACCTTAATCATGTCCCCCCTCAATCTCCTCTGCTCCAGGGAAAATAACCCCAGTCTATCCAATCTCTCCTCATAACTAAAACTCTCCAGCCCAGGCAACATCCTGATAAATCTCCTCGGCACTCTCTCTAGTGCAATCACATCCTTCCTATAATGCGGATTCCAGAACTGCACGCAGTACTTTAGCTGTGGCCTAACTAGCTTCTTATACAGTTCCAGCATAACCTCCCTGCTCTTATATTCTATGCCTCAGCTAATAAAGGCAAGTATCCCATATGCCTTCTTAACCACCTTATCTACCTGTCCCATTACCTTAAGGGGCCAGTGGACATGCACACCAAGGTCCCTCTGATCCTCGATACTTCACAGGGTCCTACCATTCATCGTGTATTCCCATGCCTTGTTTGTCATTTGCCACTGATCAGCCCATCTGACCAGCCCATCTGACCAGCCCATCTATATCCTCCTGTAATCTAAGGCTATCCTCCTCTTCACTATTTACCACCCCACCAATTTTCATGTCATCTGCGAACTTACTGATCAACCCTCCTACATTGAAGTCTAAATCGTTTATATATACCACGAACAGCAAGGAACCCAACACCGATCCCTGTGGAACCCTACTGGACACAGGCATCCAGTCACAAAAACACCTCTCGACCATGACCCTCTGCTTCCTGCCACTCAGCCAATTCTGGATCCAATTTGCCAAATTGCCTTGGATCCCATGGGTTCTTACCTTCGTTATCAGTCTCCCATGCGGGACCTTATCAAAAGCCTTGCTGAGATCCAAGTAGACTACCTTTAAAGGAGATTCATATCACTTTCTCGCAGGTGGCTCTCTTGCCAGCTCAGAAAAACAAATTAAAATCATAGCCTACGGGCTTAATCCAGGATATCAGTGGATAATTCCCATGGGTGGCAAGTTTTAAATTCATCTCTTACATTATCAGGCTAGCTTGGAGCACCGTGGTGGCTAAGCTCATTGTCATCCCAAGAAGTTGAATCAGTGATGTCTAGTGAAAGTGTTAAACTGTTCACATTGCTGTTTTGCAGATGGCCTGAACAATAACAAAAATAAATACAAGTTGGGGAGGCCATTCAGCTCATCCTTCCACAGAAAGCTTTATTCCCTTTTTTCAATATTGAACTAACAATTACCTCTATAATACTATGTGAAAGATCATTCCAGGTATTAATCGCCAGTGCTTCCTAACATTAGTATTCATACCAGTTTGCATCGGTGTCATCTTACCCTGCAGTTATAATTCTACTCAAAATGGTGCTCAGGAATAAACTTTAGGACTAAGCTCAGCTAAAATCAGGGCTAAACTCACAAGGTGTAGGGGGGACATATTAGTATGGATGGAGGATTGGTTAGCTAACAGGAAGCAGAGAGTAGGGATAAATGGGTCTTTTTGGTTGACAAGCTGTAAGTACAGTTTAAGTTTCCTTTATCCGTAAATTCAAAAACCAAACACATCCAAAAACTATTTTATTTGAGCCTCATCGACCTTTACAGCGGGAAGTCTAGTTGTTTGTCTGCACTGTTTACCTTGCGATTTTTGTGGGGAACATGTCAAAAAGAAACTTTTTCAGGTATCCTGTATTTATTATTCAATGATACATCCTACTTTTCTAGCCATTTCATTTACTTTAGATTATAGCTAGCCTAGGCTACTGTAACAAAGTTATATGCCGTATCAAAAACCGAAATTATCTGAAATCCAAAATGCAAGTGGCCCCGAGGGTTTCAAATAAAGGATGCTCGACCTATAGTGGAATGCCACAGGTATCAGTGCTGAGGCGTTAACTATTTACGATCTATATCAATGACATGGATGAAGACCCCGAATGTACGGTAGCTAAATTTTCTGATGACACAAAGATAGATAAGAAAGTAAGTTGTCAAGAGAAGGTAGAAAGTCTACAAAGGGATATAGATAGGTTAAGTGATTGGGCAAAAAATTGATGGAGTATAATGTGGTAAAATGTGAACTTGTCCACTTTGGCAGGAGAATGGAATGGCAATATATATCTAAATGGAGAGGGATTGCAGAACCCAGTGGTACAGAGGGATCTGGCTATCCTGGTACATGAATCACAAAAAGTTAGTATGCAGGTACAGCAAATAATTAGGAAGGCAAACAGAATGTTGGTGTTTATTGCAAGGGGAATGGAATATAAAAGTAGGGAAGTTTTACTGCAGCTGTACAGGGCCATAGTGATCACATCTGGATTACTGTGTACAGTTTTGGTCCCTTATTTGAAAAAGTGTATAATTGCGCTAGGAGTAGGTCAGAGAAGGCTCACTTGACTCATTCCTGGGATGAAGGGCTTATCCTATGAAGAAAGGCTGAATAGGTTAGGCCTATCCCATTGCAGTTTAGAAGAATGAGGGGTAGTCTTATTTAAACATATATGAGTCTGAGGGGGCTTGATAGGTTGGATATCAGGAGGATGTTTCCTCTTGTGGGGTAGGATTGAACTAGGGGACATAGTTTAAGAATTAGAGCTTTTCCTTTTAAGACAGAGGTGAGGAGAAATATTTTCACTGAGGGTCGTTAGTCTGTGGAATTCTGTACTCCCAGAAAGCTGGGTCATTGAATTTATTCAAGGCTGAGTTAGACAAATTTTTTGATAAACAAGGGAGTCAAGGGCTATGGGAGACAGACAGGAAAGTGGAGTTGAGACCACAACCGGGTCAGCCACGATCTTAACTCGAGGCTCGAAGGGCCAAATGGCCTATTCCTGCTCCTAAGTCGTATGTTCCTACGTGATGCAAGACTAATGGAGCTGTAGTAAGCTGGATGTGGTTTGATGACTTTCTTGAAATTAAGGGCAGAATTTTGCTGTCGGCGAGCAGGGGGCGGGGCCCGCTTGCCGACGCGTAAAATGACGCAGGATGATGTCGGGGGGAACTCCCGAGGTCATCCCGCCCCATTTAAATCTTCAGGAAGGCAGAGGCACAGCAAAATCAGCTATGCGCCTGCCGACCTGTCCATGGCCAATTGAAGCCATTGACAGGATCATTTAAACAATTAAAGGACCTGCCCGTCCAGCCTTAAGGTGGCGGGCAGGCCAGGAGCCCCGGCGAGCAATAGAAGAAACATGAAACCTCATCCACCGGCGGGATGAGGTTTCATGTAGGGATTTAAACAGTTTTATAAAGTTTTAATGTAATTTATGAACATGTCCCATTTCATGTGATATTGTCACATGAGGGGGACATATTAAGGATTTTTTTTTTCCTATTTTTAATGTTTTTAAAAATGTCAGCGATCTCCCTGAGGCAGCACTTAGCCTCAGGGAGATGTGCGCTCTTTTGTGCGCATGCGCGAAAGAGCACACTCTCGCTTTTGGGGAACTCCCCCCACCACCGCCCCCCCGCTCCAGCATAGGAAGCGCATTGCGCTTCCCGCCGGATGTCATGCTGGGCGGGCCTTAATTGGCCCGCCATGTAAAATGGCGGCGGGGCCCACTTCTCCGGCAGGGATCGGCTCTCCGCCCGTCAGAGATTGGGTCGGGCCCGCCCGCCCAGCAGGCAGAAAATACTGCCCGAAATGTTTTGTTGACTTGTTTTCAATTCTTCCCTTGTATTCATCAACTCCATCATTTTAGTTGTCAGCAGTGTGCACACGTGTATTTCTTCTTGACATCGATACGGAGAGCAGCCTGCCTGAAACCCCCACTACAGTATCCAGAATCAGGTCCAGGATCCAAATTTTAATAATTCGGATGGTTGCCTACACAACTAGAGATTTACCCCTTGGGGGAAGGATGCTTAAAGCAGTTGGTGTAGGGTGAGCTGTCAGCACCATCAGCCACAGAAAAATTTTACAATACAGTGGGGAAAATTTCCTGCAGATGATGGCAAAGTTATTCAGGGGTTCAAATTGCAACTCAAGTCTGAAGCACATGATGGGCCCAAATTCCACTGTAGGCAAGGCCAATGCACCCTCATTCACTTGGCATACTGATTGCCCAACAAATATTAGGGAGAAGGTTGAGGCAATTCAGAGTCAGAGATTCCCTTACACCCCAGGCATGTCCCTCAGATTCAGGTTCAAATCCAGCCTTTATTTTTGACTGATTATACTTCCGTGAAGTGCCCTGGGATGTCTTCCTATTTTGAAAGTGCTTATATAAAAGCAAGTTACTGTTGTAGTTAAAAATAAAGCTCAGCTTGTAGATAGTTATATTATTCAGGGAGTTTAATGGCATCACCAGACACAAATTTATTCAACATCAATGTGTTTGTTGAAGTACCTGCGAAGTGAATGACAATATTCACAATTTAATATTGAAATCCTGAGATGAGAAAGTGAATTTTAACAAATTTGTTGAACAAATAAAGAGACCCACAGGAGGACCCCATCAGGATTTACACGAGCATAGATTTTGCAATAACACTGAGGCCATCAATACTCACCTTTCTTAAAGGGTAAACCGGACAGCAACATCCATTAACCATAAATGTGTAGTTAAACGTGGGAATCAGGAAACTGCTGTCCAAGTTGCCCTACTCCTCCTCAAACCTCTCTTCCTGCTATCTCACATGGATGCACACTAATGAAATGCATGGAATGCATGAAGTTGTTGTACTTATCCACTAGATACCCACTGAATTCACCAAAAAAGTTACAGCTTGTTCATTCTTGTGCAAGTTTATTTTGAACAGTGAGAAGTCTTAATTACTGCCAAACAACCTCTTTCGCACTGATAATTAATTTTTACAAGCCCAGAGTCTCATTCCTTTGGAGTTAATTGCTGTTGGAGATTTTTTTTTAAAAAGTTTTGTTTTTTTTTTAAATTTGTCCAGCTTCTTTTTAAATCTCTCTCGTTAGCCCATCTTTCATTCCCTTTATTCCACTGTCCGTACGTGATTTGGCATTAAATTAAATATTCTAACTTACACTTTATAGGTTAGATTTTACGCTGTTGATTAAGAATTCTTCAATATGATTGATTAAGGAGATATACAGTTCCCTACCATGTTCACACAGGTCCCAGATGCCCTTATAAAGGGCTCTGCACTAAACTGGATTCCTTCAACATCATGGGTCAAAATCCTGGAACTCCCTCCCTAACAACACTGTGTCCGTACCTACACCAAATGGACTGTAGCAGCTCAAGAAGGTGCTTACCCCCACCTTCTCAAGGGCAAATAAATGCTGGCCTAGTCAGTGGCATCCACATCCTATGAAAGAATTTTTAAAATTACTGCATATTCCAGTGTAAAAACCTGTGGACAAGCCAAAACTTGCTTCCTTGCACTGTTCATCCACAGAGTCCGAAACAGGAGACTGGATTTTACAGTTTCCCATGGGGTGAGGGAGGCAAATGGTAAGTAACTGGTCTGCTTGCTCCCGCTGTTTCAGCATGGTGAATCAAGCATCGGATGGCCAGTGAACAGCCTCCCGGCAGGAAGGCAGCCAACCAGCATTAGGAAGGAGAGCCTCCACGAGAGAGGTGTTAGGCCATGAACCGGAAGTCGGTTGCAGCCACCCATTCAAAGGCACACTGGCAATGGGTTGGTGACAGCTGCATGAGAAATCTCCGTGTGGTGATCCACGCCGTTTGGAAGAAGTCCAGGAGAAGGCAGAATCCAAAGTGAACGTTGAAGCAGTGGAGCAGCAGTAGGTGAGATCATGTTGTCCATTCTGGTGACTATTGTGCCAGCAGTGTCTCATTCAGGACCCTTGCCAGGGAGGATAAAACATCTGGGCAAACCTGTCCCATTCCCCTTCTGAATAAGAAGTGTTCAGAAAAAGAGCCATATTCTACCCATTAACTCTGTTTGTCTCACCGCAGAGACTGGATATCAACCTGACTATTTCTAGCAGTGTCACCTTTGAATCCTCACCATATATTACAACTGCCAGGCCAGTGCGAGGTATATGGAGATGTGGCAGAACTTTCAGAGGGTTTACCTGCCCTGGCATGGACAGTGGAGGAGTCAATCCTGGCCATGAGTGCTTCAGAACATCCACTGAGAGCTGGCAACTGTCATAGAGGGCCAGGCCCAACAGCTCACTGATGAGACACTGGGTATCGTTCTGACTGGCACTTCATCACCTTGTCTCCGAGTTCAGGTACCCAGAGCTAGGGCAAGGGACAAGGTGCCTGGAATCGCAGCCAGGTCCTGGTTCTTCCCAGGAAAGCAGGGAGGGCCAAATGGACCTCAGAACAGCAGATGAACAGCTGTTGGCACCATCAGGGGGCACCTTGCAGTGCACTCCTGATGCAGACAGCCTCTCCCCTGCCCCTCAGCCACTGACACCAATGCCTCAGAGTTCCACAGCAACAGAAGAGACTCCTGCCACTATACAGGAAATGCCCATCACGCCAGGGCCCTCACAGCCTCAGGCATCTAAAGTCATCTCAGGCAAAGAGGCATCAGGGTCAGAAGCCTGTCTCCACTACAGCTAGTGGCAAAGGGGGAACATCCCACCGTAGCTGTCTTGAGAGAATTAAAAACACATTAGTCACACATGGGTTCACACGAGTGATTGTATAGGATTTGTTATTTGCAGATATGCTGCTTAGATTCTGTAGTAAATGATGATGTTGTGTCTACTTGCTGTCCTGGCTTCATTTGTGTTTCATGTTTGTGGTGTCCCAGTTTGGATTTGGATCTCCTGACTGCTATCTCAGGGGTTTTTGCTAATGTGGGTCCCTCTGAATGACCTCATTGTGCCTGACCATTGGCACATGCACAAACAGTCCTGGTGTTGATGCCTAAGAGATACAAAAAGAAGTGAGTGAAGCAAAGATGTTATCGTTCGATGAATTCTACATTCCTAGGTAAAACGTCACTTTATAAGAGATTCCCATGTCGCTCTGCCATCCAAAGCCTGCTGTACACCGGGTTCCTCTGCTGGCTGGCATGGCTCCTCTTCCTTGTCCTCAGACTCAGCCTAAGACTCGTCATCCGGGATGCTCAATGGCGGCCCTGGTAGATGCTTGGCTCTCATTGTATTGCATTTCAGCCTCTGTCCTGGAATTTCTAACCAAGGTCATGAGCCATCTCTTCAGTGGGTAGCCCTGGTCTCCAAGAAGCCAACCCTCCAATGGCTCTGGTGCACAGAACATCCTAAGGATGTAAGAGTCGTGACTACTCTCAGCATTGCGGTCACACACCTGCATGACCCTTTTACGATGGTCACACACAGGCTGCACAGTGATGGAATGAAAACCTTTTCGGTTGACAAATGCCCCTGTTTGTCCTGATGAAGCTTTGATGGCCACATGAATGCAGTCTAATACTTTGAACTTTGGGGAATCTAGCTATACATGTGAAGCCTCTGGCTCTCTTAGCCTGACAAACATTATCTGTGATGAATGAAATGAAGTCAGCTGCTCGCCTACAAGTACACAAAACCTAGGAGCAGGAGTAAGCCATTCAGCCTCTCAAGATTGCTCTACCATTTGATAAAATCATAGCTTGTCTGATTGCAGCCTCAACTCCACTTTCCTGTCTGCCTCCTAAAACCCTTGACTCCTTTGTTAATCAAAAATATATTTTAGTCCGTGAATATATTCAATGACCCAGCCTCCACTGCTTTCTGTGGAAGAAAATTCCACAGACTAATGACCCACAGAGAAAACAATTTTCCTCATCTCAGTCTTAAATGAAAGACCCCTAATTTTTAAACGGTGTCCCCTAGTTCTAGACTCCTGCACAAGAGGAAACGTTCTTTCAGCACCCACCCTGTCAGGCCCCCTCAGAATCATATATGTTTTAATAAGATCACCTCTCATTCTTCTAAACCCCAATGGGTATAAGCCCAACCTGTTTGACCTTTCCTTATAAAATAATCCCTTCATCCCAAGAATCAGTTGAGTGAGCCTTCTCTGAACTGCTTCTAATGTAATTACACCCTTTCTTACATAAGGAGACCAAAACTGTACATAGTACTGCAGTTGCAGTCTAACAAAGGCCCTGTACAGGTGTGGCAACACCTCTACTTATTTATGCAATTCCCCTTGTAATAAATGCCAACATTCCTAATCATTTGCTAGCCTGCACACCAGCTTTTTGTCATTCAAGTACTAGGACAAGTTGATCCCTCTGTACCACAGAGTTCTACATTCTCTCTGCATTTAAATAATATGCTGCTTTTCCATTTCTGCCAAAGTGGACAAGTTCACATTTTACCACATTATACGCCATCTGCCAAATTTTTGTCATCTTTCTTTATCTATCTCAATCTCTCTGGAGACTTTTTATGTCCTCTTGACAACTTACTTGCCTACATATCTTATTGTCATCAGCAAATTTTGCTACCATACATTCAGTCCCTTCATCCAAGTCAATGATATAGATTGTAAAAGTTAAGGCCCCCACATTGATCATGCACTCCACACAGCTTGCGAACACGAAAATGACCCATTTAACCTTATTCTCTGTTTCCTGAAAGGTAACCAATCCTCTATCCATGCTAATATGTTACAACCTACACGATGAACTCTTATTTTTATGTAGTAACCTTCGATGTGGCATCTTGTTGAATGTCTTTTGGAAATCCAAATACACCACCATCAATTGGTTCCCCTTTATCTACCTTGCTCATTACTTTCTCAAATAACTCTAATAAATTAGCCAAACATGATTTCCCTTCACAAAACCACAATGACATTGTCTGATTGTATTATGATTTTCTAAATGTCCTGTTATTACCTCCTTAATAATGGATTCTAGCATTTTTCCTATGACATTAGGCTAAGTGGCCTGTGGTTTCCTGCTTTCTGTCTCCCTCCTTTCTTGAAGGGAGGTGTTACATCAGTGATTTTCCAAACCACTGCGCTCTTTCCAAAATCTAGGGAATTTTGGAACATCACAACCAATCGCATCCACTGTCTCTGCAGCCACTTCTTTTAAGACCCTAGGATGAAAGCCATGAGATCCACGGGTCATGTCAACCTTTAGTTATAATAGTTTTCTCAGTGCCTTTTCCCTAGTGATTCTGATTGTTTTAAGTTCCTCCCTCCCTTATATCTCTTGATTTTCCCTCACCTAAACATTGCATCTGTCACTACCATTATGCAATGGTGAGCTGAAACTTCTGATATGCTGCAAAGATCTCTGGCTGCTTCCTGGAATGACCCCGATCCATAAAAGTTCAAGGCCACTGTCATCTTGAGAGCTACACACATAGGATGGCCATCTTCGCAATTTGATCTGATCTCCCCAGCCAACAATTCACAAAGGGATGTCACTGTCTCCCTGGAGAGGCGCATTCTGTGAAGACACTGACGCTGTGAGAGCTGATGGTAATTTATCCTTCACCTGTAGGCTCTCTGTGCAAGATGGTGTCTTCCCCTACCACAAACTGGCTGCTGTTGTTGTTTGTTTTGTGCATGCCGTTGGACATCAGCAGGTCCCTCAAATGTCTGGACCACAGGGCCACAGGGCCACAGGGCACACTTTTCCCTGGACAGCAGGCTTCCTCTGTCTCCTCCTTATATTTCCCTTACTGGAGGAACGTCTTCCAGAGTGCACAATCCCCATGGGGGACACCGAGCTCCGTTCCTCTGCTGGAGACCAAATCAACCAGGATATTCCTGTCCCTAGACCCCCTTCCCTCTCAATCTCTCCTTATTTGTTATGGCATTCTAAAAAAAGTGAATAAATGAAGTCTAATAACATCCAAACACTGCCACCTTAACTAGCAGACTCTACATGCAGCCATGGTGCCACTTGCAGGCCTTTGTATCCAGCCTTGTGCTACCTCCTCATATGGCGTAACTCCCAAGGTTTTTTCCATGCGCCTAATGAAAATGGAGTAGGCAAAATAAAATCTCAGTCAATTGGGTCTTTATCAAGCTCCATAGCTTGTTAATTGTTTTTTGAAAATGGCAGGCAGGCTTCCTCTAGGGCAGCACCCACTCCCCTTCCCTAATATTGGAGACTGGCAGATTGCTAACCTGACATCATCATGCTGTGTTTAACGTAAGCACAGGGGTGGGGTGGGGGGAGGATCAGTCCACCCGATTTGAAGCCATAAAATCCAGCCCATGAAGTTAGCATATGAAACTATACTATGGGGGTGGGTAAAGAGAACTACTATCAATTTCATCTATGTCAGGGAAGTAACCTACAGTAACAAATACTTAAACATTTGGCATTTTGGTAATACAGCCTTGCATAAATATGCTGTATCATAATACATTTTAAAAATACTGACCAGCTTTTTAAGCACGCATAAAGAGATAAAATAAAATAAGCCTCAAATACTGACATTTCTAATGCATTAGAACAGATATCGACAGTTAGCAACGACATGTAAGTAGCCTGAGTATGTTTTGGATGTCGAATTGAAACCTCCTGTTCATCAATTTCTACTGTGTGAAGATTAAAATGCCACTTAATGTTGGCTTACTGTTGAATAAATTGGAAAATGTACATTCAACAAAGCAAATTCCATGCCTAGCACTTTAAGGGTTAAATGAGTGGCTGATAAAATGTAAAGAAATAAAATCCTGCTGATACAACATCTGTATAACAACAGGCATGAAATAAATTACTGCAAAAAAAAAGACATCATCAAATCCCAGTGAAAGTATTAAAGCATCACTCTTGACAGTATGCGAGATAAATAAAACTTCCATAACTTTTAGATAGACAAACGCATTAGTCTCACAGTCAATGGAACGCCCACAGCAGCTTATGAACTAATGTCATGTCATTTAGCTGTCTGATGATGTTCAATTCAAAGGAAACAAATAACCTACTGATAATAGTGGCATTGCAGAAAACAGAAATGGTGTGCAAAAACTTTCAATTTCATGTTACCTGTTCTTAGAAAATCATACACTGAACAAAATTTTTTTTAAAAGTTCACATCTGAAACTCAATCTTTTTCTCTCAAGTATATCCCACTGGGACACTTTAAGACCATTTCGGTTAAAAATGCATCCAGTACAAATTAAGCATGCAGTGAGTATGATGCTGGGACTTCCATATGGTGAAAATCTAATAAAATCACTTAAAAAGTTAAAGGAAATGCAAGTTTGTTTTTTAAAAAACTAAATCAAATATGGCTAATTTGCAAAAATCTGCCCCATTAACTTATAGCTAGATACTCCTTTCCATTAGCATTTATTTGTTTTCCCCACGATAAAGAAAGGAACCTGGCGTCACTGAGGAACAATATTTATGAAGCAATGATGCCATTCTTTTAAAGTGCAAAGGCATAATATCAAATGATTTGAACAGAAGGAATGCTGGTCTGAAAATTTAACTGATTTTTTTTTTTACTAAAATGTTTAACTGGATTATACAAAGCAATGTTAATGCTTTGCATTTTATATAATTTATAGTGATGAAGTGTTCATACTGAATAAAAGGTCTAATATTAGCATCATGTGGATTGGAGAAAAAAATCATTTCTACAAGAGTTACTGTAGTAATAAAAAAAATTTCTTTATGACTGGATATACATAGATTTATGAATGCTTGATTGGGCACTTACATAATTAGCAAAATAAAATTCAACAGTGCATGCTAAAAAATGAAGTAAAAGTGAAGGTTTTTTTTTTAATTGTGACACATTTTCCCAAGGTTTGCTTAACACTTGTATCAAAATATTATTAATTACTTACAATATCTGCAATACCATTGCACATTAATGATAATTAAACTGACAAGGCACTTGCCTATGAAGCATCTAAATAATTCCTCTTTCATCATAAAAGAATTATTTTTCATGTCAAATACTACCAGAATTAGTCTCACACTGCCATAGTACACTCAAGATTAATTGGAACTGATTGATTTAGCATACAATATGTACTCAGTAAAGGGGAACACTGTATCTGCTAACATTTATTTCCAGCCACAATTAAAAAATCATAAATAAATATATACATAATGTAAATGACATCCATGAAACAAATTCATTTCAACCCATTTAAGCACATTAGTAGCACACTATGTGGCTTTAAGATTTGGGCTGTGAGAAGACCCCTTGGTGATTTATTTAATATTAATCTCTAATGGCCTCCCCTCGGCTATGCAGCACATCACCAAAGGTCCAGAGTATATAAAAATGAGCGGCTAGGTTCTCTATTGCACAGACATGTTTTTGGCAGATTCTCAGCAAGTTTTGTCAGGGATGAGAGACACCTTTTGTGTATGCTTCTTCTAGTGCCCCCGAGAACGACTGACTATAATGTCCTTGTTCATTTAGCTGTGCATTACTGTATCATAAAACAAGACATAATACCTTACATATATGAGTATTTAATAGAGTGAAAGATTATTATCAATAAATCAGTTTAAGTTTCATATAATTCTCATTTTATGAAATTTTATTGACAAATTTGATGGTTTAAAAAAATAATCTCTTCACTTGAGTAAAGGGCATTCAATTATCACATAGTTAAATTTTTAAAAAATCACAAAGAGCGGTCTAATAGAGCTTTGTCAGTTAACTAAAAGAAAATTACCCAACTTGACGTAATTCGTTCTGACAAATTTATTTTACTGAATTGTTGGTAAGCAAAATGGCATTATTGTTAAGTAGTCTGAGACCAGTTTGTTTCTCATTTCCCAAAGCTAATTTATTCTTAAAGGCAAAGAATTACATAAAACTAATGGGATTATGTAGGAAAAAAATCAAAGTTGTTGAATGCTAAACACAAGAAAATGAAAAATCAGCAGCTGAAACATAAGGATGAAAGCTTTGAGAATAATTCTGAAGTATTAAGTATTGAAGGACCAAAGTATTAACCCCACTCGTTCCTTTAGGTGCAAACTTTGCTTATATATTTTCATTCTGCAATCTTATTAAATATTACTATGCTATTAAAGTACCTCAATTCCAAAAAAGGATTTTTTTAAAAGGACCATAAGTCATAAACTAGAGTTTTAGGTCACATCATTGCTCAATTCATTATCATATTATATCAATTACAAAATAAAAGTTTGAAAAGAAGTGAAGGCAGATGAAAAGAACAACGCTTTTGATTCTGAATAGCGAAGAACAAGTGTGTTGAGGAATATTCCAAAAAAACTGACCAAAATTTAACAATTTTTGACAATTAAGATCATTTATATTGCCATGGTAAGCAACTGGCAGCTTCTTTAATAACCTGGTTAATATCTCTAATATTAATATCACATTACAAAAGAACCAACAGAAGGTAAAATCTGCCAATGACTTTTTTTTCTGAGATACTATGAATATCCTTGATAATACTGCTGCACAATTTTAAGCTATTTAGCTAGTATCCTGGGGATAAAACAAGTAAATTGCCTAGGGTGTCAGTAACCTAAATGTGAAATGAAAGAGGCATTAGATTGATATTTTCAGTTCTACAGTTCTTTGTACCTTCCTGAAGACTGTACTTATTGCAAATACAAATATCTAACAGCAACAAAAAATTTAATTTGAGTAATCTGCAGAAACTAAGTGATGCCTTTATTCCCAATTAGACATTTACTTCCATTAGATAGAGATGGGGACCAACAAGTTTCAATATTGTTTCATGCCAATAGGTGAAGGATTAGGCATTTTGAAAGATTTGAGAAATAAGAGGCCAGCCACCCTACGTCAACTTCTGTGATGTTGGTTCAGTGGTCACACTCAAAGAAAGTTGTGGATTTAAGTGCGACTGCAGGACTTTAACAAGCAATTTCAGTTTTAACTGTTTTATATTTATCCCAAATATGCAATTTATATTTAATACATGTAATCCATTTCATAATGTTTTGGGATTTGTGCCAAAGTTTCAGTACAAATCAAAAAGCAAAAGTCTTACGGGTTCATCCTCAGGTTACATATACATGACAAGTTTAGCATAAATCTGGAATCAAGGCCCGACCTGACACTGGAATCAAGCTGAGGCTGCTTTCTTTGGAGAACCTCCAAATTGAAGCTGCACACACACTAACTGTAGTACTGGTACAAAGTGAAACCACCTTGTTTTAACAGTGCAGTTATAGTGTAAATATAGCCCTAGATTCATTTCATTGCTTCAGATTGAAGGTTAACTGATAGTTATACCAGTAAAACAATAAAAGATATTGGCCACAGTTTCCCTTCTAGCCTCTCTTCTGGGAAAAGTGGCACAGAAGGCAAGCTGCGTCAAATTCTTGCATTAAGCAAGCTGCCCAGCAGTGGGCGCTTTTTAGCAGTATCAAACATGATTTTCTATGCTCAGTCCACTCTTTCATGATCCCACAAGAATGGCACATTCAGCAAAGTTAAGCAGCATACCAAAAGCAGTGATAGATGACACATTTCAAAAATGGGTAAGTATATACATTGCCTTGGGTTCATTATTAGAATGGTAAGATAGAATCATTCTTTAAATACACATATAATAGAGGGCAGTCACTTATAATGAAATAAGTTATGTTATTAAGCAAAACATAATTTGATTCAGAGTAAAAATAAACAAGAAGTGGGAAAGCAGCTCCACTGCACCACTCATAAAAGACCTTGTGCAATTTGTCCTTCATGATTACTCATGCATGCAACAGAACTACGTTATTACCAACAGGGTAAACGAATCAAAAACAGAATTACCTGGAAAAACTCAGCAGGTCTGCCAGACCTGCTGAGTTTTTCCAGGTAATTCTGTTTTTGTTTTGGATTTCCAGCATCCGCAGTAGCTTTTAACTTTTTGTTTTTATCTCAGGGTAAACGAATGATTTGTATGCTTGAAATAAGGGGCTTTAAAAGAGCCACCATTCCTCAAAACAAAAACATGTTTTACTTCAAAATCAGCAAGTATGAGCAGACACAAAAAATAGATAATACGTTTAAGAAGTGACAACAAATTATTCATTAATACTGTTCTGAGTATCACTATTTCCACAAACACTGGAATTTAAAAAGTGCCAGCAAGAGAGGAAAGGGGGCAGAAAGCAATTGTTTGTCTCTTAATATCTTGTTTAACTCATTCCATAGCTGCAAATTTAAATAAGGTGAATATTTTGCCCTAGGTCACTTTGGAGTTAATAAAATTAAGGAAGGAGACAATTTCATCATATTACCAACAGAATAAGAATTAAATCATGCCACAGAGATTTCTGCCCAAGTGCATAGGTGTGACAGCCACTGGTGGGTATAACAAAGTGGAGCAAGATGACAGGAGGTCCCAGGAGGTTAGAGACACGGGAAGCGTACAGCTTGCAGCAGATGCCATTCTGGACAGCAAGACAACAACAAAGGAGTCAACTGCCTGGATATGGGAGAGAAGGGCGACAGGAAAATGTTCAAGGCTACCAGGGAGACCGAGATTGAGGTGCATCATGTAGATCACAAAGATTTGAAGGGACAAGCAATCATCTACACTTCACTACTAGTGACAATGAGTGTCAGCGCCAGACTAGATGCACAATCAGCTGCACTACTGAAGATCTGTCACTACAAGAGCAAGTCAGAGGCTAGGACTCCTGTGGTGAGTAACTCACCTTCTGACTCCCCAAAGCCTGTCCACCATCTGCAAGGCACAAGTCAAGAGTGTGATGGAATACTCTCCACTTGTCTGGGTGAGTGCAGCTCCAAAAACACTCAAAAAGTTTAACACCATCCAGGACAAAGCAGCCCGCTTGATTGGCACCCCATTCACAAACATTCACTCGCTCCGCCACCGACACACAGTGGCAGCAGTGAGTACCAACTACAAGATATGCTGCAGGAACTCACCAAAGCTCCTTAGACAGCACCTTCCAAACCCATGACCGTTACCATCTAGAATGACAAGCACAGCAGATACACGGGAACACCATCACCTAGAAGTTCCCCTCCAAGCTTGGAAATATGGAGAATTAAGGTTCATTATTAAGGGGCAGGAGGTTTCGAGATGATTTGAGGATCCAATGGGTGGTTGGAATCTGGAACACACTGCCTGAGGGGGTGGGGTAGAGGTAGGAACCTTCACAACATTTAAGAAGTACTTAGATGAGCATTTGAAACACCATAGCATACAGGGCTACGGGCCAAGTGCCAGAAAATGGGATTAGAATAGATAAGTGCATGATGGCTGGCAGGGACATGATGGGCCGAAGGGCCTGTTTCTGTGCTGTATAACTATAACTATCTATTGCTGTTCCTTCACTGTCCCTGGGTCAAAATCCTGGAACTCTTTCCCTAACGGCACTGTAAATGTACCTACACCACATGGACTGCAGCGGCTCAAGAAGGTGGATCATCACCACTTCTCATGGGCAATTAGGGATGGGAAAAAAATGCTGGCCTAGCCAGCAAAGCCCAAATCCCTTGAATAAAAAAAAAAACTTTAATTTCTGTGCAATGAATGGGTGTCAGTCAGCAGGATATATTAAAAGTGAAAATTATGTTTCTCAGTACTTGTGTTAAACATTTTTAGTAGCATGACATTCTGAATATTGCTTCTGATTGCATAATGCTGTTAAGTGTTGCCCTAGTTAAAGGAGTAAAACAGAAGTATGGCTACATAGCTAACTGGGAATCTAAGGGCAATAAAATGCCTGGATGTGTGCATCTGCAATTAATGGTGGACCTGATTTACCTTAATGCCAGGATCTCTTATGTATGAATCACTGTAGGCTCTTACTTTTCAGGGTTACATGATTGCACAGAGCTGTTGCTAGTATTATTACTAACTTACTGCCCTGGGTTACTCTACGTGTGCCACACTTCCTCACCATGCCTATCTAAGCAGAGACAATGAGCATTTGTGTGATCCTGAGAATACCTCTCTTCCAGTTGCCTTTAATTGCTCACTAAGCAAGTTGAAGCCAGCCATTAATAAATGTTGACAACTGGATCCAAAAGCTTTCATTCCAGCAGTAGAAATACTCATGATAGATGTTGCTACTGTTCACTGAGCTGTGTAACTGTGGCCATCACATGTTCAACTACAGAGTGCAATACAAAGACTGATCCAACTGAACAATACCACTTCTAATGCTTTGTACATGGAGGCAAACGGCCTAAAACTAAATCTATGATATTCCATTTGCCTACAGAACAGAGTTATGAAGATCCCCATGCCAATTATGTAGGGCATTTAAGATATCAGACCTGTACCTAGAATCTCCTCATTACTGTCTCTTTATCACCAATACTTAATATTCACTATGTACTTCCTCTTGAACGTCTTTACGTTCGTCCCTTGCATCGTGTGACTTTTTGTTAGCAACTGCTTTAAATAGGGATGACGACAGTTGATGTTTAGATGAGTGAAGTGTTTAGATGATTGAGTCCACCATACAGATCACTGGATTGCCCTTGCTAATTGAAGACAGATGATACATTAAAAGAACATTTTAACAATGCCTGCCTGACAGTAACAGGGCAGGTGGGCTGTTAAATTGGAAATCGGGCGCTTTGTGTCTGTTCCTGGCTTGTTTAAATCCATTGCCATTTCAACAATGCTTCTTTTGGAGTAGAGAAAAATGCTGTCATAGGAAGGGGGAGGACTTAATAAAATGTAGTTGTCATGGTCCAAAGATGTCATTCACTGACTTGATTTTAACCATGGGTTGCACAAGCTGCACATGGTTCCAAGCAGGCCGCTGAAACTTGGTGGTAAGCAGCGGCCTGACCAGAAGAGTCACACTTAAGTTTCAATATTTAAATTTTTCTTCAAGGTTCCCTGCGGGCCAGATGAAGCAGGAATATTCCAGTGGCCCCTACAAAGCAGCTTTGGGCAGCCCCTGCTCCAGGCTTCTCCCTTTGATTAACCCCACCCACTGCTACTTACTTTAATGCCAGACACCATGCTCTTTACTCCCTGGTGGGCCTCCAACTGCATGAAATCCCACTCGCTGGCCACCTATTGATTGCTAACATTTTCAACAAGAAATCCGTCCCCCAACATGGTATTGAGGCCAATGAGTTAAAATGGCTCCAGCCATTGTGTCAGTACCATCATGGGTGCTTCCTGCCCACCCTTTCCCCAGCATGCCACACTTAACACCCAAGTTAAAGGTGGGACTTATGAATATGTAGGCATACTTAACAATATGGGCACTGTATTGTAAATAAAATGCACCATTCTGGTCAATAGATATATACACTGTAATGTAACAAAGCATGAAAATTAACAGAATGTAAAACTAATATGACACACGTTACTAGTTCTGTACACTCCTCCAAAACAAATCCCTTCCAGGCTCTCCCTTCTGAACAAATCAACTATTCTTTATTATCGAGCAAATTGTTTGCCATTGGGCAAAAAGGTTGTTTCACAATGCTGCCCTAAAAACACAAGGGCTCTGGGAATACAAACTGAATTACCTTCCTGTCGAACATTCTTTTCCCATCCTGGCATGTGTAACATCATTTGTTGGATTCTAATTTACAGAACTGCCCAGAGTGAGGGAGTCCAACCGCGTGTCAGGAACCCTAAAGTTCCGGCAGCATGGCTTTTTAACCAGCCAGTCCATTTGTAACGTACTTCCTTTCCCAACCAGTTAGAGTCAGTGCGCATCAGTCTATTTCACCTCCACTATTTCAAGGGATCTGCAAGGGTTAGATTTGAAGGATTGTAAAGGCCCATTGGTGGGGCTAGAACCTACAGAATTGTTGGTTTGACATGGCAAGGCAGCGCCACTTCAGTTATGTGACTGGACTTGTTGCTGCGGGTTGTAAGGGCTGCAGGGAGATTCTGTTCCCCAAGGACGAGAAGGCAGCAGCAGATTCCGAAAGCAAGTAGGCGTGCTTGGAAGTGGAAGGGAAGATCGGCAGCAGGTATCGTGGTGTCTTGCTCCTGGATATAGTGCCACAAGATGTACAATGACCTAATCAGGGCAGGGAAGGTGAGTGGAATGTATATTCAAGTACAAAGTCCTTCATTCTGCTTTCCCAAGCCGCCTTCTGCATATCACTCTTCATTCCAACACAACTTAGAGGTGAGCTCATTCCCCCTCTGTCGAGGCACGCCAGAGCAGAAAATGTGCACGGTTGCATCAGCTTTTCCATAATGTGCCAAGAAGTCTCAAGCCTTCATGGTGATGTCTACATCTATGGAAAAATTATCTGCATGAAGCATAAGATGCTGCAAGCTGGCCCTCACCAATGGCCTGCACACTTAGAATACCACCTTATTTAGGATAAAGCAAAACATTACCTTGGCCATTCAGCATCCCACTGAAGTGCAGTAAGATGCTCTCCAGCTCTTGACTATCAGCAAAGTGGAGATGGACCATGAGAGGGATGATGGATAAAAGGCTCAGGGAGTGGAGGCTTTGCTCAAAGCATTTCTACTTCTGATCCCCTGGCGTCCCGCCTGCCTTTCTGCAGGGCCAGGGAATCGAATCATGGGCCTGGTGCTTCTGTTTCTCTGAAGCCTGGCAAACATCTGTGCACACAGTTCAATTCAGAATTCAAGGTTTAAGCAGTTAATGAGCAGTTTGCATTTTTAAACAGCAGGCCTGGCTGCCACACAGGAATTTCCCAGGTGCCAAGGATCATGCTGGAAGTGTAGGTCCCTGGAAGGAGCCACAGGCGAAGAAATTAAGAGCTGTGGGAACTTTGACCACCATGGGCAACATGGTCATCCAATTGACAGGGGGTCTTCTTCCAGGAGGTTGCAAATGCCAGCAGCTACCTGACAGGAAACTCAGCCTCCTTAGGCACTGGTGCTCAGTCATGTCCAGGAGTTATACTCTGCTTGTATACTCGCCTGTGAGCTGGAGCACTATGCTCATTCTCTCTGTCCTGTGGAGTGGCAGGAGTTTGAGAAGGCTGCTGCTCCTCCTACTGACGTTGGTGTTGCTGCTGCTCAACTTTTCGCTCATCTAAAGTCCAAAGCAGAACTGCATAAGCGGTTCCTATGGTGATCAGAAGGTTGAAAGCTCAAAGTGCAGATCAAACACAAAAACTCTAAGGCAGTAGAAATGACTTCCACACTATCGGAAGTCATCCCATGAAAGAAAGCACATTCTCATAACGAGGACCTGTGAGCAAAAGCCTTTAACTTAGACAAGGAAACAGGCATCAGCTCCCAGTATTTAAAGCCTATTTTGATTGTCAATTGCTCAGACCCCATCAAATCCCGCTGTTCTCTCACCTTGTTTTCCCTGGTGAGTTTCCAGAAGCCTGCATAACTTCTATGCACACAGTTCAATTCAGAATTCAAGGCTTGAGAAGCAGCTAATGAGCAGTTTGCATTTTAAATAGCAGGCCTGGCTGCCACACGGGTTTCCCAGGTGCCAGCGTTCGTGCTCAGGTTAAAGGAAGTCAACAGGTTCCTGCCAGTTTTCTGGCATGTGAGCCATTTTAGTTGTTTTAACCTACCGCTCATTCAGAAAACCACCCACCTTGCCAGGTTAAAACACCCCCCTTAAATCTTTGCTGGAGGTCTTGAGGCACAGTGGGTAGCATCTCTGCCTCCAAGCCAGAAGCTCTGGGATCAAGCCCCACTCCAGGACTTGATAGCCATGGAAGGTGCGTTCATAACATGGCCAAACAGGTCAAGTATCAATCTGCGAATCCTTCCAACATATGCCAATGATAGGCAATAAGAGCGGGAGAGTTTCCTGGTCAGCCATATGATGGAAAGAAAATTGGAGAGTCTACCACCACTATTAATAGCTTCGGACTACAATATGCATGTAAAGTGCATGTTGCCAGAGCAACTCCAACTCCTTGGGAGGCCAGGTGGCTGGATGGTCAGTGTGGATTAGATTGGTGCCAACAACACTGGGTTCGATCCCTGCTCCAGATGGAGTGGATTCAGGATCTGCCTCCTTGCCTGACCCGTGGTGGAGATTGTAGTGTTGTGGGTCAGACCTGCTTTCAGACAGAGAATTGAAGAACAAATCTTTGCTAATATTTCTCTGCATCAGTACAGTACTTTTGTGCATGTTGTTTTCCCGCAAGTCCATGATATTTTGTGGTAACATTCTTGCCTTACCTTTGCTGTCTTCTTTCTTTAAAGTCCTTCAAACTACTCACTCTTGAGTGATAAGTTACACAATGGCTATGCCAATGTAAGTATTTTGATATAGTTACTAAGGATATAATTAAGATATGATGGGCCAGGTAGCCCCCTTCTTTACTGACCATATAGGTTTTATTACTAGAGTTTCAGTCAAGCTTTTGGTAATGTTTTTCACAGGGAACTTGTAGAAAACATGAGCAGACACAATACTCGGTGGCAGCATGCAGAGTTAGACTGTATATAGAGAGAGATTCTGTGCAAATGGTAGAGGGCTGCAATGAGTAGAGTCTGCAGAGCTCCACGTTGGAATTATTATTCTTAAAGATTTTCATAAATTATCTAAAAGTAAATGCTGGTAGCTTCATCATCTTAATGCAGATGACACCAAAATACCAGGGCTGATTAATATGGTGGCAGGTTGGGATACCAGCTACAGGAGGACTGAAAATGTTTGAGATATATCAACTGACAATTTGCAGACTTAGTTTAATATAGATAAGTCAAAAGTAATGGCATAAGGTATATGAAATTAACAGAGATATTATAGGATTAATAGAGAAATACTGACAAGAAGAATCAAAAAGAAATCAAGTCGACATAGATAAATCTCTCAAGATATCATACCAATGTCTGACTTTTTCAAAAGCAGTCTAATGTTCTATTGTATAAAAATAGAGCATAGATCAAAGGAATCCACAATACTACTTGCATAAAGCACTAACCAGACTCACCTGACTATTGCATGCAATCTGGGGCCCATGTTACAAGAAAGAGCTGGGAAAGGTACACAGAAGAAATGGTTTGGGGTTTACAGAATAAAAGAAATGAGAATAGATTCACAAAACTGGGATACTAGTTGTTGGAAAGGCTGTGGCACATGATAGAAGTTTTCAAATTAATAAATCTTGGAGATATAGATCAGTCTGGTTTATTTGATTTTGTACAAGTCAATGGATCAAGAGACATGAGCACAAGATGAAAAGAGAGAGTAAGGAAGGGCGTAAGAAAACATCACTTCAGTGTATTAATTCAGATCTCTTCAAGCTCAAACTGGATATCGCAAAGAGAAACAATTCATCAGTTACAACTGCTAGAAGAGCAGAAAAGTGCATTGGGCAGACCTACAATGTTTTTTGTCCTCTCACTTTCTATAGTTTCCTTCTCAATTGATTTGTGTCCTGTCCTCCCACTAAAACCGTTAATGCAACGCTCTTGCAACAGCTACGAATGAGCTGTGAGCCTTGATACTGAAGCGGACTTTTCTCAGTTGCTAATGAGCTATCCAAAACTGCATTAATGAACCTTAAGACACTTAAACCCAAGTGCTTAAGAACTGCTTTTTAACTGATATTTTTGTTATCACTCATCAAATTATATTTTCAAAAGACGCCCATTTTAATAATTTTGATAGTGACAATTTCAAATTACAATTTGAACAACAAATATTTCACTTACTTTTTCTGAAATAAAAGTACACTTTACTTATTGTGGACCAGCCTTGCACATTTGTAAAAGGAGGTGCAACAGATAAAGGTGATTAGCAGACTTTAGATAAATTATTTCATTTAAAAAACAAAAATCCTTTTTTTGCAATAAATGAACTAAAG
Organism: Cetorhinus maximus; assembly: GCF_964194155.1. NCBI lineage: Eukaryota > Metazoa > Chordata > Chondrichthyes > Lamniformes > Cetorhinidae > Cetorhinus > Cetorhinus maximus. Next base: position 97,998,485 of record NC_135880.1, read on the forward strand.
GATTAAAAAGACAGAACAATACCGTCACATTAATCAAAAATATTTTTTCTCTCTGGAGCACGCATAATCAACCAGTAATATTTGATGAAGTGCATTAAAAACTTGAAAAAAATCTCAGCCTGGGCTTATTAAAATTGGAAATAAAAACACCATAGTTCTCATTGCTGATATTCAATTTTGTGCATGCATCCTGTTTCTGATAGATAAGTAGTGCATATATCCAAAGAAGTGAAAAACATCCTGTTCAATTCTGTATTAAGGAATCCCTATTGAGCCATCACAGGATGACACATACCTCTCGGAAGAAGGAATGTAATATTTCATTTATGATGTTTTAAAAACATAATGATAAATCACTCTTCATTAAAAAAGTTATTAATATGCATTATGCAAATCAGTCTACAATTAAGCATTTATGTCCATAAAGTGGTGGTAACATCATTCAAATTGTGTTGTTAGTGTATGCAGTATCAAAAGTAAATATTAATATGATGGAATGGACCACCCTATGCACTGCTATTGTCGAATTATAGCTAGTATTGCCATCAATTCACTCACCTCCAGGGTCATACACACAGTACTAATTGCTAGTTTTGTATCTCCTTCTGACAGCTCCTTAAGATCTCTCAGCAAAATCTGTTCAGTATTAAAACCTACAAAAGAAGTGGAAATAACAGCATTTTAATACTTTCCCTACATGGCACAGCAGCAATCATTTGTTATTGCTTTGGGTTATCAAGCTTCACCACAGTAAGCATTTAGAATTGTTTTAAAACTTTAACCCAAATTATAGCTATCACTATATAACAAAGTGACTAAAGTTTTCCATGTTGTCTGAAACTCAACTGTAGCAGTAAATAATGCCAATCACACAACAGAAATATTGTGTTTTGACATCAATCAGTTATGATTCTTAATTTATACAGGTGTCAAGCCTTTGTGCCAAGTCAAACTACTTCTCCCTCTTAAATCACTCAAAGCAACATGCTAACACTGCAGCTTTAACAGATCAGTTATGCTTTGAGCTAGAACCAGAGGGAAGATGAGGAGAATTTTTTGACACAGCACTGTATGATAACCTGGAATGCTTTGTCTGAAAGTCATTTGGTTATATACTTCAAAAAGGAACATCTTCAGAACTATGAGAAAAGAGCATGGGAGTGTAACTAATTGGATAGCTCTTTCAAAGAGCTATCCAATTGCTTGACTGGCCTCTTTATGTGCTGTAAGATTCTTTAATAATAAATATGAATTAAACTTATTACAATGCGATTAACTATTTTACATTGTTTGATGTAATGTATCCATATGATGTGCAATGATGTCATTAAACAAGTCACCTGGCCATCTTGGTGTCTGTCTTTCTTTATAATAGTGCCTGTCAATATGTAATAGATTTTTGGTGACGAGATGGAATCAAAGTACAAAAATATTGACAGCAAACAGCAGTAGGGACTGTGGTGAAGATAAACTGACTCCCTGTGACTGATCTGATGGCAGAGATTTTGTCTAGATTGAGTTGGGCCTCACTGTTCCTGACATTGCATGACCAGACTTAGCCAAATGGGCTGCTGCAGGTCCATCAGATTCAACTACCAACTGGGTTGGTTTTGGCTTTGGGTGAGTTTGTTCTCCCTCAGCTGACCTGAACTCTGTATCGCTGTTACGGAAAGTAAAGGTTTATCGTGTTACTGTTGCATTTGAAACTGAATAATATGACTGTGCCCACAGGGTACATCCGAAGGCTAGGAACCTACAAGAGACCGATCATATATTGAAAGAATACACAAGTTTTTCCGAACTGATATACATTAGAACTCAAAGGTGAAATTGAAGAGGTTCAGACTCAAAATAAGGCAAGTCTTGAGCACAAGAAAGCAATTTTGCTAAAGGAGATTGGCCCAGAAGTGTACAGCACGCTAACAAACCTTCTTGCTCCCAACAAGGCATTCAAATTAAACATCAAGTTGGAGGAGCATTTCAATCCTAAGCCACTAGAGATCGTGGGAAACTACAAAGCTGGAACTAGAAGCCAGAAAAGTAGCAAAACAGTTGATGAGTATACTATGGCACTGATGAATTCAGCATTACATTGCAACTTTGGCACATTTTTTAAAAATTCATTCATGGGATGTTGGCTTCACTGGTTGGGCCAGCATTTATTGCCCATTCCTAGTTTCCCTTGAGAAAGGTGGTGGTGAGCTGCCTTCTTGAACTGCTGCAGTCCATGTGGTATAGGTACACCCACAGTGCTGTTAGGAAGGGAAATCCTTAGACCATACATTATGAGATAGATTTGTTTGTAGATTGGTGGATGAAAGAATTGAATTGAGTCACTAAACACACAAAACCTTACATTTGAGCTAGCATGGAAGATTGCCTTTACCACGGAGGTGGCAACAAAGAATGCTTGGGAATTTCATCTTATGCAAGTGACTAATACAGCTTCTATCCACAGTTGGAAGGCTTCCGCCAGGCCCAAAGTGGGAGACCTGGTCAGAAGAGTGCTGGTGATAGTGAATTAGTGGCTTATTATCACTGTACTGGCAAACACATGGCACAAGCATGTCCACACAGAAACACAAAATGCTTGAATTGCCAAAAGAAAGGCTACATTGCAACTTTGCCAAGCGAAGACCAAAGCAGGAGCGAGAACTCATTCCAGTGATAATGGAAAACAGCAGTGTCCCAAGGGTGGATTTCACAAGCTTGAAATGAAATCAGAGTGCCTAAGAGAAGAGAAGTTCAAAGCAATCATGTTGTGTACTCTTACCAATAGTGAACATACTGAATAGTGAAGAATATTTAAATGGAGAGAGATTGCAAAACTCAGTGGCACAGAGGGACCTGGGTGTCCTGGTACATGAATCACAAAAGGTAAGTCTGCAGGTACAGCAAGTGGTTAGGAAGGCAAATGGAATGTTGGTGTTTGTTACAAGGGGAATGGAATATAAAAGTAGGGAAGTTTTACTGCAGCTGTACAGGGCCTTCCATGAGACCACATCCGGAATACTGTGTAGAGTTTTGGTCTCCTTATTTGAAAAAGGATATAATTGCTTTAGAAGCAGCTCAGAGAAGGTTCACTCGTCTGATCCCTCGAATGAGGGGCTTATTTAAGAATGAAGGTTGAACAGATTCGGTCTATACCCATTGGAGTTTAGAAGAATGACAGGTGATCTCATTGAAACATACAAGATCCCGATGGGACTTGATAGGGTAGATACCGGGAGGTATCTCATGGGGAGACTGGAACTCGGTAACAAAGTTTAAGAATGGGGTCTCCCTTTTAAGATGGAGATATGAGGAAGGTTGTTAGCAAGTGGAATTCTCTTCCCCAGAAAGCAGTGGAGGCTGGGTCATTGGACTTATTCAAGGCAGAGTTAGACAAAGGTCATGGGGAGAACAGACAGGAAATTGAAATGGTCATGATCTTATTGAATGGTGGAGAAGGCGAAGAGCCAAATGGCCTACTCCTGCTCCTAAGTCCTTTGTTCCCATGTTCCTAAAATCCACAATATTCTAGAACAACCCACAACATTCGAAAAAAAAAGTCAATTCGCCCTATCTCCCAATATTCATGGATTCTTCAGAAAATTCCAGGATCACAATCCACATCCTTGCCAAAATCTAATCAGTATGAAGTGCAGGTTTCATCACTATAAAGGAGTGCACTGAGGGTTCAGGTTTGGTAGACTCACAGTTTGCTATTCTCAGTCAGATTATTGTTCCACACTCTCTTACTCAACTTGGACATAACAGCTCCAGCTTTTGCAATGTGTGTGTTGATTTCAACATCAAGTGACAGTTTGCTGGCGATTGTGGAGCCTAGATCAAACTATCAACATCCTCCAGCGTCACATTGTCAATGCTGATAGATGGCAATATGGCAACATCCTGGATAATGACATGTCTTCCCAATGCTTATGATCAAACCAAACTCTTTATAACCTTGAGACAGTTTGTCCATTTGCCATTGCAGGTGTGCCTCAGTATGGAATCTGAGTGTGGCATCATCAGCGTAGAGCAACTTTCGGATGAGGACTCAGCATACCTTTGTCTTGGATCTTAGGCGAAACAGCTTTCTGTCAGTTCTGGTGTGTAAGTAGACACCCTCTGTAGATGACCTGAAGCAGCAAGAAGAAGAATATGCCAAAAAGAGTGTTGGTGTCAGAACACAGCCCTCTGCGGATCTCAAAGGGTTCCCGATGTTATCCCGTCATAGCTGGCCTTACTCATCATGTTGTCATGGAAAGAGGAGATCATATTGAGCAGCTTCAGCGGACAGGCAATTTTCACCAGCAGCTTAAATAGACCGCCTCTGCTCTCATGGTCAAATGCCTTGATGAGATCAATTAAGGTAATATATAGCGGTCTCCTTTGTTCATGGAAATTCTCTTGCAGCTGCTGGACTGAGAAGATCATGTCAGTTGTAGACCTTCCAATCCTGAAACCACTCTCAAGTTCAGGACAGGCATGTTCAACCAAGATCTGCAGTCTGACAAGGGCAGCAAAGGTAAACACTTTTCCCACAATGGTCGCTGGGAGATGCCTCGATAGCTGTTGCAATCACTGTGGTCACCCTTTTCTTGTACAGGGTCATAACCTTTACATCACACACATCTTGGGGCACTGGTCCCTCCCTCCAGCAGAGAGGGATGAGTTCATTTCCCATGCATGATGAGTTCAGACAGTATAGCATCAGCACCTGGCAAGCAGACAACAGTTTTGCTCATGGCAAGCAAGTTCGTAGCTTCACTAAGCTCCTCCACTGTGGGTTCAATATCCAGCTCTGCCCTAACATGCAGGCTCTCTCTATGGTGTCTTGAGCTTCCTCGGTGACAGAGTTGCCCCTAGCGTACAACTCAAAGTAGTGTTCTACTCATCTCTCCAACCGTTTATTGCAGTTGGTGATGACCTCCCCTACCTTTGTTTTCAATTGAGCTGATTTCTTTGCTGATGGACCTGTTACCTTTTTGATCCCTTCATACATGCCCCAAAAATTCCCTGTGTCAAACATCTCTGATATTCTGGCAGAGTTGTAACCGGTAGTCATTAGCACACACGAGTTTATTGGGCTTTAAGCAGCTCTTGGTGCAATCAGAGTCTTCTTGCCCGGATTTCTCTTGTAATTAATGAGGGCAGACCACTTGGTTTCAATGACAGGTTCCATCACAGTAATAAAAACAAAAATTGCAGGAAAAGCTCAGCCGGTCTGACAGCATCTGTGGAGAGAAAGACAGAATTAACGTTTCAAACCCGATACGGACTCAAAACGTTAACTCTGCCTTTCTCTCCACAGATGCTGTCAGACCTGCTGAGATTTTCCAGCAATTTTTGTTTTTGTTTCAGATTTCCAGCATCTGCAGTATTTTGCTTTCATCACAGTAACGTTAGCCTTGAACCAGTCAGCATTTTACCCTCTTGCTTCCCATATGCTGAGAGTTCGGTACTGTAGATGGTACCTCGAAGTGCTTTCAATTTCGCTCCTGCAGTGGGTGAGGGAATGCCAGAGAGCACCTGTTCAATCGAGCCACGGTATGGGTTTTATCTGGTAGGAGGTATGGCTAACATTGAAACGTGGATAATATTACTGTGGAGTAAGTTATTATATGCACGTGATCTTATTTCAGTGGCTATTACCACCAAGTCAACATGGCAGCGTTGGCTGTCTGATAATTAATTCTGTCAGCAAGTAGAGCCTGGCACACAGACTCTGCAGGTCTCCAATGCATCTTCCTCTGCGGATGTTATTGAGAGATGGCTGGAGAGCCAGTTCCAGTTCACTGTCTCTCTCTGATGTTCTCTGTTCTGCTTTCCCTCCTTGCAGGCAAAGAAAGGCCTATGAGTGAAAGTAATGGCGTATGTTCACTTGATAGATGGGGAGTATTGTTGAGAATGATGGAGGTATAAGCCCAAAATTACATAAAGATAAGTTGAATGTCAGTGGTGGATGAATAAATGAGGATGTGAGGAATTGCACAGACGGTGAATGGGTGCACCTGCAGGGTAAGCTGTCATGAGGAATGATGTGGTGGAGTATGTTTGAGAAGACAGAGTTAAGGTGATGCCTACAACAGGATGCAATGGACTATCACACTCATTTTTCCTACTATGCAATGGTCATTGAATTGCGCTCTCCATTGGATAAAAAAGTGTGGCACCACTGCTGACCTCTTGGGAAACCTTCAACAACATCTCAGCTGCCAGCTTCATCATCCCATCATTAGGGAAGAATGTCTCCCTCCAGACCCTTACAGTTCCCAGCAGCACATCCAGGCTGAAGCAGGGTACGGCCTATACACCTCTTGACTCTATAGCAGGAGGTCTGTGGCTCTCCATGCCAGTTACAAACTCCTTCAACTTGCAGTTTGAAGCATCCCTTTCATTACTAGAGTTGAAATTGCATCATAGGCATTGTCATCGTGCCACTGATAGTAATTGGATGAGAAACCCAGAAGTAAAATGATAATGAGGTAATTGAGTTAAAAAGCCACTGAAAGACATCCTGCAATTACTTCTGGGTTTCTTACACACTATCAACTTCCCACTCTACCCTATTTTCAGCATGTCTAAAAATTAAAATTCAGACCATGGAAATACGCGTGCTGTATTAAGTGCCCAGGAAGTTGCTTTTGTTTTTTAAACCATTTAGTTAGAAGATGACATTAGTAATGTCGCTACATAATCTCAGATTAAATAAATGGGAAGCAACACTGGACTTCATCTTGATCCTCTCAGCAACAAGGACAAAAAGGTAAATTTTGTAGAGTGACATCTCACTGCCCAAAGGCATCTGAAAAACCTCCAAAGCCATATTTTCACAGGCAATATTCAAGCAACACTGCCTTAAACAGGTATTAAGCCCTTTGCAAATGCTAATCAGAGACCCAAAGCCTCCTTAAGGATGCCCCTTTAAACTGGTCAGAAACAGAACAGAATATATGCCAGGTAGGCTGTGCTCAATTTTCTTGTTTCTTCTACCATTTAACTAGTGACCTTTAAAGGGATGTTCCTTTTGGTTCCAAAGTGCTAACATGCACCACTGCTGGCCAGTGCTCGTTTCCCCACCCCCGCCCCATGCCCCAATCTTTCACTCGCTCCAGGATCTACCTGAGGTCACAGTCAGCAACAAACCCACCCAAATTGGTCCAAAGGAAACTGTAAGCTGCATGGGGATGCCCAACAGTCACCACCACTTGCCTGAAATATTCAGATGAAGCCCAAATAAGCCTTCAGCCTGCAGCTTCTGGCATGCACTACAATCATTTCAGGCCTCAACAAATTGATCCCTAACTCTCACTTTCATCAGTGGCATGTGCAGCACTTCAATGCAATAAATCTTGCACACAATATACAATATGCAGAGTTGTTTTGATGGGTTTTAGCTAAGAGTTAAAGAAATCAAGAGAAGATGTGTTATTTTTCTTTAATCAGTTATTTAAATACCTTCACCAATGCCATTACTTTTCAGTCTAAGTCACAGTGGCAAGAAAAATTGAGTAATTCCAGGAAATTTACAATCACCATCAACTTGACTAGGGCAAGAGGTATGATAATCAATATTGCACAATGCTGGTGAAGGTACAGGTGAAGCAATGCAATAGTTCCAGGATTTTTATTGTGAATGGTGGTGTAACTCACTTATGCTATAATTTCCTGGGGCCTCTATGATGAACTCAATGTCATTGAAGTGTCTTTCAATTGTACCAGGATTTAAGGAATTTCTAGGCCATCATTTCAGATTTCATCTGACAGAGATTACACCTCAGACATTAACTCATCCACTCTTTCCACAGATCCTGACAGATCAGTTGCATGTTGCCAGCACTTTCCTTTTCTGTTTCAGATTTTCAGTCTCTGCAGCTATTTTGTTTTTCATTTATGTCTTATACCCATATGTATTTATTTTATTCTTTCACGGGATGTGGGCATTGCTGGCAAGGTCAGCATTTATTGTCCATCTCTAATTGGATTTGAGAAAGTGGTGGTGAGCCACCTACCTGAAAACAACTGAGTGGTTTGTTTGGCCATTTCAGAGGACAGTTAAGAGTCAACCATATTGCTGTGGGTCTGGGCTCACATATAGGCCTGACTAGCTAAGGTCAGCAAATTTCCTTCCCTGAAGGACATTAGTGAATCAGATGGGTTTTTTTAATAATCCAGTAATTGCATAGTCACCATTACTAACCCTAGAATCTTGTTCCAGATTTATTTAATTAATTGAATTTAAACTCCCCAGCTGCCATGGTGAGATTCAAACTCATTGCTCTACATCATTAGTCCAGGCCTCTGGATTACTAGTCCAGTAACATGGCCACCATGCTACCCTGCCCCTAATTTGCTATTTACACACAGACAGCAGAACACTGACTTCCGATTCCCGAAGAACTGTGGCAGTTGAACATGTGCAGCTGGTGCATTTTAGCCCAAGTTTTTGCATTGGCAGGTCCTAGCAGGAGCATCAACATGGACTCCATGGTGCACTGCAACTTCCAGAGTCGAGCGCACGTGGGCTCGCTGGAAGTTTCAGTGCCATTGCGGCTCTCAATAGCAGCAATTTCTCAGAATTCACCACTATTAGGACTGCAAGATCCTGATCATTGAGCGGAATCATCTGTCCCTGCTGTTGTCAGGCGTGTTCGGTGGCGTGAACGGACAATATGGTGAGAAGGCCACAAATTGGTTTCACGATGTTGTGGAACCAGTTTGTGATCATCTGCTCAGCCTGTCAATGGCGGGCCTCGTTTCCCGCCGTCAGATGTCACGAACCTCGTTGTAATACATCAGCATATCATTATAAGGCTCACCTGCTGGAATTGTCCCCCGCCCCCCCGCCACTGGATTGCCCGCCCCGTTGGCATGATTGCACGTCGACATGTTTCATAATAGCATATAAAAGGCGTGCATTTGGCGTTCTGCACTTGGAAGGGAACTCAGAGGTGAGTGCACAGTAACATTGCAGAACACTCGCCCAGGTGGCCTGTTGGACTTCCAGATTGAGGCGTGTTGGGGGGGGTGGGTGGCAAAGGCTGCCCTGCAGTTGAAGGGAGCGCACGAGCACATGCGGGGGGTGGGGGGGGGGTGCAAAGGAAGTGGCATTACAGATACCTTGTATAAGATGATCATTCCTCCTTAGCTGAGACAGTTCAGGCGCAGTCATATTGACATGCGTAGGAGCAGACCACTAGCTTATCTGCCTACTTAAGCAAAACAGAGACATCAAAATGCCTCCAGAGCTTTTCACCGCTTGGGCACTGACTGCATCTTAGAAGACTGCAGAACAGTTGGATGACTGGGCACATTGTACAATCTCCTTGCCAAAGCTGGCCATGGAGCAGTCACTGCTGGAGGCGCTCATAGCCTCTTGCAATGTCATCATCCCGTTTTGGACCAGTCTCCCTCATGGTTCAAGCTAACAGTGCAGCTTGGAGTGTGGGTTAGGAGAATGCATGTGCCTGAGCTGAGAGCACAGCCTGCAGTACAGTAGACAAAGCTGCTGCCAATTAGTCAGGTGGAGTGGGGCGGAGGAAGGTGGGGTTTTGGGCAGCCATGCAGCGCACTAATCTCTGGCCATCCAAAGATGCATTAAGGGGCCTTCAGACCTAAACAAGAGGGGTTCTTAGTGCACCCATGCTAACCCACATGTCTCTCTCTTTCATCATGCAGGAGTACAACATCAGGATCATGGAGCCTGGTGAACTAGCTGTATGCATCGTGGCGTACAGAGAGCGGAGACAATGGAGAAGAGAGTAATTGAGGCTCCTGGTTGCGCCTAGCTAGACCCAGGGTCTATAGACACTGCCTTTCATTCCTGCAGGTGACAGAGAACCAGTATCGCTGAAGGCTGCACATGTCTAGGGAACTGGTCGGTCACATCTGCCAGCTACTGCAGGATTTGGTGCCACAGGGTCATGGAAGGCATCCACTGCCAGTGGCCGTTAAAATGACCTCGGTGCATAATTTCTACGCCAGTGGCTCCTTTCAGGGCTCCACAATTGACCTCTATGGGATATCACAAGCCTCCACCCACAAATGCATCCATGAGGTCATGGATGCCATCTTTGCGAAGGCACACAACATTGTGCATTTTGCCCAGGACCAGGACAGCCAGATGCAAGAGTGATTGGATTTGCCCAGATCTTGGTGCAGGGTGCCATCAACTACATTCACGTGGCACTCAGATCTCCATCGCAACACACGGTCAACTATTCATTTGCAAAGGATTCCATTCACTGAATGTGCAGCTGGTATGCGACCACCACAACTGCATCCTGCAGGTCTGAGCACGGTTTCCAGGGAGTGTCCACAATTCCTACATCCTCAGTCAGTTATGGATCCCTGGCGTCGTCCAGGGTTCACAGAGGCTGCAGGGTTGGCTCCTTGGGGATAAGGGCTACCCACAGAGGATGTGGCTGATGACACCCATGCGGTGGCCTCAGACTGCAGCAAAGGTATAATGAGGCTCATGCTGCAACTCGCAACTTGGTGGAGCAAACCATCGGGATGTTGAAAATAAGGTTTCAGTGCCTGGACCAGTCTGGTGGAGCCCTGCAATACAGTCCGCAGAGGGTGTCACACATCGGCATCATCTGCTGCACCCTTTACAACCTGGCGCTGCAACAGGGAGAGGAGCTGGCTGAGGAGGAGATGCAGGAGCTGGAGGCCACAACAGTGATGAGGGTGAGGAGGACCTCGAAGGCAACAATGATGGCGATGAGGCCCTTGCACTGGCCGAACAAGGCAGGCACACTCAGGAGGCCCTCGTTGCTGCTAGATTTGTGGAGGATGATGACAACATCCAGTGAGGAGACTCCATAAGATCCTCACATTGCATCTGTGAACATTTGACTCCAGTCTGGCTTATGGCAGTGCACATACCCTCTGTGAGAATGCTCCTGCCATGGAGACTCAGTGGAGGCCCTAATAGTCGCTCGATTGCAGGATGATGCTGACAACATGCAGTGAGGACACTCCATAGACCTTCACATAGCCTCTGAGAATGTCTGATCCTGTCTGGCCAAGGGCAGCTCGCTTGCGCTCTGTGATCAGGGTTATATCATAGAGACACAGCCATGAAGCTTTAAAAGCATCTGATCCTTTGTCCACCTTCAGCATCTGAGCCCTTCAGGTGCACAGCGTCACTGGTCACAGATGCTGAAGAGATGGGGGCCAGCCCCACCTTAGAAGGTGCTGAGAGAACACAGAGAACACGATGGAACTCTGTGACACCTGCCCACGACATTCTGGCAGCAATGACAAGCACCATCGAGGTGCAGGCAGCAGTAATGTGTCCAGGGAGAGGAAGGCCGAACCATCACTTTGCACAAGGCACAGGGAAGAGGCCCTGGACTGAGACACCTGCCTTTATCTTGTGCAGAAATGTTTCACATCTGAGTGACATGAACACTGTTCATCAGAACAAGGAGCCATAGGCAGGGAGACATTCTTGGGAGTTTATTGAACTCCCAGTAGTGAACATTATGTACAAGTGATTAACACCCATGGCCAGGCTGTGCAACTACATTTTCTTAACCTTCCTAACCCTACTGCTACATCTTGATCCTCCACAGACGTCCACAGCGGAGGTGGAGGCAGCCTGCTGACTGCTACGCCCTGTCTGTGATGACTTTGATGGGCACCCTCTGGAGGGCCAAGACTTGGAGGACCTTGGCCTGCTTTCAGGAGCCTGCTGTGTGGCAGCGGCACCCTCCTCGAGCTGTGGAGCTGGAGGGGCTGAGGTCACAGGAAGAGGGGATTCAGATGGGCCGGCATTCCTAGAGTTACCTGGGTGGATGGTCCCAGGATGTGCACATGCTGATCCTCCTCCCTATGGGTGCCTAAGGGCCCTTGGCTGACTCCTTGAGGAGATGGGGTAGCTGGAGTGAGATCGAGCTGCCCATCACTCCTCTCGGGTACACACTGTTGGAGGCCAACTGTGGCGTGAGCAATTGATTTCAGCCCGCGCAGCAATGCAGGACTAAGGTCTCCATGGGGGCTGCCATCCTACCAGTGTTGACCTCGGTGCATTGCAATGCTGGCGCTATCACCTCAGCCTGAATGCGGACGGATTCCTCCATCATGCCTTGCAATCTAAGGAGTGCAGCGGACATCCCTTCCTGATGTTCCCGAGCTTGCCTTTGTAGCTCCAGCAACTGTGACATGACCGAGTCCAGAAGCTCGTCATCTGATTCGGACTCAGCAAATTTCTGGCCTCCAGCAGTCCTCCGAGTGCTGGGGACCTGGGAAGCCCCTGCCCCCGCCGCCTGCTGTGGATCAGGCAGTGTGATGTGCTCACCAAATTGGGACCCCAAGGCTACTCTAAAGCTAGGTCCCACCGAGGTGTGTCTCTCTGTGCTGGTGGAGGGTGTGGGTGAGCGCTGTGACAGGACTTCAAGGAGGGTGCCTTCAGATTCCTCTTCAGAGGTTTCTTCAGGGCTTCATTGGAAGCCCTAGGTTGTGGACTCCGTTGGCTGTTTGGCAGATGTGCCTGTGAAAGCAAGGGGAGGTAATTAGTGCATGGCCTGTGAAACAGGACACATCACTCACAACATGGTTGTCTGATGGATGTTGCACTGCTGGACCCTCACATGGTTGAGCACTGCCAACCTCACAATCAGCACAAGAATTGTCCAGATCGTCGCCAGCCAGCTGGATGGCTCTGTTTTCAAAGTCTGTGAGGACCTTGATGTCAGGCATTCCTCCACTGGTAAGTGACCTCTCCCTCTTGTTGTGTGCCAGCTTGTCCTGCATAAATAGAGATGGAGAAAGTGTAAGCATGACGCCTCCCAGGCCAAATGATAAATATGCCAGGCATGTGTGGGTGATGAGCAGTCCCATGGATGGGATGAGGACAACGAAGGTGTGTATGAGAGAATGAATGGTGATGTCCCTTGAACTGGCAACCCTGTAGATGTGTGATGGGTTTGTGAGTACGTGGGCTGAGAGTGATGAGAAAACTGACTTACCCTGGAGGAGATCATTCATCCTCTTGCAGCACTGAGTGGCTGTCCTCTTGTGGTGCTGACCACCGCTGCCACCAACTCCCAAGCCAGATTAGTGAGGTTGCTGCCCATCCTGCAGCCAGAGCAGGGGTAGTGGACATCACGGTGTTCGAGGGACGCGTCATTGAGCCTGGGGGCTGAATTCTTTTTGCCTTTCAGGGCCATGTCTTCTTTGCAGCAATCGTGGGCTGGAAGCACTGAGAGATGTGCGCGTGGCTGGACTTTAAATATGGCGCCCAGCATGATGAAGCAGTGAGATGATGGGGGTAGTGGGCAAATGAGAGTCCTCCCACCATGGAAACGGTGCGTTTCCCAGGAATGCGGAATTAATGCAGCGGGTCTGGAATGATACGGCATGAAAAGCCACCATTGCGGCTGGCGGGTGTCATTTTACCCACCTGCTACCGCACTTAGTGCAAATCTGGGACGATTCCACCCATTGGGTACACTTCAATATATACATCTGAATGGCTCTTTTGAACGATCACAGTTATTTATTAAAAGTTACGACATTTAAGTGGCAATCAGAGATGGAAGCAGAACAATGGTGAGGCAAGCTCAGAATAATGAAGGATGCCATTGTTATCTTGAAGCATTAATTAACATGCCTGGGCTGATCAGGGGCAGCCTTACAGCTTTCCAAGGTGTTAGGATAAACATTGTCTGCTACGTGCTCCAACTTCAGTCCTGAAATGAATGAAGTCTCAGGATGCAGGTTAATGGCCTGGATGGTAAAAGTACAGCAGAAGCCAAAAATGTCAATGAGGAATTAACAGTGGTACTAAATCTGCCACAAATACTACTGCACTCGGCATTTATTCTAGATATGGCACAGCTACACAATTTTGTAAAGCATCAAATCACATCTGCCAAGGAATATGGCTAAATCATCTGTCCTTCATTTTTATGCTCAAATATTACCATTGTACGCTGGGCGCCTGTATTCAATAATCCCATAAATTGTATTTCTCCTCTCTTGGAACAGGCTTCCAGCTCCTGTCCTGCAAAACCTGTGACATTTGATTTTGCTGAGTTAACGTTAAGCTTTGCCTTACCTATGTCTATTGCAAGTTCTTAACTGGCTTCAATTTGCATATCACAGCTAATTAAGAGAATTAATGCTTCTCCCCATTGTGTGGAACATATACAGCACATTTTAGCCCAGTGAGAACAGTACAATTAAGGGTAAACAACCAAGAATAAATTCTCCCCAAAACTTTTAATAGTCCACAGTTAAAACTTGAATAGTATTTTTTAGGCTTAAAGCTTTGATAACATAAGCTGTTAAATATAAGCAGGCACAGGCCATATGGCTCATCGAGCCTGTTCCGCCATTCAATAAGATCATGATTGATCTCAATGGTGAGTCAATCCAGGAAATAACATGCTGGCCACAAATATTTATATTGATTTCAAATGGCAAAAATAATAAGATGCCTATTAATTAAACAGGGCTAGTTGTGAAAAATATGAATAAGAGGTAAAAAAAATAAAAGCAACAAGCAATAAAATAAGTTCAATTTTAAACTAAAAGAAGAAACTTTCCAGAAATACTGAATTCACAAATTGTGCTTCGTTTGACCTCAAATGTGCTAGCTTTATTATACTGCTTAATGACAGTTTTAAATTTGAGACAAAGTGAGAAGTAATAAAATACACCCAGTTTGTCTGGTCATATAGGCCTGAATTTTATCTTTGGTGGGCACACGCGATTGGCAGGCCCAGCAGCAGTCAGGAAACGGGCCCTCGCCCGCGATTTCACACTGGCTGGCCAATTAACAGTCAGCCAGCGTGAAACATGCACTGAAAAGCTCACGCTGCAGGGGTGGGGGCAGGGAGAGGGCGGGCAATGATGTTTCCACAAGTGCAGGCGAGCGCTGCAAGAAAGCTCCCTGAAGGCAGACAGCTGCAGACCTGAAAATCATCAAATAAAAGGTTTAAAAAGCTAGAAAAAAAATGTTTATGCATCACAATCAATCCCCTGAAAATATAGCTGATAAAATGCCGTCCACAGATATTTATTTTAATTTTATTTCACAACGGAAAATTCATCCCGCCCTTGGATGAGGTTTGATGAAAAATGCAAAGGCCGCCTGACCGATTCGCCCATCGGCCAACCGTAAGATTGGACAGGCCACAAAAAAATCAGAGACAACTGCGCCATTAATAGGCTTAATTGCCCACTTAATTGTTGGCAGGTGCGCTTCCGACTTTTGCGCGCGCCCGCCGAGCGAAATATCAGGATACTCGCCAGATGTCATCTCACGCAATTTTATGCCCGATTGGGTCGGGCGCACACCCACCCATGGGACATAAAATTCAACCCATAGTTTCCATTTCTGACCACTGAAAACATTGATGTTTTCACTTTCATATCTCTGATCTCTTTACTTTCTAGTTAATCTAAAACTTGTCTGTTGGATCTTGAAATGTTTCAATTGTCAAACATTTCACATTATTAGGTTGTACATTTCTCCAATTCTCCAAAATAGAATTATGCAATGGTACAGGGCAGGAAGAGGCAATTCAGCCCATCATGTCTCTGCCACTCCTTTGAGCGAACTATCTAAATAGTCCATTACCCTGCTCTTTTCCCCAGTGACAAGCAATTTTTCAAGTATTCATCCAAATCTCTTTTAAAAGTTGAATCTGCTTCACCGCCCTTTCAGAGAGTGTATTCCAGACTAGAAAATTCACTACATAATTTATTTTTTCCTCATGTCACCTCGTGTGTTTTTTGCCTATGATCTTAAATCTGTGTCCTTTGGTTATCAACCATTCTGCCACTCAAACATTTGCTCTTTACTTTATCAAAACCCTTCATGATTTTGAACACTTACAGCAAATTCTCTGAACCTCTCTGCTCTAAGTAGAACAGCAGCAATGTCTCTCTCCATGTAACTGAGATCTTTCATCTGTAGTACCATCCTAGAAATGTTTGTCTGCACCCACTCCAAGGAATTAAAAACCTTTCTAAAGTGCGATCTCCCTCTCATCTGCCATGCACGGCCTCCTCCACTGATCAATTAGTGATTCCCCTGGAGAGCCAGATCCAACAGGCTGGTCATTGGATGCTAGAGATGCATGCAGACCAGCATGCCATCACCTTATCCTTGAGCTCAGGGGAGCAGTGGCAAAGTAACAGAGGGACAAGAGAGTTCCCACCAGGTCCTTGTCCACCTCAGGTCAGCAGGGAGGTATAAACGCACATTGCGAGAGAGGAGCAGTGCAGAGTCTACTTTTGGGGCACTTCGTAGGGTGCTCCTGCTGTGGACAGCAGCTCCTTAGCCACTCTGCAAGTGACAGCAACACCTTAAGTTGCTGTGCTGACAGAGAAGGTTCCTACACTTGTGCAAAAGCCTCTCAGCATGACACGGCCCACCAGGCTTCAAAAAGTCAGGAAACAGCCACTAAGGTCCTCTCCGCTCTCAGGGCCTCAAGGTCAGCAGCCTGCCTCCACTGCAGTTGGGAGAAATGAGGAAGTACCACGTGGGAGCACACATAAAAGAAGCAAGAAAACACACTAGATACACATGGGCATCATAGGTAAATAAACAGTTATGGTGTCACAGCATGCGCCTAATTATGTTTGTAATAAAGTTGTTATTTACTTACTGAAAATGTCCATCTACTGTTGAGAGTCCTGTGGAACTCCAGGAATACCATGGATCAAGTCTCAGTCACAACAGGCCGAATGGCCTCCTTGTGTAACTTTTCTATGATTCTGTAACCCCAAGGGCTATTTGGGTGGGGGGGCAGGAGGACCATGGCACATGTGGCCATCGTTTGGACCAACCAGAAGCACCAGGTGACACTGGGCGCAGCCGATGTGAATGGTAACAGTGGAGATTGAATGTGGGCATTTATTTGGAATGATAGCTGCATGGTGAAGGATTAGCCGAATCAAGTGTGTATAACCATCTCCCATGGCCATGTCATTGCACCCTCCAAGCAGCCCCTCATGTATATCTGGATGCTGTAGCTACTTCATCATCATCCTTCCCTCCATGAACCTGCCTGCTACAGATGCATCTAGAGTGGCCACCGCACAGTCGCTCTGGAGACGAAATCCCGCCTTCACATTGTGGGTATTCTCTATTGTGTTGTGTGGCACTACCACCGTGATAAATGGGGTAGAATTCAAACAGATCTAGCAACTCAAGACTGGGCATCCATGAGGCGCTGTGGGCCATCAGCAGCAGCAGAATTGTATTCGAACACAATCTCATGGCCTGGCATATCCCCCACTCTACCACTGCCATCAAGCCAGGGGATCAAGCCTGGTTCAATGAAGAGTGCAGTAGGGCATGCCAGGAGCAGCACCAGGCATATCTAAAAATGAGGTGTCAACCTGGTGAAGCTATCATACAGGACTACTTGCGTGCCAAACAGCATAAGCAGCAGGTGATAGACAGAGCTAAGCAATCCCGCAACCAACAGATTAGATCTAATCTCTGCAGTCCTCACATATCCAATTGTGAATGGTGGTGGATAATTAAACAATCAATGATGGAGGAGCCCAGCACATCAGTGCAAAAGATAAGGCTAAAGCATTTGCTACAATCTTCAGCCAGAAGTACCAAGTGGATGGTCCATCTTGGCCTCCTCCGGGGGTCCCCAGCGTCACAGATGCCAGTCTTCAGCCAATTCGTTTCACTCCACGTGATATCAAGAAACAGCTGAAGGCACTGGATACTGCAAAGGCTATGGGCCCTGACAATGTTCCGGCAATAGTACTGAAGACTTATGCTCCAGAACCTGCTGCAGCCCGAGCCGAGCTTTTCCAGTACAGCTACAACACTGACATCTACCTGGCTATGTGGAATATTGCCCAGGTGTGTCCTGTACACAAAAAGCAGGACAAATCCAACCCAGCCAATGGCTGCCCCATCAGTCTACTCTCAATCATCAGTAAAGTAACGAAAGGGGTCATCAACAGTGCCAACAAGCGGCACTTACTTAGCAATAATCCGCTCATTGACACTCAGTTTGGGTTCCGCCAGGGCCACTCAGCTGACTTCATTACAGCTTTGGTTCAAACATGGACAAAAGAGTTGAACTCCCAAGGTAAGGTAAGCATGACAGCCCTTGACATCAAGGCCATACTTGACTGAGCAAGACACCAAGGAGCCCTAGCAAAACTGGAGTCAATGGGAATCAGGTGGAAAACTCTCCACTGGTTGGGGTCATACCTAGCACAAAGGAAGATGGTTGTGGTTGTTGGAGGTCAGATATCTCAACTCCAGGACATCACTGCAGGAGTTCCTCAAGGTATTGTCCTAAGCCCAAGCATCTTCAGCTGCTTCATCAATGACCTTCCTTCCATAAGGTCAGAAGTGGGGATGTTCGCTGATGATTGTGCAATGTTCAGCACCATTCGCAACTCCTCAGATACTGAAGCAGTCATGCCCAAATGCAACAAGACCTGGACAATATCCAGGCTTGGGCTGCTAAATGGCAAGTAACATTCGCACCACACAAGTGTCAGGGTATGAACATCTCCAACAAGGGAGAATCCAACCAGCGCTCCTTGATGTTCAATGGCATTACCATCACTGAATCCCCCACTATCAACATCCTGGGGGTTACCACTGACCAGGAACTGAACTGGACTAGCCATATAATTACTGTGGCTACAAGAGCAGGTCAGAGGCTAGGAATAATGTGACGAGTAACCTCCTGAATCCCCAAAGCCTGTCCACCATCTTCAAGGCACAAGTCAGGAGTGTGATGGAATACTCCCCACTTGCTTCAAGTGCCAAGAAGCTTGACACCATCCAGGGCAAAGCAGCCCACTTGATTGGCACCACATCCACAAACATTCACTCACTCCACCACCAACGCACAATAGCAGCAGTGTGTACCATCTACGAGATGCACTGCAGAAATTCACCAAGGCTCCTTTGACAGCACCTTCCAAACCCATGACCACCACCATCTAGAAGGATAAAGGCAGCAGATAGATGGGAACACCACCACCTGGATGTTCCCCTCCAAGTTAGTCACCATCCTGACTTGGAAATATATCGCTGTTCCTTCACTGTCACTGGGTCAAAACCCTGGAACTCCCTTCCTAACAGCACTGTGGGTGTACCTACACCACATGGACTGCAGTGGTTCAAGAAGGCAGCTCACCACCACCTTCTCAAGGGCAACAAGGGATGGACAATAAATGCCGGTGAAACCCACAACCCGTGAATGAATTTTTTAAAAAGTATGACCTACATAAGACCGTAATTCCACACAATACAGCAGACTTTCATTGCCCTGTGACGCGGCCGAGCAAACCACCCAGCGTTCAACAATAGGAAATATTGATTATATCTCACTGCCCATTTGTCTAGTCTCTTGCAAATTTGTTTGAATAAAATCCCTTGGTATATGATGCTGTTCTTAAAAAGACACATTCTGCTCATAATTCCCTCATTAAAGTCATTATCACAAAATTGTTACAGCGCAGAAGGAAGCCATTTAGCCCATTGCATCCGCACTGGCTCTCTGAATGAACAATTCCCTTAATGCCATCCCCCTGCCTTCTCTCCATAGCCCTGCACATTCTTTCTTTTTAGATAACAGTCTAATTCCCTTTGAATGCCTCAATTGAACCTGCCTTCACCACACTCAGGCAGTGCATTCCAGACCCTAACCACTCACTGCGTGGAAAAGTTTTTCCTTCTGTAACTTTTGCTTCTTTTACCAATTACTTTAAATCTGTGTCCCCTCAGTGTCGATCCTTTCATAAGAGGGAACAGTTTTTCCCTATCTACTCCATCCAGCCTCCTGATTTTGAATACCTCTATCAAATCTCCTCTCAACCTTTTCTTTTCCAAGGAAAACAGTCTCAACTTCTCCAATCTACCTTTGTAACTGAAGTTTCTCATCCCTGGAAACATTCTTGCAAATATGATTATATTTGCACTCTCTCCAATGCTTTCACATCCTTCCTAAAGTGCAGCACACCGAACTGGATGCAATACTCCAGCTGAGGCCAAACTAGTGACTTATACAAGTTCAACATAAACTCCTTCCCCTGTACTCTATGCCCCTAGTAATAAAGCCCCAGCTACTGTATACTTGATGAATCGCTCTCTCAACTTATCCTGCCACCTTCAATGACTTTTACATGTATACACCCAGGTCTGCGTACTCCTGCACCCTCTTTAGGATTGTGCCTTTTATTTTATATTGTCTCTCCATGTTATTCCTGCCAAAATGAATTACTTCATATTTCACATTGAATGTCATCTGCCATTTGTCCACCCATTCCACCAACATGTCTATGTCCTTTTGAAGTTCTACACAATTCTCCTCGCAGTCAGAATGCTTCCAAGTTTTGAATCAACTGCAAATTTTGAAAATGTGGCTTGTGCACCATGGTCTAGGTCATTAATATATATCAGGAAAAGCAAGGGTCCTAACACTGACCCCTGAGGAACTCCACTTCAAACCTTCCTCCAGCCTGAAAAACATCCATTAATCACTACTCTGTTTCTTGTCACTCAGCCGATTTCATATCAATGCTCCTGTCCCTTTTATTCCATGAGCTATAACATTGCTCACAAGTCTTGTGTGGCACTGTATCAAATGTATTTTGGAAGTCCATGCATACCTCAACAACAGCATTGCCCTCAACAACCCACTCTGTTATCTCCTCAAAAAACTCCAGCAAGTTAGTTAAACATGATTTTCCTTAGTTAACCCACATTTGTCCATGTGACGATTAATTTTGTCCCAAATTATTGTTCCTAGAAGCACTCCCAATTAAACTGACTGGCCAGTAGCCACTGGGTTTATCTTTACACACTTTTTTGAACAAGGGTGTAACATTTTTAATTCTCCAGTCCTCTGGCACCACCACTGAGTCTAAGGAAGACTGAAAAATTATGGCCAGTGCCTCCACAATTACCACTCTCACTTCCCTCAGTATCCTTGGATGCATCTCATCTCGTCCCAGTAGTTTATCAACTTTAAGCATAGATAACCTACCCAATAGCTCCTCCTTTTCAAGTTTAACTTCTAGTGTATTAATTACCTCCTCTTTTTACCGTGGCCTGGGTAGCATCTTCTTCCTTGGTGAAGACAAATGCAAAGTATTCATTTAATACCTCAGCTATTCCTCTTGCTTCCATGTGCAATTCCCCATTTTAGTTCCTAATCAGCCCTATTCCTCCTTTTACCACCCATTTATATGCCTAAAAACAATTTTTGGATTCCCTTTTATGTTATTTGCCAGCTTCTCTTATTTGCTTTTTCAATCACCTCTGAACCTATTCAGCCTGGTTCTCAATTGTATTATCCACCTGACATCTTCATTTTAATTTCTACCCTTTTGTCACCCAAAGAACTCTAGATTTGTTTGCCCTACCTTTCCCTTTCGAGGGAATATACCTTGACTGTGCCTGAAGTCTCTCTCTTCTTTGAGGGCCGCCCATTGGTCAGCTACCGGTTTTCCTGCCAGCCTTTGATTACAATTTATTCGGCCCAGATCCATTCTTACCCCTTTGAAGTCAGCTTCCCCCAGTTAATTATTCTTACTTGAGATTGGTCTTTGTCCTTTTCAATAGCCAACCTAAATCTTATGACACAATGATCACTGTCCCCTTTTGGAAAAGCACATTATGCAGGCATCCCATGGTATAATGTTAGCACCATGATATCAACCACACTGCCCTCATTAGTGTCATCATGACTCAGTTTCTGGTACTGTGACCTGCGAGTCATATATGTCAAATAGAAAACTAACAAATTTTGACAAACAGCTTTAATAAAAATAACAACCACAGACCCCAAAAAGTTAACAACTCAAGGACAGTCTTGATTATGAACCCATGACATACAAAAACAAATTGTTTCACAGGCCTCTAACTGAAGTTTTTAGTATACACAATGGGGCTGAGAAACCTAGGCCCTTCCAGCAGAAGCACAGAAGCAAAAACCTTAGAGCAGGTCCCAGCCATGCAGGGAGTTTCTGCTCAATCTCTACAGTCAGCACCACCACCCTCCCCAAACAAGGCCAATAAAATAGGAGAGGGCTGGATGAGAAGACAGGCACACCCAGATCAGGAGTTTCCATGTGCCCCAGTGAAAGGAAGGTAGCCAACCATATACTGAAGCATCTCACTTCTAAGAGTCACTGTGGGAGATGCAGGCCTGGGAGCCGAAGGGGTACTTTTGTCTTCCCTGTGGCATTGGAAACAAACCCAGGATGCAATCTTAGTGGTGCAGGTGTCAAACTACTTTATTCAAAATGAGCTTTCTCAACATGGACCTATAAACTTTGATGGGGTCAGTACTTATGCTGGAATGACTACCCCATAGATTTTCAGCCCCAACATTTCTTCACTTGTAGTGGGCCAAAAATAAACAAACATGATAGCTTGAAGTAGAAATAAAAATGTTGAAGCCATGATGTTTGTTTTCTAGGAGATCTGGAGATGTGCAACTCAGAAACATTTGATGTTTGACATGTTATTTGGAACATTTGGCAATATTTTGAAATATGTACTGAACATGGACTTTGCATTTTTACATTTTAAGAAAGGACATTTGTTGAATTTTAATGAGAATTACTCATTATTTGCCTTTTAGAAATAAATTATTTGTCTTCATATCTGAAAATATCTTTCCTGCAGCAGCAGTTAATTTATCCCTGGAAGAAGAACATTTTCTTTCTTAAAAAAATTCAATATCAAATAATGGTTTTAACTCCCATAGTAATAACCTGGGAATTACACTAGGCAGCTCTGTAGGTAGCAATATAATAAGCAAGGCTTTGATTCACCAGAACATTACCAGGGCTCCAAGGATTAAATTTGAGGAGTCATCAAAGAAACTAGACTTGTGTTTTCTAGAACATAGATGGTTACAAGGTGATTTGTTTGAAGTGTTTAGGATTTTGAAAGTAATTGATAAAGAATATAAAGGGAAACATTTGTGCTGGTGGGGTGTCTAGAACAAGGTGAAATGGCCTTAAAAAAACAGCCAAATCATTCAGGAGACAGATTGGGAAACACTTTTTCGTGCAAAGTGTGGGAGATGTGTGGAACTCTCTCCCTGCTTCAGTAAATGCTAACTCTTTCAATAATTTTAAATCGGAGGTCAATACATTTTTGCTAGACAAGGGTATAAAAGGAAGTGAGGACAAGATGGGAGGTTGGAGTCACGATACCAGATCAGACATGATCTCATCGAACGGCAGAACACATTTGAGAAACTAAATGGCCCACTCCTGTTCCTATGTTAAAAAGTACACTCCTTCCAATATAGTTCCCTGTCTCATACATGTGTTGACTGGGAGCATGCTCACCTGGGGACATTATTCATTTTAGCATTTATGTTATACATTATGATTAATTTTATACTTAACAATTAATAGAAATTTAGTTTAAAGGAAAAGAAAAATTCAAATAATTTTCCCATCTCTCTCCATTCTAGTTTCCACTTTGTTTCTCATCCCTCCCCCTCTTCATTTCCCAATTCCTCTTTCTCCATTTTCCCTCCACTTATTCCCAGGTTGGCCTTTGAGTTAATATCATGCTGGCCTGAAGCTGACACTGTTCCTTTGGCAACTGTTGGTTTACCTTCAGCACGGTAATGAGGCCCCAGCCCTCCAATTGGATTGGATCTATTAAAGCCACAATCACTCTACCTGTCAGCTACATGATGGAAAATACGTGACAGATTATTATGGTTAACAGCACACTCAAAATATAGCTCTTGCCTCAAATTAAAATTACTAATCTTCACAGCAGTTTCAATCAGCATCAGTACAAGTTGTAGGAATAAAATTGAGCCCACTACTCTTCTTGCAAATTTGAAATCAACTTTGATAGAGAAAAATAAAAGTAAGTACCAGAGACATCAAATTTTGCTTGCTGCAAGGTATCAAAAACTTCTTGTTGCGCAGGAAGATCAGGAAACCTCTGTTCCAGAGCAGCTAAAATTTCTTCATCTTTCATTGTCGCTCTTACAGCTTCAGAAGTCATGTTCATACAGTTTAAGATTATTGCACCTAACAAACAAATAAGCATATTGTTACGAAACAAGTATTAATCACATCTTTTCAACCTGAATGCACGAATATCAATTTCAAAATTCAATCAGTTAAAAAAAATCTCACTGGTAGCTCAATGAGGCAGAAACTGAGTATCCATAAATTAAATACTAGGAACGAAGATGTTTATATTGTAAAGATTAGCATGGTTATAACCAGCCACTTCTACCACTGCTGTACTAATTATTCATAGGTACCAGTAACAATTGTTCACACATGCACACAAAGCAGGTTCTGTTCTGTTGAAGGGTCATTCGGACTCGAAGCATTGGCGGTGCTCCTCTCCGCAGATGCTGCCAGACCTGCTGAGTTTTTCCAGGTATTTTTGTTTTTGTTCTGATAACAGTCCTTGGCTAAATGGACATAGTCTGAAATCTGAATCCACACACTTAATCCCATGTTTCGCCACTGCATTTAATCTCACCAAATCAGTACCATTCATTGGCAACAAGCTATTTTGTTCCAAAGCTCAACTTTAATTCTCTATTATGTCACTAAGTGGTTTAATTTGCACCTTAGCCTTAGCAATTTTGATTCTTCCCATTTTGTTTGCACATTTACAAGAGCACAGATGATATGCATGAAGCTCAGCACATTACAAATGGCACAACTGGGAAACCAACTAGAGAAAATCTCTAACTCATTGTGTTAAATCACCATTACTCTAGCTGCCTCCCCACCCCCACCACCCCCATCCAACGACATAATAGATACGTGAATATAAAATTGTGGAAATTACAGCGCAAAAGGCATTTGGTTCATTGGATTTATGGCAGTGCTAATTCTTCAACTGGAGCTATCTACTCCAATCCCATTTCCTTGCCCTTTCTCGGTGTCTATTTTTATTTCTCCTTTAAAATACTTAGCCAATTCACTTTTAAATCACATTAATGACTCTATCCGAATAGCCACCAGTTGTAAACCATGCATGTTCTAATTATCTCCTGAATGAAAAAAAATCATTTTAACTTTCTTCATCATTCTTCCAGTGATAACCTTGAGTCAATTTGCTAACCAGTGAAGCAATCTTTCTGTATTTACCCTCTCAAAGCCTTGCAGAAGATTTAAGCACTGTATGAAGCACAATGGTCTAGATTTTCCAATCAAGCTCAATCACAGGTGAGACTGTGGAATGAGCACTTTCCAACCTTCATATATTTCAGGGGTCAGGCTCCTCATAATATGGGAGGACTAGTAGCACTGAAAGTGGCTATGGAACTCACCCATTAGTGGGAAGGATATGATGTGTTTCTGACGGAACCAGTTAACTTTTACAATTTATTAAAATCAGTGGGGTGCATTTTTAGGATAGTTAAATGAACTGTTCCCTCTTACAAGTGTCTCACTGCACTTCCAAAAGAAACCTCACAACTTATATGAGCCAAAAGCTATTTCCTTGCAGTTCTTTGCCCTTGCAGAGACCTTGGAATTTTAACCAACAAAATAGGCTGGTTTGGGTCAGGTGGGGAGTAATGTCTTAAAAGTCAGGTGTCTGGCCCAAACCTACCTCCACCCCGTCCACTATCGGCACTTATTTTCTATCCTTTCTTGGGATGCGAGTTCACTGGCAAGGCCAACTTTTATCGTCAACCCTAATTGCCCTTGAGCAGGTGGCAATGAGCTGCCTTCTCGGGCCATTGCAGTCCAGGTGATGTCAGTACAGCTGTTAGGAATGGAATCCCAGGATTTTGATTCAGTGACAGTGAAGGAACGGTGATGTATCTCCAAGTCAGAATGGTGTGTGGCTAGGAGGGGAACTTGCAGGTGATGGTGTTTCCAAACACCTGCGGCTCTTGTCCTACTAGGTGGTAGAGATTGAGGGTTGGAAGGTGCTATTGAAAGAGCCTTGAGCGCATCTTGCAGATGATACACACTGCTGCCACAATGCGCAGGTGATGGAAGGAGTGTAGGTTTACAGTGGTGGATGGGGTACTGATCAAGTGGGCTGCTTTGTCCTGGACAGTGTCAAGAGTCTGGAATGTTGTTGGAGTTGCACTCATCCAGGCAAAAGCGGAGTCTTCCATCACACTCCTGACTTGTGCCTTGTATAACAGCAGCATATTTATGGAGTGACTTTGTCTACACTGGAGTGCTGCGTTTGGCTGCAGTGGGGAGCTTCAGTTGCAGATTGGTGACTGAGGGAGTTTAAGGGTTAAATTCTATCTAAATTCTAGTCTTTCTTTAATTTAGCAATTAACTAAAAGCTGCTGATAGGGTTGGAAAAAGGTGAGTTTTAGACCGGAGAGGAGAGGCCAGCGAGAGCAGTATAAAATGGTGCGAGAAACAGAGACCAAGGCCGGAGAGGAGAGACATACCCTCAGGACCTTCAGGCGGTGGAGTTCGAAGAGATGTCACAATTCAAAAAGTGATGTGACGCAGGGGAGGCAGCTGATTGATAAGTAGGGTCAGGTGAGTACTTCCACTTTTTCTACTAATTGAACTGCTGCAGTCCATTAGCTTAAACAAGACAAGGTGAGGACTTTGGCCTGAAGTGGGAGTATTTGGAGTGGAATAAGGCCCCTAGCATAGTTAGTATTCTTTAAAGGATATAACTAATGAGCTTAATCTAAAGGGAAGTCATAGCAGCAGAGCTCGCACCTGTGATATGTGGGAAGTCATGGACACTTCCAGTGTCCCTGGCGACCATGTGTGCAGGAAGTGTATCCAGCTGCAGCTACTGGCTGCATTTTGGAGCTGCAACTGCAGGTGGATTGACTGTGGAGCAGTGGACAGCACATTCAGTGAGGTGGTCACACCGCAGGTAAAGATTGAATGGGCAGAAAGGGGGTGGTTGACCACCAGGCAGAGTAGAAGGCGGCAAGTAGTGCAGGAGTCCCCTGTGGCCGTTCCCCTCTCTAACTGATATGCAGTTTTGGATATTGTTGGGAGAGACGACTTCTCAGGGAAAGCAGCAGGAACCATGTCCATGGCACCATGGGTGGCTCTTCTGCACAAGAGAGGAGGAACAATAGTGGCAGGGCTATAGTGATAGGGGATTCAATAGTAAGGGGAACAGACAGGTGTTTCTGCAGCCACAAAAGAAGCTCCAGGATGGTATGTTGCCTCCCTGATGCCAGGGTCAAGGATGTCTCGAAGAGGCTGCAGGGCATTCTGAAGGAGGAGGGCGTACAGCCAGTGGTCATGGTACATATTGGTACCAAAGACATAGGTATAAAAAGGGATGAGATTCTACAAGCTGAATATAGGGAGTTAGGATGTAACTTAAAAAGCAGGACCTCAAAGGTAGTAATCTCAAGATTACTACCAGTGCCACGTGCTAGCGAGAGTAGAAATAACAGGATATATTGGATGACTACGTGGCTGGAGAAATGGTGTAGAGGGGAGGGATTCAGATTCCTGGGACATTGGGACCAGTTCTGGGGAAGGTGGGACCAATGCTAACAGGACAGGTTGCATCTGGGCAGGACCGGGACCAAAGTCCTTGTGGGTGGGGGAGAAGTTTTCTAGTACTGTTGGGGAGGGTTTAAACTAGAATGGCAGGAGGATGGGAACCTGAGCAGGGAGGCATAGGAGGGGGAAAGAAGGACAGAAACGAAAGACAGAAAAATAAGAAGCAAAAGCGGAAGGCAGAAAAAACAAGGGCGGGAAACAAGTGGGGTCATAGTGCAAAATAAAGCTAAGATGACTAACAAGGTTAAAAAGACAAGTCTAAAGGCATTGTATCTTAATGCGCGGAGCATTCACAATAGATAGGTAGATGAATTAACAGCACAAATGGATATAAACGGTTATGATATAGTTGCAATTACGGAGACATGGCTGCAGGGTGACCAAGGATGGGAACTGAACATCCAAGGGTATTCAATATTTTGGAAGGACAAACAAATAGGGAAAGGAGGTGGGGTAGCACTGTTAGTAAAGGAGGAAATCAGTGCAATAGTGAGGAAGGATATTGGCTCAGAAAATCATGATGTGGAATCTGTTTGGGTGGAGATAAGAAACACCAAGGGGCATAAAACGTTGGTGGGGGTTGTCTATAGGCCCCCAAACAGTAACAAAGGTGTAAGGGAAGGCATTAGACAGGAAATTAAAAACACATGCAAAAAGGGTACAACTGTAATCATCGGTGACTTTAATCTACATATAGATTGGACAAACCAAACTAGCAATAATACTGTGGAGGAGGATTTCCTGGAGTGTGTACGTGATGGTTTTTTAGACCAATACGTTGAGGAACCAACTAGAGAACAGGCTATCCTAGACTGGGGATTGTGCAATGAGAAGGATTAATTAACAATCTTGTTGTATGGGGTCCCTTGGGGAAGAGCAACCATAAAATGATAGAATTGCCCATTAAGATGGAGAGTGAAGAAGTTCAATCTGAAACTAGGGTCCTGAATCTAAATAAAGGGAACGAGGGTATGAGGCGCGAGTTGGCAATGATGGATTGGGGAACCTTACCAAAAGGGTTGACGGTGGATAGGCAATGGCTAATATTTAAGGAACGAATGCATGAATCACAACAATTATTCATTCCTGTCTGGTGCAAAAATAAAACAGGAAAGGTGGCTCAACCATAGATTACAAAAGAAATTAGGGATAGCATTAGATCCAAAGAGGAGACATATAAAATTTCCAGGAAAAGCAGCAAGCCTGAGGATTGGGAGTAGTTTAGAATTCAGCAGAAGTGGACAAAAAGATTGATCAAGATGGGGAAAATGAAGTATGAAAGAAAACTTGCAGGGAACATAAAAACTGACTGTAAAAGCTCCTATAAATAAGTGGAGAAAAAGATTAGCAAATACAAATGTAGATCCCTTACAGTCAGAAACAGGGGAAATTATAATGGGGAACAAAGAAATGGCAGAAGAATTGAACTGCTTCAGTGATGTCCTGGGGCTGAGATGATTGGTCTCCAAAACCTCAACCACTACGGAAGGTGGATAAGTAACCAACCAACTCCAAGGAGGTGGGTTGCTACATATGATAATGAGGCTGTGAGCCTCATTGTCATTCATTTTTTTTTAATGTAATTGTTGTTGGTCAGGTTTTCCAAGCCTCAGGGAACCTGGCAGCTATATTCACGTGAGCACTTAGAGGATCCAGGGGCTGAGTGCCTTCTCACCCACCTCGTGGATCTTACATGCCTGCCTGAGGAACCCCCCTCTATCAGGTATCCACTTCCTCTACCCCCAACCACCTTGCGGCCTCAGTTCCTTATCCGCCCATCCTGTAGCTTCTGACAACTTCATCAATGGCCCCCCCAACAAGAACCTTCAAACACCACCCTCTCTCAAGGAACCCAATCACGATCTCCTTCCAAGGCCTCCAACTTCCCCACCCCATCCATCTCCCTCCCCCAGCCTCTGATTGAAACCCCACCCCAGCCTAGGACCTCGGCCCTAGGCCCTCCCTTCCGAGATCATCTCCTCTCTTCCACTCCGGCTTGGACTTACCTGGTTCTGCAGACTTCACTCATCAATTTCTCATAACTCTGGCTGGCTTCTGGGGAGTGAACTGATTGGTGATGTCATGGGGATGTTGTGGAGTTAAAGGATGGGATTTTCCTGTCCCTTCATGGTGGGACCCACCCGTGGGAGACTGACTTTCGGGGGGACCGGACAATCCCAGTGGCGGGCAGGATTGGAAAATCCCACCCAAAACTCCACTGTATTTGGGGGAATCTGAACTTCCAGGTTCTCTGCACATTCTGACCCACCCTCTCCCAGCTCATCAGCTAAGTGAAAAGTCCCTTGTATCTTTTAGGATTCTTAAAACTGGATTGCTGGGCTCTCAATGCATCTTACTTCTCTCCAGCACACGATAGATAAATTAGTCTTCAGCTCTGAAGAAGGGTCATATGGACTCCAAACATCAACTCTGTTTTGCTCTCCGCAGATGCTGCCAGGCGTGCTGAGTTTTTCCAGCATTTTCTGTTTTTATTTCAGATTTTCAGCATTCGCACTATTTTGCTTTTACATAAAATGGTGTTAGATTCTGCATTATCTAAGTAGGTTGAGTCACTTAAGTTATGCAAATAAGTCACCGATAGAACAGCACAAGCTTTTGTATAATGGCTGTACAAACTATCAGGTCTTTCAATCTACAAGCAATCAATGCTCATTGTTCTTTCTGCCCTGGCCTGTGGCTTTTTCACACATGCTTATTGTTCTATTTCATTCTACATCACTATGTGATTTGCTGCTTTTTGCAGAAGAAAGAGTAGAGCTGCAAGGTGATCTGAGGAGTGCTGTGCAGGGGAATGGTAGGAAAGTCAGATGATGTGGCTCGCAACTGGAAGTGTTAGGCTACTCACTTTCCCCACCTCCCGAGGTCCCTGAACCTCTAGGGACAATATGTCTACTGTCAAGAAGATATAATAATGTCTATAATGTTAATGGAAATTATTTTAAAATAGAGTTCTAGTGGTATCTGTGTCTATGTGTGTGTGTCTTAACGGATTAAAGCCAGCTGGTCTAGAGGCTTTGGTGTACAGAGGAGAAGTAGGTTTGAAATGGTAATTAGGTAAACATAGGGAAATAGAAGCTGAGGTGTAAAGGGGGCAATTTGTATTTTTAAATAGCCATTCAAAAGAGCGGATGAAATATTACACCTAACCAGGTGAAGGTCAGAAACAATGTGTTTATTTTTTTCCAAGCTTACTAGTAAAATGGGTATTAGGAAAGGGTTTTATTGTTAGACAATTTAAAGTTATAAAAAACCTAGTGACAATGAGAATTTGCATTCAAAAAGGAAAATATTCGTAAAGGAAGAGAAGACTGTTGGTAAAAGGAAGGGGGATTCTAAGGTATAAAGCCTCCAGCCGCTGTCTGCAAGGACCCAGAGCTGAAAGAAACTCAGTTTGAATGCAGCTGTCCAGGGTGTGCTTTGCCATCGGTCTGTTTAAATCTATCTGAAGGATTTTCCCCTCAGCGATTTGGGGGCGGGGCCTGCTCGCCTAGGGGAAAATGACGTCGGGAGGAACCACCGATGTCATCCCGGTCCATTTAAATCTTCAGGAAGGCGGGTGGACAGCGAAATCAGCTGTCTGCCCGCCGACCTGTCAATGGCCAATTAAGGCCATTGACAGGCTAATTAACCTTGTTAAAGACCCTGCCTGTCCAAGCTTAAAGCTGGCATGCAGGCCAGGAGCCCCAGCGGGCTTCTGATTATTCATGAAACTTCATCCACTGGCGGGATGAAGTTTCATGTCCGTTTTTTAAAAATTTAGTAAACTTTGTGTTTCTTATTAACATGTCCCATCTCATGTGACATTGTCACATGAGGGGGACATGTTAATAATTTTAATATTTCTCTATTTTTTTGACTTTTCTTACCTGTCAGTAAACTCCCTGAGACAGGACTCTGCCTCAGGGAGCAGTGCACTCTTTCATGCGCATGAATGAAAGAGCGCACTTTGACAGTTGGGGATTCCCTCCAACAGCCCCCCCCCAACAAAGGAAGCCCATAGCACTTCCTTTTGGGCAGGCCGCTGGGCGGACCTTAAGTGGCCCGCCCGCTCAAAATGGCGGCAGGCCCCGTTTCAGTGGTGGGGGTCGGCTGCCCGCCCGCCGCCGAGCCAGTGGGGCCCACTCGCCCATCGAGGGATAATTTCTGCCCTATGTGTTTTACTGTTGCATTACCGAGGTCTAACTGAGAGTCAGATTAATTAGGGGATTTTTGTAGTTATTATGGTAGTAATTTTGTAGGCATATGTATGTGCTTACAATCTTTCCTGTATTAATAAATGTTCAATTTAGTTTTATAAAAAACCTCTTGAGACTCGGTGGTCTTATTACTACTGATTTCAAAGCCTGCATCTCGAAACATACAAATTGCAAAGCGGTTATGACAATTGTTTCAGGTTTCCCTCTGGGATTTGAACAGCTCAGCCTTTACCATCAGCTGTGTCATAATACCAGGTTTGGAAGGACCACACTGCGGCTGGTGACTTCCTTGGCCACTTATACCCACACCTGTTTGGTTTGAGAAACAACCGTTTTTCTCCTATCTTTGGGAAACATCACCTCACTGCAATCCCTCACATCCTGTAGCAGGACCTCCAAGTAAGAGTGAGACACCTGGGTAGCAACCTTCCCAGGTCTCCTCCCCATTTCTGCAGTTGCTGAAGCCTCAGGAATCAATGTACAGTTCAGCTATTCTGACCCCTGCTGGGTCACTTTCACTAGAAATCCTTCCTTTGACAGATTCAGCGCATCGTCCCGCCTGCCCTCTCTGACTGGTTACGAAACTCAGAAGCAAGATGCTAATGCCATGGTTGAGTTAAAGAGCCACTCAAAGCCTGCTACTAAATCAAAGCAAGACAGTTTGTTTAGATTAAACTTGGCCCAATGCAACAGGATTGAAATGCCTGGATCAGATGCATCACAGATCTGATGTACCCTAGGAGGATCATGTGGGTATACAGACTACTGCACAAAACCTCAGGGTACCACTGAGGAAGCAGCACTGAAAGATGTATATTTTAAATGTTGCACTCACCACAAAAAGCTGGGCACAATCCAAGCAGGGGATATATTGACCAAAATGTTAATTGTAATAGAATTTTTAAGTGATCATCGATGCAGGGATAATGTTTAAAATGTTCTACCTGTAAGTATGTGAGATAAGGTCATCTTTCAAAGGAGCTCCAGAAGCAGAGTTTTCTGACAATAGAGATTGCAATCTGTACTTTGGAAAATTTAACAGGGGTAAGGGATTTCATTTACCGTGCCTCTACTGTGATTAATGGCAGTATTCAGCTTCACCTTCACTACATTATAGATGAAGAAATATGATTGCAGAGCATTGGTTCTCAAGTAATAGCTGCTCCTTACCATGGAAAAAATAAGCATTAATTCATCACCCCTCAAGATATGGTGTTTTCTTGACACAATTCTATTTTCCAGTGCCCAGACACCAGAAAGTGCCGATATTAGCCTAGGTTTTCACCAAGTCAGGGAGCCCTTTAAAAAAATGGCACGCACGTCTCAAATCCGGGATTCCAGGTCCCATTCCTGGGCTGTGCAATTATCAGGAGTGCCTTTAAAGAATGCATCCCTCATCTTTTGATTTCAAACACACATCAGGACTTGAGCACATAATCTAGGCTAACATTCCAGTGCGGTACTGCGGACTGCTTCATTGTTCTGATAAATCCTTCAGACAAGATGCTAAACCACAGCCTCCAATCTGTCTACTCCAGCAACAGGATTAAAAGGGGAACAGGGAGTACTATTACTGATATCCTGATTAACATTCTTTCCTCAACCAATATCTCCAAATGAAGAGAGAGTCTGGTCATTTATCTCATTCCTGTTAAGATATGGTTTGTGCAGAATGGCTATGCTGCTGTTACCGTGTTTCAAAAATAATTGTGCAAAATGCCAACATGATAAGCTGCTACACAAATGCAAGAATTATTGTATTATTTATATTTTCCCCATTTGGATGTGACTCCACCTTCCAGTGGTACTGCTTGTGAGAACATACAGCCACTCTGTGAGGATATTCAAGGCTGCAGGGACAGGGTTTTCCTTGCAAAAGCTCAGCTTAAGGATTGGTTTTGCATGGAGGTACCTGACTGTGAAGCTTCATGGGATGCACAGCCCGATCACTGCCCCCGACTTCATCAATAATGAGATAGATTCATACACATCATCATGCAGGAACGGAGTACATGAGGCTACAATTTCACCTTCCTGGACTGACTACCCATCTTTCACCCTCCATAAACTTAAGCTCATCCAAAATTCTGCTGCCCATATTCTAAATCTTTCCAAAAAAAAAAAAATACTGGTTAAGCCCCAGCAGGGGTACGCTATTGTGGCCAATTCTCGGTGCTACGCTTTAAGAAGGATTTCAAAGTTTTAGAAACAGTGCAGAGGAGATTTAGTTAAATGGTGCCAGTGATGAAGTACTTCAGACATAGTGGAATGCTGGGGTGATTCTCTTTGGAGCAGAAAAGGAGATTTTAGAGCTGTTCAAAATGGTTTTGATAAGTGTAAATAATGAAAACCCATTTCAAGTGACAGAAGTGATGATAAACAGAGGACAGAGACTTATGCCAATTGGCAAAAGAACCACAGGCAACATGAGGATTTTTTTTTTTACACACAAGTGGAAGTTTCAGGGCACTTCACATGTTCTTGTGTGATCATGTGTGCAAGAGTTGTCTCCAGCTGCTCCAGCTCCAGCTCAGGATTTCTGAGTTTGAGGGACAGATGGAGTCACCGTGGAGCATCAGGGAGGATGAGAGTCTCCTGAATTGTACGTTATACCAGGTGGTCACCCCAGGATAGTAGGTGGGTGGCCACACAGTAGAGTAGGATGAGGCAGGTAGTACAGGAGTCTTCAGGGTATGTGCCAATCTCAACAGGTACTCAGTATCAGAGGCTGCTGGAAGAGATGATACTCAGGAGGAGTGCAGCCCAGACGGTGCCACCAATGGGCAAGAGACTGGAGGAAACAGCGAAGTGCAGAAATTCAGTTGTTGCAAGAGATTCTAGAGTTAGGGGGACAGACAGGTATTTCTGTAACTGGCATTGATAGTCCACATGTTGTGCCCTCTCCCTGGTGTCAAGATAAAGGACATCATGGAGAGGGTGCAGGATTTTCTGCAGGGGCAAAGGAGTGAGCTAGAAGTTGTGGTATACGTTGACATCAACAACACACAGAAGACAGGTATTGAGTTCGTAAAGTCAGGTTTCCAGGAGCTAGAAAGGAAGTTAAAAAGTAAGACCTGCAGGATAGTAATTTCTGGATTATTCTCAGTGCCACACGCTAAGTGAGAGTAGAAATAGGAAGATAGGGAGGATCAACGCATGACTTGAAGCATGGTGCAGGAGGGAGGGCTTCAGATTCTAGGGGCATTGCAATTTGTTTTGGGACAGAAGGCACCTATTCAAAAGGGGTGGGTTGTACCTCAACAGGACTGCGACCAATAGCCTTGCAAAGAGATTCACGAGTGTGGTGGGGGAGGGTTTAAATTAACTTAGTAGGAGGATGGGCACCATCATATAGAAGTAGAAAAGAGGAACAAGGTGCGTAAAGTGAGTGTATTGGGCAGCACAACAGAAGGAAAAAGTACCGTAGTAGATAGGAGCAAACTAAGAAGGACTACAATGTATGTACATAAACGGACCAAGCGTGGTGAATAAGGTCGGCAAGTTACAAGCACAAATAGCATTCTGGGAATATTGATGTAGTGGTAATAACAAAAACCTGACTTAAAAATGATGAGGACTTGCGCTTAATATACAAAGGTATAAAGTATTCAGAAAAGATAAAAAAAAAGGGAGGTGGTGTGAGAGTATTGATTAGTGAGGATATTGCACTTTTGGGAAGAGGGGATGTCCTTGACGGGGCAAGAACACAGTCCATTTGGTCAGAGTTGAGAAGCAAGAAAAGTAAGATCACATTGCTTGGAGATTCTATAGGTCTCCAAATAGTAAGAGTGAGATGGAGGAACAAGTCTGCAGCGAATTCAGAGAGATGTGCAAGAACTGTAGTGTGTTGATATTGGGGGTCTTTGCCCCAAACAAAAATTGGGTAATTAATGTTAGAGTTAAAGAGAAGCAGGAAGAAAATTTTCTGAAACGTGTTCAGATCATCTTCCTTGGCCAGTATGTTCTCGGCTCAACTAGAAGGGAGGCATTGCTGGATCTGGTGCTGAGAGATGAGGTGGGCCGAGTGGGCCAAGTACCTGTGGAAAAACATTTGTATATGAGTGATTATCATATCATAAGGTCTAGATTAGTAGTGGAGAAGAACAAGGAACAATCTAATATAGAACTTCCAAACTGGAAGAGGGCTAATTTTAATGGAATGAGTGTAATCTAGCCAGGGTAAAATAGAACTGGAGACTGACAGGAAAAACATGCATCAGGTACATTCCAATAAGGGCAAATGGTAAGGGTAAAAGCAGGACTCCTTGGGTGATGAAGGAGATAGGGAATATGATGAATCAAAAAAAAGAGGGTGTATGATGCATGTCAGGTGAGTTCTTCAAATTAAACCAAGTCAAACTCAATAGGTTGAGAGCGGAGGTGGAGAAGAAAATAAGGCTATCAAAGAGAGGGTATGAGAATGGAATGGCAGTCAACATAAAAGGGAACCCAAAAGTTCCTACCAGTGTGTAAATATTAAGTGGATAGCAAGAGGTGGAGTGGAACAGGATAAATGGGTCTTTTTCTGGATGGCAAGCTGTAACTAGTGGGGTGCCACAGGGTTCCGTCCTTGGGCCTCAACTATTTACAATCTATATTAATGACTAGGATTCAGGGATAGAAGGTACTGTATCTAAATTTGCAGATGACACCAAAATGGGTGGGAAAATAAGTTGCAATGAAGAAATAAGAAATTTACAAATGGATATGGACAGGTTAGGTGAATGGGCCAAAATTTGGCAGATGGAGTTTAACGTGGATAAGTGTGAGGTTGTCATTTTGGTCGGAAGAATAAAAAGGCGACTTATTATTTAAATGGAGAGTAATTTCAGAATGCTTCAGCGCAGAGGGATCTGGGTGTCCTCGTGCATGAATCGCTGAAAGCTAGTATGTAAGTACAGCAGGTTATAAGGAAGGCAAATGGAATTTTGGCATCTATTGCTTAAGGAATAGAGTATAAAAATAGGGAAGTGTTGTTGCATCTGTACAAGGCATTGGTGAGACTGCACCTGGAGTACTGTGCACAGTTTTGGCCCCTTTACTTGAGGAGGGATGTAGTTGCACTGGAGGCGGTTTAGCGGAGGTTGACTGGATTGATTTCAGTGATGCGGGGCTTCTCTTATGAGGAGAGATTGAGCAGTTTAGGCCTATACTCGTTAGAGTTTAGAAGAATGAGAGATCTAATTGAGGTATATAAGGTGCTAAAGGGGATAGACAAAGTAGATGTGGAGTGGATGTTTCCCCTTGCGAGGCATTCTAGAATGAGAGGTCATAGTTTTAGGCTAAGCGGTGGTAGATTTAAATCAGAGATGAGGAGGAATTACTTTTCTCAAAGGGCCATGAATCTGTGGATTTCACTACCTCAGAGTGCAGTGGATGCCGGGATGCTGAATAAATTTAAGGAGGAGCTAGATAGATTTTTAATTAGTAATGGGTTGAAAGGTTATGGGGAGAGGGCGGGAAATTGGAGTTGAGGCCGAAATGAGATCAGCCATGATCGTATTGAATGGCGGGCAGGCTCGAGGGGCTGAATTGCCTAGTCCTGCTCCTAGTTTTTATGTTCTTATTCGGGACTGAGTGATATATGCTTAGGGGTGCAGGGCAAGGCTAAAATACTTAATGAATTCTTTGTATCTGCGTTTATTAAAGGAAAAAGATGCTGACAAAATGTCGGTAGAAGCAGAGATAGTGGAAGCAATGGGTGGTGTGAAAATTGAAACGGATGTGGTACTGGAAAGGCTGACTATCCTAAGGGTAGATAAGTCGCCTGGCCTAGATGGCTAACATCCCAGGTTGCTACAGGAAGCGGTGATAGAGATAGCAGGGTGGCTAGCCTTAACCTTTCAATCTTCCTGAGATATTGGGAAGGTACCAGAACATTGGAGCATGGAAAATGTGACACCCTTATTCAAGAAAGGTGTAAGAACAGTCCCAACAACTACAGACCAGTTAGTTTAACATCAGTGGTGGGTAAGGTTTTGGAATCCATAAGCAGGGAAAGAAAATGAACGTTGAGAGGTTTGAGTTAATTAAGGACAGCCAGCTTGGATTTTGTAAAAGGCAGATTGTGCTTGATTAATCTAATCACATTTTTTGAAGGTTAATGAAGGGAATGCAGTGAATGTTGTCTACATAGATTTTATGAAAGTGTTCGACAAGGTACAACATAAAAAAGCTGATTAACAAAATTGAGGATTATAGAATAGGAGGGTCAGTGTCCAATTGGATAAAATAATATTGGCTTAAGGACAGAAAGCAGTGAGTGGTGGTGGATCGCTGTTTTTCTGACCGGTGGGTTGTAGACAGTGGTGTTCCTCAAGAGTCAGTGCAAGGGCCAGTGGGTTTTTTTCCTGTTGGATATAAAGGATTTGGATCTTGGGATACAGAGTAACATTTCAAAATTTGATGATATCAAACTTAAAGGAGTGGCAACCAGTGAGAATGATACAAATTGCTTACAATAGGACATAGATAAACTAGGAGAACGGGCAGACAAGTGGCAGATGAAATTTAATATAAAGAAGTGTGAGATGAAGTATTTTGGCAGAATGGATAGGCAATATAGCGTTATGATCCCCAGCTGAGGTCACCACTGGACAAGTCTGCTCCCAGGGTGGAACACAGCTAGAAAGATCCTAGCTTTTATTTGTTTATTTAGATACGTGGAGAGGGGCTACTGAACAGAGTCACAAGAGTCAGCTAATGAACTTTTATCAAAAGAATAAAACATTTATTAAACAAGAGAAGATGAATTATACTACAATACTCCTTCACCCACAACTATACCTTTACAGGTATATACAGATTTGTAAGGATAACACATGTCACAAAAGCTATCTTATACTCTAATGTCCACAGCAAGTACACAGTCTATGTAAATCTATGGCACCCTATGGTCAGGCACACCACACTCTGAAACCAAGTGACAGATGCCACCTCAACTAGATGCTATGGACCTCTCCTCAACTCTCCCCAGATTCTTGTCACTTTGTGAACCAACCAGTTTCAATGAACTCAGTCCATCAGACGACAGTTTCCAATCTCCACTTTCCAGGAACTCGCTTTGGAATCTTCTCCCAAACCGACACTTCCGCAAGGATTCACCTCCAGGGTTTCGAAATCTCCTTCCGATGTTCCTCTTCCCTGGGTCACCACACGCATTCAAGCTGTCTTCCACGCACTCTCTCTCACCGACTCAGCCGTCAACAGTACCACTGCTTCACACGCCCAAAGCAAAGAGTTACAGACCTTCACTTGTCTCTTTGGACCTTCTTGCCTCTTGCAAGCTGTTCTCACTTTAAATCTGCTTTCTGCAGCTTGAAGCGTTAAACTTGAAGCTCTGAGCCTTTCTCTGCCCCTCACTCAGTTAACAGGACCTTTTCCAGGTTCCTGTCCTTCCTTTGAGTGGAAAGCTTGGGACTTTCTCTTATGGCTATAAGACCATAAGAGATAGGAGCAGAAGTAGGCCATGTGGCCCATTGAGTCTGCTCCACCATTCAATGAGATCATGGCTGATCTGATAATCCTCAATTCCACTTACCTGCCTTTTCCCCATAATCCTTGATTCCCTTACTGATTAAAAATAAATCTGTCTCGAATATACGTAACAACCCAGCCTCTGCAACCCTCTGCTGTAAAAAATTCCACAGATTCACTACCCTCAGGGAAGAAAGTCCTCCTCATCTCTTGTCTGAAATGGGCGACCCTTTACTCCGAGATTATGCCCTCTGGTCCTAGACTCTCCCACAAGGTGAAACAACCTCTCAGCATCTATCCTGTCAAGCCCCCTAAGAATCTCATATGTTTCAACAAGGTCACCTCTCATTGTTCTAAACTCCAATGAGTACAGGCCAACTTACTCATCCTCTCCTCATAAGAAAATCCCTCCACCCCAAGGATAAACCTAGTGAACCTTCTGTGGAGTGCCTCCAATGTCAGTATATATTTCCTTAGATAAGGGGACCAAAACTGTTCACAGTATTCTAGGTATGGTCTAACTAGTGCCTTGTATAGTTTTAGCAGAACTTCCCTACTAGAACTTATGCTCCATTCCCTTTGAAATAAAGGTCATCATTCCATTTGCCTTCCCTATTACCTGTTTAACTTGTACGTTAGCTTTTTGGGATTCATGCACTCCCAGCTTTCTGCAGCCTTTCCCCATTTAAATAATATTCAGCTCCTCTATTCTTCCTGCCAAAGTACATAACCTCACATTTTCCCACATTATATTCCATCTGCCAAGTTTTTGCCCATTCACTTAACCTGTCTATTTCCCTCTGCAGACTCCTTGCGTCATCCTCAGCACTTGCCTTTCCACCTATTTTTGTATCATCCACAAACTTGGCGACAGTACATTCACTTCCTTCATCAAAGTCATTATTATATATCATAAATAATTGTGGCCCCAGCACTGATCCCTGTGGCACTCCACTAGCTACAGGCTGCCATTCTGAAAATGCTCCCCTTATCCCAACTCTGTCTTCTATTCGTTAGCCAATCCTCTATCCATGTTAATATACTACCCCCAACACCATGGGCCCCTATCTTATTAAGTAGCCTTATGCGCAGTACCTTATCAAATGCCTTTTGGAAATCCAAATATATT
This sequence comes from Cetorhinus maximus, assembly GCF_964194155.1. NCBI lineage: Eukaryota > Metazoa > Chordata > Chondrichthyes > Lamniformes > Cetorhinidae > Cetorhinus > Cetorhinus maximus. Next base: position 98,038,772 of record NC_135880.1, read on the forward strand.
ACATCTACTGGTTCCCCTTTATCTATCCTGCTTGTTACCTCCTCAAAGAATTCTAATAAATTTGTCAGGCATGATTTCCCATTCATGAAGGCATGTTGACTCCACTTGATTATATTATACATTTCTAAATGCTCTGCTATTACATTTATAATAGACTCTAACATTTGCCCAATGATGGATGTTAAGTTAACTCCCTCCCTTTTTGAATAAGGGCATTAAATTGGCAGTTTTCCAATCTTCTGGGGCTTTTCCAGAATCTACAGATTCTTGGAAGATTACTACCAGTGCATCCACTGTAGAGCTACTTCCTTTAATATCCTAGGATGCAACCCATCAAGTCCAGGGCGCTTATCAATCTTTAGACCTATTAGTTTCTCTAGTACTTTTTCTCTTGTGATAGTTATTATATTTATTTCCTCCTCCACCACCTTTTGCCCTGTGATTATTTAATATTTTTGGAATGCTATTGGTGTCTTCTACGATGAAGGCTGATGCAAAATATTTATTCAACTCCTCTGTCATTTCCTGGTTCCCCATTATTAATTCCCCAGCCTTATTCTCTAAGGGGCCTATGTTCACTTTGGCCTCTCTCTTCCTTTTTATATATTTAAAGAAGCTCTTACTGCCCGCTTTTATATTACTTGCTAGTTTACCCTCTAAGTTTATTTTCTCCCTCTATTTTTTTTTGTCATCTTTTGTTGGTTTTTAAAGCTTTCCCAATCCTTTGGCTTACCACTAATCTTTGCCACATTATATGTTTTTTCTTTCAATTTGATACTATCGGCCCTTTACTTAAATGCACGTAGTGTTCGGAACAAAATAAATGAATTAACGGCACAAATAGAGGTTAATGGGTATGATCTTACAGCCATTACAGAGATGTGGTTACAAGGAGATCAAAGCTGGGAACAAAATATTCAAGGGTATGAGATTTTTCGAAAGGACAGGCAGAAGGAAAGGGTGGTGGGGTAGCTTTGTTAGCTATGGAATAAGTACGATAGCAAGAAATGGTCTTGGATCAGAAGATGTAGAATCCATATGGGTGGAGGTAAGAAAAATCAAAGGGAAAAAGACATTGGTGGGAGTAGTCTACAGGCCCCCCGACCGTAGCTATACTGTAGGACAGAGAATAAATCAGGAGATAATGAGGGCATGTAAGAAAGGCAGTACATTAATCATGGGTGGCTCTAATCTTCTTGTAGATTTGGAAATCAAATTGGCAGAGGTAGCCACGAGCAAGGATTCATAGAGCGTATTCAGGATAGTTTCCTAGAACAATGTGTTGTGGATCCAACTAGGGATCAGGCTATTTTGGATCTGATAATGTGTATTGAGGCAAGTTTAATAAATGATCTCAGAGTAAAAGATCCCCGAGGAAACAGTGACCATAACATGGTTGAATTTAGCATTCAGTTTGAGAGTGAGAAATTTGGGTCGGAAACAATTGTGTTAACCTTAAATAAGGGTAATTAAAAAGGAATGAGGGCAGAGTTGGCTGGAGTGGACTGGGAAAGAGTTTAGCAGAAAATATGGCTGATGAACAATGGCAGACGTTTAAGAAAATAGTTCATGACTCACAACAAAGAGATATCGCAGTGAGAAAGAAGTATCCTAAGAAGGGGTTAACCATGGTTAACCAAGGAAGTTAAGGGCCATTAATTTTGCCTTTTTACCATTTTTCCCCCTTTGACCCTATTTGCTGCTGTTTTTTTAATGTTTGTACACTCTGTCCCTTCCTGTCACACTCTGGGTATCATTACCTAAATAGCTGCCCTACAATGCTGCCATATCTTTTTGCTTTGTAAGCGCATGTATCCCCTCTCCAGAACCCTCCCCCCCACCACCTCTATTTAGTTTAAAACCCTTTCTACAGCCCTAGTTGTTCAATTCACCAGGACATTGGTCCCTGAACGGTTCAAGTGAAGTCCATCCAACCGGAACAGCTCTCTTCTACCCCAGTACTGGTGCCAGTGCCCTATGAACTGAAACCCATTCTTCCCATACCAATCTTTGAGCCATGCATTTAACTCCTTGACTTTATTTACCCTATGCCAGTTTGCCCGTGGCTCAGGTAACAATCCCGAAATTATTACCTTGGAGGTTCTGCTCCTGACTTTTCAAATTCTTTCAGCAGAACACCCTTTCTAGTCCTATCAATGTTGTTGGTACCAATGTGGACGCTGACAACTGGATCACTCCCCTCCCACTCCGAGTTCCTCTCCAGCTTGAGGAGATGTCCTTAACCCTGGCACCGGGCAGACAACACCCGTCTTCGGGACTCACGCTCACGGCTGCAGAGAACAGTATCTATCTCCCTAATTATACTGTACCCTACCACTACTACATTCCTATTTCCTTCCCCCACTTGAATGGCTCCCTGTATCACGGTGCCATGGTCAGTTCACTCATCCTCCCTGCAGTCCCCGCTCTAGTCCACACAGCTTGCAAGAAACTTGTAACTTCTGATAGTTGCAGGGCCCGAGGCTCATCAAGCTCTAACCCCTAGATCCCCACACCTGCAGTCACACTCCTGTCCCTAATCACAAAACAAATTTGAATGACCTAACCTGAGGGGTGTGAACGCCTCCTGGAGAAAATTGTACAGGTAGCTTTCCCCCTCCCTGATGTAGTGCAATGTCTGCAGCTCGGACTGCAGATCCTCAGCTCTGATCCAAAGCTCTTCGAGCTGCAAACACTTAATACAGATGTATTCGCTCTGGATCACCTTGGTATCCAGCAGTCCCCACATGCTGCAGCAGCAACACATCACCCGTCCTGTCATCACTATCATTTTTATTTAATTTATTAATTAATTACTCTAGTATCCCTGCTCTTTACACATTAAAGCTAAAACACACTCCGAACACCAACAAATATCAAAATACTGCGGATGCTGGAAATCTGAAACAAAAACAAAAATTGCTGGAAAAACTCAGCAGGTCTGACTGCAAGTGTGGAGAGGAAGGCAGAGTTAACGTTTCGAGTCCGTATGACTCTTCATCAGAACTAAAGAGAAATAGAAATGAGGTGAAATATAAACTGTTTAAGAGGGTGTGGGACAGGTAGAGCTGCATAGAAGGCCAGTGATAGGTGGAGGCAAAGGAGAGGTTGCCAAAGATGTCATAGACAAAAGGGTGTGACGGTGGTGATATTAGCTAAAGGATGTGCTAATGGTGACATTAAGGGTAGAAAGCAGGATGAACAAGTGAAAGATGGCCCGTCTGTGGGTGGGGTGGGGGAAAAGGATTGAAAAAGGCTAAAAGGTGGAGATAAAACAATGGATGGAAATAAATTTTTTAAATAATAATAGGAATAGGTGGGAAAAGAAAGAAAAAAGAAACAAAATAATAATTATTAGAAAAAGGGGATCAAAAAGGGGGTGAGGATGGGGGAAGAGTGTTCATGATCTGAAGTTGTTGAACTCAATATTCAGTCCGGAAGGATGTAAAGAGCCTAGTCGGAAGATGAGGTGCTGTTCCTCCAGTTTGCGTTGAGCTTCACTGGAACATTGCAGCAGGCTAAGGCCGACATGTGGGGATGAGAGCAGGGTGGTGTGTTGAAATGGCAAGCGACAGGAATGTCTGGGTCATGCTTGCGGGCAGACCGAAGGTGTTCCGCAAAGCAGTCAGCCAGTCTGTGTTTGGTCTCTCCAATGTAGAGGAGACCGCATTGGGAGCAGCGAATGCAGTAGACTAAATTGAGGGAAGTGCAAGTGAAGTGCTGCTTCACTTGAAAGGAGTGTTTGGGCCCTTGGACAGTGAGGGGGGAGGAAATAAAGGGGCAGGTGTTGCACCTTCTGCGGGTGCATGGGAAGGTGCTGTGGGAGGAGGTGGAGGTATAGGGGGTGATGGAGGAGTGGACCAGGGTGTCCCGGAGGGAACGGTCCTTACGGAATGCCGACAGGGGGAATGAAGGGAAGATATGTTTGGTGGTGGCATCATGCTGGAGTTGGCGGAAATGGCGGAGGATGATCCTTTGAATGCGGAGGCTGGTGGGGTGATAGTAAGGACAAGGGGTACCCTATCATGGTTCTGGGAGGGAGAGGAAGGTGTGAGGGCGGATGCGCGGGAGATGGACCAGACACGGTTGAGGGCCCTGTCAACCACTATGGGTGGAAAATTTCGGTTAAGGAAGAAGGAAGACATGTCAACGGTAGATAAGATAAACAAGGAGAATCTCTTCCCATTAGCTGATGGTACAAAGTATTAAGGGACATAGAGTTAAGATTTTGGGCAAGAGATGCAGTGGGAGTTTTTTAAGCAGCGAGTGGCAATGACCTGAAACTTACCTCCCATGAGAGTGGCAGAAGTGAGAACAATAAATGATTTGAAAAGGAAATTTGATGGGCACTTGAAGGAAATAAACTTGCAAAGCTACAGGGATCGAACAAGGGAGTAGGACCAACTAGATTTCTCTGTGGGGAGCTGGCTAGACATGCTGGGCTGAGTGGCCTCCTTCTATGCTATAATTGACTGAATCTTAAGCTGTTATTTGGAATGCACGGTCTAAAACAGTGGTGGAAGCATATTAATAGCAACTTCATGGGGAAAAGGGAGGAAAGTGGAGTTGAGGATTATCAGATCAGCCATGATCTCATTGAATGGCGGGGCAGACTCGATGGGCCGAATGGTCTACATCTGCTCCTACTTATGGTCTTATGGAAAAGGAGAAATTTACAAGACTATGAGAAAAGAACAACGGAATGAGACCATTTGGATAGCTCCTTTAAAGAACCTGCACAGGCTCAACGGACCTCCTCTGCTGGAATATTCTATGACTCTTAACTGATTTGTTGCGCCTCACGACTGTCTCTAATCACTGATGATGGCACACATCTTTTTTTTTAATTCTCCCCCCCCTCCCCCCACCATTTGTCTTCAAGTTTTGATTGATTCCTCATGACGTCAAAGTGGATAACCCCCATGATAGTAACATGCAATACATCAGCATAGATTTGGCCATAAGATCTCTTTCTACATTAAGTAAAGGCATTAAAGCTAATTATCTCATTAAGTGACTTTAAGATATTACACCTCCACCACAGTTTATTTTAGACTTGTTCCTAAGTGTTTCCTTTCAACTCTAATGAAAGATTATTTACCAAGCTTTTTTGTCATAACTAGCAAAATTCCATTGTGGAAACAGCTCAGATAAGATATTAATAGGCAGTCTCTTGATAACCATTAGTTCTGGGATACCACAGTTAAGTTTTCAGCCACTATATTAGAATAGCAGGATAACAACGATTTCAGGCAAGAGGAAACCTGTAGTCCATCGAAGTCATCTACCCACAGCTTTTATTCATGCAATTTATTTTGGTGAAATGTACAACATTATCCACAGAAGCAGCACAAAAACAAAACTTTTTAAAAGTTGCATTTTAAGTAGTTGAAATTAGTATTATCTTTTTGTACTTCATACTTGGGGATGGGCAATAAATGCTGGCCTTGTCTGTGATGCCCTTGCCCCATAAACAAATTTTAAAAAACTTGGGGCAGAATTTTACGAGTCGGTGAGCGGGAGCAGGGCCTGCTCGCCAACGCGTAGAATGACGCACGGTGACGTTGGGGGGAACTCCCGACATCACCGCACCCAATTTAAATTTTCAGGAAGGCGGGAGCGCAGCAAAATCAGCTGCGCGCCCGCTGACCTGTCAATGGCCAATTGAGGCCATTGACAGGGTCAATTATGTAATTAAAGGACTTGCCAGGCCAACCTTAAGGTTGGCGGGCAGGCCAGGAGCCCCAGCGGGAACTAGGAAAAACATGAAACCTCATCCACGGGCGGGTTGAGGTTTCATGTAGGCTTTAAAAGATTTTAATATACATTTTATAAAAATTATGGACATGTCCCAATTCATGTGACATTGTCACATGAGGGGACGTGCAAGGGAAGTTTTATTTTTCTATTTTTGTCTTTTTTACATGTGCAGCCAATCTCCCTGAGGCTGCGCTTAGCTTCAGGGAGATGACTGCGCTCTTTCGTGTGTATGCACGAAAGAGCGCACTCTCGATTTTGGGATTCCCCCCCCCGCCTGCACAGGGAGCGCATAGCGCTTCTGTGCAGAGCAGACATCACGCTGGGCGAGCTTTAATTGGCCCGCCCACGTAATATGGCACTGCGCCTGATCGGAAGCGCACCCGTACACGCCCGCCCATCAACTTCCCCCCCAACGGGGGGGAAAATCCAGCCCTTGCTGTCTAAGATATAAATACCCAGCATGATGGTAATGTGGATATGGCACTCTGCAGAGCAGATAATATATTGTAATACATTGAGTCTAAATTCCTCAGCTAACAAACCAGGAGAAAGTGTAGTGATAACTGCTAAGTTCATTACTATGTGCCATTTTAGGTGCAGTAATGTAACATTTATACATGATTAGGTCAGTATTACTGTGTTGTAAGAATGTTACAGTAAATTATAGCAACCTGAATTTAAGTATTGTATTTTTTCTATCCATGCAGTCTTTATTATTCAACTGTTAATTTTCCACCAGCAAGAAACACCAACATAATAAATATTTACCCTCATCTGGATTCACAAACAAAAACTCTTTTGTTTCTATATACACTTCCTGTCATTTTCCTAATATTTGATCTATGCGCTGACAATACCAAGCCAGACATTGGGATGGGAAAGTTTCTCAAGCAACCCAATAGAGTTATCCATGCAATTCACGCCACACAATACAAAATTACAGCATCTATTTTAAGTAGTTAGATAAAAATCATACATGAAATGGACAAATGTTTTGAATATATCAGAAAGTAATATTCATCTTCATGGTGTGATGATCTTTGACACAGAAGCAGTATAGTAAGGAAAATATGTAACTTCTTTAAAATGTCTGTGGAATCTGCAATTGCTTTTAAGAATGTTTGAAAAGGACGAGTTTAATCAATTAATAATTTACAATTGATGCAATAAAACATACTTGTCCATATGTGACCTGGCAACCCTTGACCTGGAAGCAGTACCAGCAGGAAGGAAGTTAACATGTGAAGCCTAGTGGCCAGCCACAAAGGAGAGCTGCAGCAGAGGGGAGAACAAAAAGGCACATTTACAAAGAGCTACGTGTGTGTAATATACTTAATCAGGACAAAAAGCAAACAGTGTTGGAGCAGGGATTGTGAATTGGACAATTTTACTGCTGCTGTTTCTGTTTTACCACAGCCGGCCAGACCACTTAATGGGGTTCATTACAGGGGTCTCTGGGGAATCTATGCCATCAAGACTGGCATGAACCTAGCTAAGGAGGTTCTGAAAAAGCACAACATTCAGGTGACGACGATCTCTGGAGACCTCAGATAGAATTTGGCCGCCAGTGAATGCGACTCGAGGGCCGAATTGGTTAAGTGGGAAAGTGAGAGATTTTATGACCAGAGGCCGAAGTAGAGAACTTTGGAACTGCACATGGTGGTCACATGTCTGTGGGTGCTTGTGGTTGTGGAAGATGTATCTTTGTTGTATCAACTATTTAAAGTGAAATTTACCTTTTTATTTGAAGTATTATTTGCCTGTTAATTCATGTTCAATTTGTGCTGGTTCTGATTCATGTGAAAGTAAAAGTTACAAAAAGTGAAATCTTGTTGACAATTTCTTCATTTGGGGGTAGCTTGGTAAATTTGGTTACAGGGTTTACAGTTCCCCCACGGGGATCACAATAATGCATACTGACCTACACATCAAAAATATAATGTAGCACATAATCATTATTATAATACTTACATCATTAATTGGTTTTAATCTCGGTGGTTCACTCAATCTCCTCCTTCCTCAAGCATTCTTTAAGCGTTTGTGTGTGTTTGATCAAGATCAGAAATGCATATGCACAGAGAACATTTACTCCGATGGGAAATGATTATTCTTACCTCTGAAAAGATGTGTTAGTTGTTGGTTGAGCAACTCTGGAGCTTCTTGAAGAATTTCTGAAACTATTAGGGTAGTGCAAGATCCAACTGGCTCCAGTACAATTTCACACTGAGTAGAATGTAGTCGCTCTTGTTCATGGTGGTCAATTATTTTGACAACAGCAGTTTCAAGTGCTTTGTCATCACTAAAACATAATAAAAATGTATTTTTTTTCCATAGTAGTTTGGTAGTGCAGAACTTGAGTATTGCTGAAAAAAAGAGACATGCTATCTAAGCTTTTCGCCTTGCACTCATCAGGATAGCGCGCAAGAAATTACCAAACTATAATGCGGCAACAATTTATACTGCATGAGGAGTGCTGATGGTTGGCAAGTGGACTATGATTGGTGGAGGTGTTGTCATGGAGAATACAGCATGGAGCAGTTAGTTGCTGAGCTTTGTTCAAATTCAAACTAGGCAGGTTGGCTCTGATTGATCAAGGCATTGTCCTGGGGAATTCACCAAGGAATGACTGTTCCCAAGCTTTTGTTTAGATGAAAAAGCTGCAAAGTGTGCACATGTTCCTTCTGTCTGCAAAGGACAGGGCCCTGTGTGTGTACATATGTGGCTTTGAACATGCATAAGTTAGTCACACTGCCAGCCCAACTAATAATCTCAAATTGGTTATCAGCGTCATTCTTAGCTCAATCAGGATCCTTTAGCTGGTGTTGTCCCATTGCAGAATTACATCTAATGTTGGACACTATGCTTTGAGTTTTATGAACACAGGCTGGTTGGGTATGATCAGTATTTCGCCTGTTGCAAACAGCTGAAGGGACATGCTGTTAGTACGATCTGCCAATTGTTTGGGTGTACAGCCTATATATAAGATTGTCAGTTGGGTTTGCAGTATGACTCACTTACTCATGTTTTAAACCTACATATGTTCACACATAGTGCCCTGTCCTTTGCAGGCACAAGGAACATGTGCATACTTTGCACCTTTTTGATCTAAACTAAAGCTTAGGGAACAATCATTCTCTGGTGCATTCTCCAGGGCAATGCCTTGACCAATCAGAATCGACCTGCCCAGTATGAATTCGGACAAAGCTGAGCAGCTAATTTTCCATGTTGCATTCTTCATAGCAACGCCTCCACCAGAGTCCGTGTACTTGCCAACCAATCAGCACTCTCTTCTCATGCAGTATAAATTGTTGTTCCCCCATTACAGTTTGGTAATTTCTTGCAAGCTATCCTGATGAGTGAATGACAAAAAGCTGAGACAACGTCTCTTTTTTCAGCAACACTTAATTTTATATTGTCCACATTCTTTCATACATACTTATTGTTTCATTTTATTTACCATATGAATTTCAAAATTTTTTAAATTATTAGGAACATGGGGGCTAACTCAGCAAAATTCTGGTCCAAGAGTTGAGTCACTGGAAGAAAATGTAAATCACAAATGCTACAACAATTCTGTAGCCTCAATTGTCCAAATTGTGTTCCTGTGTAATGTGGTTCTGGGTCCAAGAATGCAGTCGGACTGAATCTGCTACTTACCTGCAATCGGTGTGTTTTTTTAAACTATTAAATCCAAATATTATAAAATATTACAATCAAATTATTTCTGTGTAGTTGCTTGTCACATATAACATTACTGCGTCTTTAACTTACAGAAAATAAATTAGATCAGTAATGGAAATTAAATCGGTAATATGCGGTACCAATATATAAACAGTTTTCCTATTTAAGGCTGATAAAAAAAATGCTTTCCTTTTAAATATTTGTTACAAATGTGCAGCACTTCAGGTAAACTAATTAATCTAAATTATTACCTAAATGGCAATTTTGCTGTTAGTACTTTTGAATCTTTAGGTATTTCACTTTACTAAGCAACATTTTTGCACTAAATATACTCCTTGATTTGGAAATCTTAAATTTAATGATTTTAATATTTTTTTAAAATATAGATAATCCATAAGCTTTGCATAACCATATTAGCATTTATTTGGCAAACATGTTTTTAAAAAAAGAAAAGGTGGCAGCAGGAAACACAACATTACCCAAAAAGAGCAGACCTTTCAACACTCAGTTAAAAGCTTCGGAGGTGCAGAAATACTTGAGAAATCAAACAACGCTTGGCTCATTGAATCAGCATCCTCTACAGTAATCAAAATAATGGCAGCCTTCCAAAGATAACAGCATGTTTAAACATCTAGAGTGTTATTGATTTAAAAAAGCCCTTATAAGCTCCTTCATTGCATGATGTATATTTTTGTTTTCAACTCCTTTTGTTCCCCCGCCATCATATTTCCTTCCTTATGAGGACAGGAGAGTCCAGGGCATCAATTTGCAAAGAATTATCATCAATACCATTCCATTATGAGCAGGGGGGTCAGCTTAAGAGCGGAAGCCCACATCTATCAATATCTAACAGAATAACTACCATGACGTGAAAAATAATGTAAAGTTTTACAATATGGATAAACATGCAGGCAACTTCAGATTCAAATTCAATTCATGGCTGTGATAAATCCTTACAATTAAAATAAGCAGAAGTATAGATCTGAAGTCCGTGAACATGAGCTCAAATAGGAGCAATTCTTAGCCATGCTTTCCAACATCAGCACCTCCTATTAGAACTAACCAAATTTGGCAAACATAAGAATTCTCTAATGATACAGTCATATTAAGAGCAAAATATTTTCTCAGAAATGTATTGGTATAGTTTTATTTGCATAACAATATTGTTGTAGAGTATATTATATTGATAATTCAGTAGCAGTTCTTTCTTATTTTGGTCTCTTAGCTATCCCTTAAATCAGATACCACCACAACATTATTATAATATTTTAAAGTTTGAAGTTGTTGTTATCATCACCTTTGGAAAGGACTGAGAGGAGGTCGAACAGAAGATTTTTTTTTAAATGTATTGAGTTTGACAGTCAGTTATCCATAGGGCAGCCTTTTAATTTTTGGATGAATGGCTGGTAGCTTGGAATTTCTATCAAGTTTTGGTCACAGAGTGAGAAAGACAAGGTTGAGAAAACAGCTCTTTGAGCAGAGCCAAACTAAACAAACTGAAATAGTCATGGGAAGGCTGATATATCATAAGGAGAGTAGCAGTAACAGGCATCCGTTCGTCTCAAGAGATGATAGACTGCATCCGGGTTGTGTGTCAGTTCTAGACTGAAGATAGTCTGTTGTGGCTGTAAAGGCCAACTTGAGTGGAGTCCCTTCCACAGCTGGCTCAAATGAATAGCGTTGGCCCAAGGTCGAATGATGTTTTTTTCCTTCCGCTGGGCTCTCTATCGCCATCTGGTCTTTTTCTTTTGAACTCTGCTTTTTCCACAGCCTTCTTGACTTCCTGTCTCCAGGCACTCTGGTTAGCAGTGAGGACTTCCCTTGCATTGACTCCAATCCTGGTCAAGTTGAGGTCTCGCTTGCAGATATCCTCATATTGCAGGCATAGGTGAATTTTTGGTCCAGTGCCGATAGCGAGCTTGCCAAACAGTATGTCTTTAGGAATGTGGCTGTCATCCATTCAGCTCACATGACCCAGCCAATGGAGTTGTCTCTGACTCAAGTGGATAAACATGCTGGGGATTCATCCATGTTAGTATACTTTTATATTCAGCACTCTGTCCTGCCAGGACATGCCCAATGTTCATCTGAGGCAGCCAAGGTGGAAGCTGTTCAGCCACTTTTCTTGACTTATATAAGCTGTCCATGTTTTGTTACTGTAAAGGAGGGTACGGAGAACACAAGCCTGGTACACACAGAGCTTTGTATTTTCACTTAATTTGCAGTTGGTCCACACTCACTTTCTCAACACTAACATGACAGCTGCGGCCTTGGCAATCCTGGTGTTGATTTTAGCATTAAGGGCCAGGCTTTTGGTGCTTGTTGATCCAAGGTAGGTGAAGCTGTCGATGATCTCCAGCATGAGATTGTCAGTGTTGATGGAAGGTGGAGTCTACATCCTGGCCCATCAATTTGGTCTTCCTGATGCTAATTGTCAGTCCAAACTCCTTGAAGGCACAGGAGAACTGATCTACAAGATGTTGCAAGTGGGCTTCAGTATGGGATGTTAGCGTAGCATCGTCAGCAAACAGCAATCTCACCACTCCGGCTAGGGAAGCAGTGACAATGGTGGTCAGTGCCAAATACTGCACGGAAGGAGGTGGCCATCCAGTGCAGAAAGAGGATGAATGATCTCCTCCATGCTGCCAGGGTAAGGCAACCATCTCATCACTCTAAACTCACACATTCACTCGCAGCTCATTCACTGCCAGCTCAAGGGACATCACCACTCACTCTCGCACACACACCAGCACATCTCCATCTGGCCTCATCTCCTCTGGAGACTGCCTCCTCAGCCATCACCATCTTGAGGCCACTTGCACAGATCAATATGTGCCCCACACACACCCTGGGATACCCCCCTTCCCCAGTACTACCCTTGTCCTGCATCCTCTTCATTTGCCTGAGGCCACTTCTACCCCTTTCCCAAACAAGCTCTAGCCCTGCAGCCATTGAAAAGCCATTCCGCCTTACGGCAGGTCTGGTAGGAAGAGACCTATCCGTGAGCTCCCCTAAAAGTGGTGTGGTGCCGTCTGCGAAGCCTGACGCTGATGACCATAAATGCTGCCTGAAGCCAGGTAGGCAAACAAACCTGAAGTTCTAAGCCAAGTATCGCTTGCAAGGTGCACATCACTTATGTACGGTTGGGAAACACACCAACGTGATGCTTGGATAATCCATCGTGGGGGGATGATTCCAGTGAGCTGGGATTATAATGATATGCTGATGTATTTCAAAGAGGTTCCTGGCGTGCGGCGGTGGGAAAGGCAGCCCACTATTGACAGGCGGAGTAGACAATTACAAACTGGTTTCATGACGTCGTGAAACCGATTTTTGCCTTCCCGCCATGTTACCCACTCACTCCTGCCATGACGCCCAACACCAGTGGGCATTGACCATTCCGCCCAAGGACTTAGCACACTTTGGTCTTGGCACGCAGTCTTGCCAAGTTGAATAGCTTACCATCGGCTCTGGTATGCAGGTGGAAGCTCTTTGCCAAAGCGTACAATAGCAGCATGGAGAAGAATATGCCAGAGAGTTGGCATCAGGATGCCGGATGCAGCCCTGCTTTACCCCACTGCTGATCTTGAAAGCATATGATGTTGCTCCATTGTAACTAATGGAGCTGTGTATATTCACACGGAAAGAAGAAAGGACACCCAGAAGTCCAGGCAGACAATTTTTCACAGCAGTTTGACAAGTGATCTCTGCTAATAATATCAAAGGCCTTAGTGATGTCTATAAAGGCAATGTAGAGTAGTCTGCACCGATTGCAGCACTTGTCCCATAACTACGAAAGTAAGAAAATCATGTTGACTGTTGATCTGGCAGCTCTGAACCCACACTGAGACTCAGGATTGATGTGTGATAACAGGGTCTGCAATCTGGTCACAGCAACACAAACAAAGACATTTCCCACAATATTTAACAAGGAAATGCCTCAGTAATTATTGCAGTCACTGCGATCCCCCTTGTTTTTGTACATATCCATCATGCATATCTTAAGGCACAGATCTTTCCTTCCAACAGAGACACAAGAGTTCATGGAGATGCTGCAGCAGTGTCAGTTTTCCACTCTTGATGATTTCAGGTCAAATGTCATCATTTCCTGGGGTTTTACCACTGGCGAGATGGTCAATAGCCCTGTTGAGCTCTACTATGGTTGACTCTCTGTACAGCTCCTCCTTGACAGGAAAGTCTGGCACTGACAGCTTCTTCAGTGACAACATTCTCCGTTGCGTAGAGTTCAAGGTAGTGCTCCACCTACCTTTCCATCTGCTTACTAGATTCAGTGATGATCACTCCTGTTTTTGTCTTCAAGAGAGCTGATATTGTTGCTGCTGGGACCAATGCTTTCTTGTTTACCTCATACATTCCTCTGGCATCCCCACATTCAGCAGCAGATTGCATGCTGTTGCAAACTTTTAACCAGTATTGGTTGAGCCATCTGCGGAGGCTTTTTTCTGGCAGCTCTGAGAGCAACTAGATTTTTTTTTGCTGGGGACTTGCTTGTAGTTCATCAGGACTCTCCTCCTGGGTGCAGTAACTTACTTCATTTCAGTCCAATAAGTCTCAAATCAGTCAACACTCCTCTGATCTCTTTTCTCAAACACAATGAGTGCAAAGTTATAGATGGTGATCCCACTTTGACACTGCAATTGGCCCTTGAACACTGTTGTCCAAAAGATCCTGATCAAGGATGCTGAGGAAGTCATGGGTCCTTTCGGAGTCAGTGATGCGGCGAGTGTTGATCCGAGGATGATCTTTCTTCTTAGAGTAGTATAGTTTCCTTGGTTGAGGGCTGACCTTGCTACATACCAGGGAGTGGTGAATGTCACAGTCATTGCTGTGACAGCAGCAACTTGACGAGGATACTGTTGAAGGTGGTACATCTGATGATGATAGGATCCAGTTGGAGCCAGTAGCATGTTCCCAGATGTCGCCAGGCATGGCTTGGTTTGGAAGCAGCTGATTGGTACACAAGCTTCATGGTAACAGCATAGCTCCAGGAACCTCTGTCCATTTTCATTCATCTTGCCAATTGCCTGGTACCCAATGCACATTGGCCAAGCTGTGTAGTCACTACCTAACCTTGCATTGAAATCCTCTAGAAGGCGCAGTCCCTATCACAGGCCTTCTCCTTTACTCTTCTTGCCTCTCCCCCTTCCACTGGCTTAAAAACATTTCTGAAAGGTCATTGACTTGAATCATTAACTCTGTTTCTCTCCACAGATGCTGCCTGACCTGCTGCGATTTTCCAGCATATTTTTTTCTTATTTCAGGTTTCAGTATCCACAGTATTTTGCTTTTGCATTACTAGAAACTAAATTTGAAATCCAATCTCAGTTGTCTACAATGGCCAGTGTAAGAGTTTCCGTACACTGCAAGGATATAAAGGTGCTTCACCACAGGAATTGGGTGCAGTTCCATTTTCGAATAGTCATTGCCCAAATAGTCATGCACCAGGAGAATTGGATAAATACTTGGATGCCATATATCAGAGATAGAATTGTCCCCATAGTAAATTACAGTTGAAAATTGAATTCCCCAACACTAAAGGTCAGAAGCTCATTTCCACACCCCCATTAAGCTGCCACGGTACTGAATCTTTAAAATAACATTTCTTGTATTTATCATGTATATCATGCCAATTATACTTATTGTGATGATCAGGGTGCCATTGAGATTTTTTCTTCCCCAATGGTTAAGTGTTTAGATCTGTTTTTTGCTCATTCTCACATGATTATTTTCTATGTAATACTTTCTAATTTCATCAATCATATTAACCACTCTCTCATTTCAACAAAGGTGTCTCTAAACCATTTACATAATTGTGAATTATCATTTAGCTTAACTTGCCGTTTTATAAGTCCCTTGGTTGTTAGTGATGCTCTAAATAAATATTCACCTTATATTATTCATTTTCTATGAATTTATTCAGGTTTTTTGGGTCCAAATTTTTTGCCACTGACTTCATCTTTTTTTTATGTTAAAATCTCCAAATATTCTAAATCTGGCTTTCTGACCTTTACACTTATGCAAAGGAATGAGCTCCTTCTTATTAGTATAATAATTCGATTGCCAACTTAAATTCCAGAAACTGAGATGCTCCTAATAGGTAGCTTGCATCTTCCTCAACAGAAGACCTTTGATTACCAGATTATATGTACAAAATTTGAGAAAAGTATTTTCAGCTTCAAAGTAACTTTAAGGGGACAAGGTAAAAAGACATAGACTCAGAGGTAATTTTAACTCCCAAAACTAGTCAGGTTGTATTCAGGTGAGAGGTTATAAAACTAAAGTCTAAAACAGGAACCTAACCTACACCCCTTTCCATTTTTATCAGCAGCAGGATGAGGGGCAGCCAACCAATCCACTCTCAGGAGGCAGGCTGATAATTTAATTAATTTTAATGTTAAAATGTGTGGCCTCATTTAACAATGATTATAATGTTAATCTTGGTCGGGCGAGTTTCCCTGGCATCGTGAAATCTGTCAGTGAAATCAGATGAGAAATGATTAATGCATGAAGTAATTGCCTTTACAGCATCATGGACTAGGAAGATGGGAGGAATTTCTTGATGTCTGACTTGTGGCAGCGCTACTATGACAAATGATAGGGTATTCATTAGGTGAAGTGTTTCCATCATTGGGATATGATTGCAGTACACCTGTCCTTTATTTCCAGCTGGAAATAAGACAGCAGAAAAATAGGTAGAACGCAGCAGGAACAGTTTCCAGACTTATTTTCCACCCTGTACCATTAAAAAAAAAACCTAGGCCTTCCAATTCAGTTGAGTAGCTAGATTGTCTGTCCAGTTATAATTGACGGGCTGAAAAAAAAATCCCACCACTTCAACATATAGCGAAGGTCAAAATTAACTCATGTTTCATTACTCTACTTGGAAAATAAAATTTTGAATAACTGTACCTCGTCAGCACATTATGATTGACAAGTGTTAAAGTCAGTTTCCCTTCTCTGTTCAACAAATGGAGGTCAATTTCATCTCTGAATATTAAAGAAGAATCTGAGATATTCAGTTGTTGTAAAATGAACACAACTTCAGTGTGAAGAGGAAATTCTGATCTCTGTATATTCAGAACAGGCACATAAAGATCATCTGTTGGATGGGTCTGAAGAGAAAACACATAGAACTTAGATGCAGCAACATTTTAAATCTACAAAATATAAATCTGCTTTCTCAAATTGAATCTCTAAAATCATTACAGATGTATAATATTAAAAAAATCCTCAAAATTATAAACTAATCAAACAATATTACACAGTTGAGGTTAATGTTTGACATCCACTATGACTGAATTTCTTTACACGTTCAATACAGCGCACATTACAATTTTAACATGAATGACATAACATTAGGAACCAACTAATATTTATTCAACAAGCTCTTTAAGATTAGGGTAGATCTGAATAATTAGTTCTTTAGGCAAATAGGTTCAGGTGACATGAATGCACATCAAGAATCTGAGTGTGAAAATCAGAATACCATACAATTAATAAATGGACAATAAATTGTGTGTTGGACATTGGCTTCTGCACCTAACTTCTTACTTGACATTCCACGGCACCATCCCAATGAAGAAAAGAGTGGTCCGTTAGGAGGCGATAGCTAATGTAAAGTTCCATGTGTTCTTTTTTTAAAAACTTATTCATCTACATGGTGTGGGCATTAATGGAAAAGCCAGCATTTATTGCCCATCCCTAATTGCCCTTGAAACAGTGGTGGTAGTGAGCCGCCTTCTTGAACTGTTGCAGTCTATGTGGTGTAGGTACACCCACAGTGCTGTTAGGGAGGGAGTTCCAGGATTTTCACCCAGCGACAATGAAGGATCGGAGATATAGCTCCAAGTCAGGATGGTGTGTGGCTTGGAGGCAAACCTGCAGGTGCTGGCGTTCCCATGCATCTGCTGCCCTTGTCCTTCAAGGTGGGAGAGGTCGTGGGTTTGGACTGTAGCTTCGACGTGGCTGTCAAAGGAGCCTTGGTGAGTTGCTGTACTTATCTTGTCTGCCACTGTGCACGGTGGTGAATGTTTAAGGCAGTGGATGGGGTGGCATTCAAGTGGGTGCTTTGTCCTGCATACTGTCAAGCTTCTTGAGTGTAGTTGGAGCTGCACTCATCCATGCAAGTGGAGAGTATTCCAACACATTCCTGACTTGTGCCTTGTAGATGGCAGACAGGCTTTGGGGAGTCAGGAGGTGACTTACGCTCTGTAGAGTTCCCAGACGCTGACCTGCTCTTCTAGCCACAGTATTTATATGGCTAGCCTAGTTCAGTTTCTCGTCAATGGTAACCCCCAGGATGTTAATAGTGGGGAACTCAGTGAATGGTAATGCTATTGAATGTCAAGGGGAGATGGTAGATTCTCTCTTGTTGGAGATGGTTATTGCCTGGCACTTAAGTGGCAAGTAACATTCGCACCACACATCAGCCCAAGCCTGAATGTTGCCCAGGTCTTGCTGAGTATGGACATGGACTGCTTCAGTATCTGAAAAGTCACGAATGGTGCTGAACATTGTGTAATCATCAGCAAACATTCCCACTTCAGATCTTATGATAGAGGATAGGTCATTATGAAGCAGCTGAAAATAGTTGGACCTAGGACACTACCCTGAGGAACTCCTGCCGTGAAGTCCTGCAGCTGAAATGGCTGACCTCCAACAACCACAAACATCTTCCTTTGTGCCAGATATGACTCCTGGCAATGGAGAAGTTTCCTCCTGATTCCCATTGAGTCCAGTTTTGCTAGGGCTCCTTGATGCCACACTCAGGCAAATGCTGCTTTGATGTCAAGGGCAGTCACTCTCACTTCACCTCTTCAGTCAGCTCTTTTGTCCATGTTTGAACCAAGGCTGTAATGAGGTCAGTAGATGAGTGGCCCTGACAGATACCAAACTGAATGTCAGTGAGCAGGCTATTGCTGAGTATGTGCCGCTTGATAGCATTGTCGACCATACCTTCCATCACTTTGCTGAAGGTTAAGAGTAGACTGATGGGGCAGTAATTGGATGGGTTGGATTTGTCCTGCTTTTTTGGAAAGAAAATAATTTTTTTTTCTTTATTCCTTCATGGGATGTTGGCATCGCTGGCAAGGCCAGCATGTGTTGCCCATCCCTAATTGCCCTTGGACCGAGTGGCTTGCTAGACCACTTCAGAGGGCAGTTAAGAGTCAACTACATTGCTGGGGTAGATGCCAATGTTGTAGCTGAATGGAACAGCTTGGCTAGGAGTGCAGCTACTTGGAGTACATGTCTTCAATACCATTGGAGAATGTTGGCAGGGCCCACAGCCTTTATAGTATGCAGTGCCTTCAGTTGTTTCTTGATATCACCTGGAATGAACTGAATTGGCTGAAAACTGGCATCTGTGACACTGAGGACCTCAGGAGGAGGCAGAGATGGATCATCCACTCAGCACACCTGGCTGAAGCTGGCTGTAAATGCTTCAGCCTTGTCTTTTGCATTGATGTGCTTGGCTCGCACATCATTGAGGATGGGGATATTTGTGGAGCCTCCCTTTCCTGTCAGTTGGTTAATTGCCCACTACCATTCATGACTGGATGTGACAGGACTGCAGAACTTACATCTGGTCTATTGGTTGTGGGATCACTTAGTTCTATCACAAGCTGCTTCTGCTGTTTGGCATGTAAGTAGTCCTGTGTTGTGTCTTCACCAGGTTGGCACCTCATTTTTAGGTATGCCTGGTGCTGCTCTTGGCATGCCCTTCTGCACTCTTCATTGAACTAGGGTTGATTCCCCTGTCCTGATGGTAATGGTGGAGTGGAGGATAGGCCTGGCCATGAGGTTACAGATTGTGGTTGAGTACAATTCTGCTGTTGCTGATGGCCCACAGTGCCTCATGGATTTTTGAGTTGCTTGATTCATTCGAAATCTATCCCATTTAGCACGGTGGTAGTACCATACAATACGATGGAGGTATCCTCAATGTGAAGACAGGACTTCGTCTCCACAAGGACTGTACAGTGGCCACTCCTACCCATACTGTCATCGACAGATGCATCTGTGGCAGGCAGGTTGGTGTGGACAAGGTCAAATATGTTTTCCCTCTTGTTGGTTCCCTCACCACCTGCCACAGATCCAGTCTAGCAGCTATGTCCTTTAGGGCTTGGCCAGCTCGGTCAGTATTGCTGCTACTGAGCAACTCTTGTTGAAGGACATTGAAGTCCCCCACCCAGGGTATATTCTGTGCCCTTGCCACCCTCAGTGCTTCTTGCAATTGGTGTTCAACATGGAGGAGTTAATTCTTAAATGCCCTCTGAAATGGCCGAGCAAACCATTCAATTGTATTAAACCATTACAAAGCCATCAGCCGAAGGGGGTCAGTAGGTGGTAATCAGAAGGAGGTCCCATTTCCCATGTTTTACCTAAAGCCATGACACTTCATGGGTCCAGAGTTAATGTTGAGGACTCCCAGCTGACGGTATACCACTGGACCATCTCTGGTGGGTCTGTCCTGTCAGTGGATACTTCCCCGGACATGGTCTCCCCCCCTCAACCGCCACCCTTCCCTGCCCATCCCTTCCCCAGACACGCTCTTACCCCTCCCCGCCTCGGACATACTCTTCCCCTTCACCCCACCCCTCACCCCCCACCCTTCCCCGAACACGCTCTTCCCCCTCCCTCCCACCCACCCCTTCCCCAGACACACTCTTCCCTATTCCACAAAGTAAGTTTTCCTTGCACCTTTTGCAATTTCACACTGATCTGCTTAGCCATTGCTTACAATTGCAAACAAATTTGGCACTTTGCGGCTGTCCATTAGGTAAATTACTTATGAGTCCCTGTGGTTTCAAGGTGCATTTGTGTCTTTTATACTATATGTTATTTGGGACTGTCAATAATTTATTTTTTTGGAAACATCTATTTATACAAGCTTTACTGTATCCATTTAGTTCATTGCTGTTGGTGGGCCTTTGCAGTACAGTATGCACAATTGACTTGCGTTTTCATATATTACAATAGTGACGACACTTCAGAAGTATTTCATTGGCATTGAAGCCTCCCCTGAAGATGGGAAAAGCATCATATAAATGCCTGATTCTTACTTTCTTACTGGTTCTGATCAAAAAACACAAAAGAACATAAAAATAGATCCCCAAAATATGCTAGAAAAATGAACTTTTCCTCCTTTAAGAGCTCTCTCCGACATGTGCACTCCGCTGAAAAGAATGCAAAATTCTAGAAAACTAATTCTGATAGTCTCATGTGGAATTGCATTTGTTAATTAATGCCTTGCATTCTGTGCACAAGCCCTTTACACCAGCAAATAGCACAAATAGCAGTTGGAAGCTAGCTGTTGCAAATACCGTAAAATCCTGCCTTTCACGAACTCGTTTGCGTTTTCACTTACCTGCACGTTGACACCTCATCACCTATCACATCAGCAATGCTCGCTTATCCATTTTCTTCTCCCTCTCTCCTCTTTCCCCGAGGAGATGGTAGCCATGACAGAGCAGAGACTGGAATGGTTGCAGCTGAAGTGCAGCCCGAGCAAAGGGGTTAACCCAGAAATGTCCGAGTCTCTCGGTCCAAAGTCGCAATAATGGCTCTGTTCAATTTTAACATCTTTACTGATGTATTTCTCAGAGGCTACCCTGTCTGTCGTATACAGGTACTGCACCACAATTTGCTGTAGAGTAACGGCCCAAGCCAATGCTGCCCTCGCATGGCTGGAACCTAATTGAGTCCCACTGAAAAGCACGTTAATCGTTCACAATTTCACCGTTTGCGACATTTCGTGGGAACGTAATCCCCGTGAATAGCAGGACTTTACTGTATTTCCAGCAGTGGAAACTCCAACTATCATCTACATACCGTAGTGCAGGAGGTGAGCACTTTATGGTTCATCACTCCTGAGAGTATAATCTCCTAATTTTTTATTTCTAGAAAATGCACATAGAAAACTCGCTGTATTTCATAACATTCCTGTACCTTATAAAGGAAATAAGCGTAGGCTAAAGCTGAAATGGCAGAGTCCAGGTCACACACTCTGTCTCCAAGTACAGCATGAACTCTGGGCAGATCATTTCTATTAATCTGAAAAAGACAGGTAGCCAAGTCAACATGATATAATCAAGTCCAATTTTATATTATATACACACACATATATATGTATACACAATACATTGCCCATAATGGATTTAATTGATTTTTTTAAGTATTTCACAGAGTTAGGTGGATCAAATAGATATTTGCCAGCTACTAGGAAAATGAGAAAATTGGAGAGAACAAGTAAACTCAAGCAGATGGATAAATGGCATCATACTGAATTGGCAATCACATTCATCAACTGGGAATAAACTAAAATAAACTGGATCAAATCCTTTATAATTAGTTCAGTTTGTATAATTTACAACAGTACAGAATCCAGCTTGACACAGGATCAAGCACAAATTTCTGTCACTTCTTGAGTTTCTGGCTGCAACCAAATGGTGAATTTACTGACAGGTAAGAAGAAAATCCCACACAATTTTTAATTTACAAGTTTTTATTCAAATTATTTTACTCACTTTTGAGTAGTCTCATAAGATAGCTTTGTATGATCAACACACAATGATATAATTTACCCAAAACCTATTAGCAAGATTGCTATGAAGATTAAGTAGTAGACTGAATTCCAAATTCAGTGATCCACAACTGATTCAGTTCTGGCAATTGCAACTCACTTAACTGATCTCTTATAAATCCTGTTTGCAAAGACTAAATTTACTTCTGCATGCATAACACTTATTTATTTTTCCTACTACAATTTTTTTTCCATCATTGCAAAATTGCAAGTTCTGGAATCATTTCCTCCCTCTTTCTCTGCTAATTGTGGGAGGAGATTTGGCGTGGCGACTTGAAAAACATCCATTTTTGTATTGAGCTGATTCCTTCTACTATGGAATCCAAACCAACCATATATTTCAAACTATTAGATATTTACATAGAAACAGAAGTAGGCCATTCATACACCTGAGCCTGCTGTGCCATACAATTGGAATTATGGGTGATTCACATCATAATCCATTTACCTACCTTGGTCCCATGACCAACCCAATAAAAATCTATCAATCTCTGTTTTGAATTTTTCATTTCATGTGGTCTTAACATACTTTTGTGGGAGAGAGTGTTCCAGATTTCCACAACTCTGAAGAATGGTTTCCTGACATCACCATTAAACAGACTAGCTCTAATTTCAAGTTGTGCCCTCTTGTTCTGGACTCCCCCACCAGAGGAAAGAGTTTCCCTCTACTCCATCAAATCCTTTAATCATCCTAATCACCTCAATTAGATCACCCCTTAATCTTCTATACTCAAGGGAATACAAGTCTAGCTCACGTAACTCATCCTCATAAATTAACCATTTTTACCCCAGCATAACCCCATAAAGAGTTGCTTTCTTTTCTTCTGTTCAGTGTAATTCCAGTGAATCTGCACCACCTCTGACACCAATATATCATTCCTAAGGCTCACTGTCCAGAACAGTACTTTGGATGCAGTCTAACAGCAGCTTTAAACAACTGTGGCATATTTTCCAAGTTTATTAGTGTGGTAACTAATCAACTGCTTGCATACATTCATTAAGATATGAAAATAAACTGATTGGTCTCCAATTGTTCACAGGCTGAAGTGTGTGCATCACTATGTGCAACTTTGCCTCTGCTCAATGTCAAAAACATGGGGAAAAAGAAGCATTTAAAGTTGTACATTTTTCAAGCACATCACCGCATAAATATACCAAAACTAAGTTAATCTGTATTTAGAAAACAACAGTGAACAAGAGGAAATAGCTCCAAATGAATTGTGTATGTGTAACTGTATATAACAAGCTGTCTATTGAAAATTGGTGCAGTTGAAGATACTGACAACAGAGTTGATAACAGCATGCTATATTCCTTCAAAATCAACTTAAGCTAACTTGATCATTGGTGTTGGGCTAATGTCACGAAAGCAGCACAGCAAAATTCAGTACAAAAATAGGCTCAACATCAGCTTTTCAAACTAATATCATGGGTCATATTTTCCTCTCCCAATGGAGGGGTGAACCAGGTCGTGAAATGCTGAGCTTGGGTTTTTTAGGTTTTTCTTGCTGAAAAAACAATTTTCTGCTGCCTTTCTGACCCCACAACATTTTTGTGTGGCCTTATTACAGGTCAGGAAGGTCTTGAGTGTCAAATGTACATGCACCTTTTCCAAAATCAGGGTCCCCATTGTGAGGAACACAGTAAAATTGCATTTCCTCTCACACTATTTGTGTGCGCTGGTTTGGGTCTTAGAAGCCCTAAAAGAACTCAAGTCCTTGGAGAGTTCTTGACCAATGGGGGAAGCTTGCTGCAGAGTTGGGAATATTCCGAAAAGTAAGTCTGAAATATTTTGACACTATTAGATGCTGTATTGTAATGTGGATGCATTTTTAATGCAATGAATCATCATAGGGGTCTGTCCTGCAAAGGTAAGTGACTGCTACATTGATTACTATTGTGTAAGTATTGCCATGCATTACTGTACTTTTTCCATTGAAGAATGCGAAAGTGAATTAAAAATGTAAAAAGAGTCCTGTTGGCCTTTACTGTCAAGTTTTGTGCTGTGAATTAAATTGACTGACATCTCTGGCTTTTAAAAAAAATCCTTGCTTTTGAAAATTGAAAAAAAGTCTCTGCACCTGCTCTTCCCCACTGATCAACAGGCACTTTGATTTGAAATGGAAATGGGACACCATTTTGTTCTGTCAATTTCAGGCAGTGTAGTTGGAAGCTTTTGTTATTACTGCTGTACCCATTATGAATGCTTGGCTGTGTTTCAAAGTTGATAATGGCTTCAGTTTAGCAGGTGGTCTATTGATCCAAGAATGATTGTTATTACAGCTTCTTAACAGTGTCAGAATGTGCTTTTGATATGATTCCTTGTTTTGTCACAAACCTACCAGGCACTTAAAGGATTACTTTTTTTTTGCATTAGAGTAGATTTTTTTCCTAGTACACTAAACTCCCGCCGCTCGTGGGTGTTCCATTCCCATGAAGTCTCACAAAGGGTGAAATTGCAAACAGAGAACACAGTTAACAATGCAGCTGAATTAGCTATGTTCCAGCCATCCCCAAATTCTGCATTTTTACCTTAATGGAGTCAATAAAAACTATTTTTTTTGATTAAATTAAAGACGATATTCCTGAAGTAACTGTTTGTCAATACAAGAAAACAAAAACAATGTAAACATTTTCAATTAGAGAATACAGTACTGTGTACAGTACTTTATCGTACAGGTACATTGAAAACAATTTTACTGAAGAAATTCTTTGTCAACACAAGAAAAAAAGAACAAATTAAAACTTATTGCTGAATATCCATAGTATAATTTACAAATCATAGTACAGCTACTGTACATTACAGTACATCACTCGAGAGTGGATGTAGATGCCGTGGGTGATGTACCTAATTCAGGCATTGATGTGGATGATTTGGATGAGAAGAACGATGTTATTGTTGACTGCTTTACAAATTTGAAAAACAAAAGGCAAAGTTCTCTGTAAGGAGCAATTACTGTGTCAATCACGCTACAAAAGGCAATGCTTCTTTCCATGCCTGTATCATGGTCTGTTGCCTGTTTTTTCAAATCTTTGGCTAGCCTAATGAGATCTACCATCATCTTGATTATGAACTGAGCCTTTTTAGGCTCTTCTTCCCACTCCTGCTCCTATTTAGGTTCATTTAATTTCATCAATTCAACTAATTCTTCCGTAGGGAGTTCCTCTCAATTAGATTGAAGCAACTCATCCACTTCAGCTGTGGTGATATCTTCAGGTCTCTCTCCCCCAACTTGTTTTGCCAAGTCAACAATCCTGGCCAATTAAGCTTCCTCATTGGGGAACCCCGTGAAACCATTCACAGCCCAGGCCAAACATTTTTTCCAACAGGCATTATGGTTAAAGCTCTAACTTCATACCATGAGTCCTGAATTATGCCCATTGCTTTGAGGGTGTTGACTTCCTTCCAGCAATCATGGACTGTGTTGAAGGGTCTGCTTCCAAAAGATGAAGGATGTGGCTGAAACTTGGTTGGCTGTAGCAAGCCTTGAATGAACCAATGACCCCCTGGCCCATTAGTTCAATGCGTGAGGTTGTATTTGGGGGTAAAAACTAAATTTCAACATCTGGATGGTTCTCGGCGAGAGAATGTGGATGTCGAGGTACATTATTGAGGATCAGTTAGACTTTGAAAGACAAATTCTTTTCCATCAAATAATTGAGGACCTCTGGCAGAGGGTTTTCTGACCTATGAACCAGCATTGATTTACATTTAAAGCCAGTCACATTGGCACATAGCAAATTGTCAACCTGTCCTTTGTTGCCTTAAACCCAGGGGCTGTCTTTTCTTCTTTTGAAATGTAGGTCCTACTTGGCATCTTCTTCCAGAAAAGGCCAGTTTTGTCTGCATTGAAGACCTGTTCTTCTGGTAGCCCTCTCCTCAGTGTATTCCTGCAGCATCTTGGGAAACTCTCCTGCAGCTGCCTGGTCAGCAGAAGCAATCTCACCCACCAACTTCACATTATGCCACCCAAAACACTTTTTAAAGCAATCAAACCATCCTGTGCTAGCTGAGAATCCTTTGGAAATAGGAGAGGCACCTTCTGCATCATTTTCATCACCAGCACTACCCTCTTTACTACGTTTTATGTTCTGGTACAATTCAGGGGCTTTGTTTCAAATGATTGAAGCATTAGCTGGGGTCCTCCTTTCATGCTGGTGCTCTATCTATACATTGAGTAACTTCTCCATTTCCTCAAAGTGTGGATCTCTCCTGCTTACAAAAGCTAACTTGGCAGTATGATTACCACAAACACTAACATTGGTCCTATTTTTTTTTCAGACTGCCTAATGTACTTGATTGTGGATTCATTCACAAAGTATTCCCTGGCCAGCATGGAAGCACTTGCACCACTTTGCAGTCTATCTAAGATTGTGACTTCTTGTTCCAGTGTCAAGTGTCATCACCTTCCTGGGGCGTTTTCTGCTTGGCTGTGACTCTCTCATTTTTAGTTAAGTGCTGTTTTGTCTTGTAACCCTACTGCAAAATACTGTACTACTGTAGAATCCTGCAAATCACAGCAAACCACATGCAGATAGAGACTGCACATGCACAGTGAAGAGACTTTTTGCAGGGTGCACCTTCTTCGAGGACTGTGTTTTTTATGGAATTTTATAAGGTACAGTATGTTCTTTATTAGCCTTTTAAACAAGAGTTCAGGGGTGCGAACTGCAACTTGATACACAAACAAAATCACGTGGGCAAACAAAATCACAAAGGAGGGGGGCGCGAACAGCGGGAATTTACCATATCAGTGATAGTGGGTTTGAATTCAGGGTTTTATTAGGCTGTCAGAGGTTTATTTTTTCCCAATGATCTTAAAATAATTCCCAGTGCTGTTGCATGGCTCCTGAGAACTGTACATAGTGCATATTGGGTGAGTGACTATGGAGGTAAATGGGGGCATCGAGGTGGCATGGGTGATCTTAAGGGGCATAGGGGCTAGTAATGGTGAGATGGGCATTACATTGGCAAGGGAGCGTATGCGGTGAGGTTTAGACAATGTTGGGAGCTGGGCCACTGTGCTAGAGAGCCAAGGCAGGCCTTCTAACCAGCCCACCTCCGCACCCACATTCCTCAAAAGCTCCACTGACCCTCGCAAAATGAACTGCAAACCCGGTCCGTGTGAAAAGACAAAAATCCGGGGCAAAGTCCAGGTGTGCATTTCGGAAGGCACAAGAGTTTGCAGGTCAGGTTTTCCCGAGCCTACAGGAAAATCCGGCCTCATGAATCATAACATAACATAGGTCAGACAGAACAAATAAATGGCTGCCAGCCATTAGGCAAAAACAGATTTTTTTTGAAATTTCAATTCATGAATCATGACATTAAAGCAATTTTTTGTTAAGAAAGCTTGTTTGGAACTGGGCCTTATACAGGAAATGTAAAAGTTACCAACACCTCATCTGTGAACATTCCCAATGCATACAAGAAGAATAATTTGTATATTTATATAGCACCTTTAACATAGTAAAATATCTCAAGGCACCTCACAAACAAAATTTGACACTGAACCATAAGAAGATATTAGAGATTGGTCAAAGAGATAAGTTTTAAGGAGCATTTAAAGGAGGCAAAAGAGAAAAGAGGAAGAGCGGTTTGGGGAGGGAATTCCATAGCTCAAGGCCTAGGTAACTCAAGGCAGGACCACCGATGATGGAATGATGCATTGGGGATGCACAAGGGGCGAGAATTAGATGCACACATATCTTTGGGGGGTTGTGGGGCTGGAGGAGTTTACAGAGATAGGAAGAAGTGAGGCCATGGAGGCATTTGAACACAAGGAAGAGAATTTTAAAGTCCAGACATCGCTCAACCAGTGCCAATGTAGGTTAGCAAACAAAGTGATGAGTGAACGGCATTTGGTGCAAGTTAGGACACAGACAGCAGAGTTTTGGATGACCTTAAACTTACAGAGTTTAAGGCAAAATGTGAGAATCCAGCCAGATGTGTTTTGTAATAGTTAAGTCTGGAGGTAACAAAGGCATGGATGAGGGTTTCTGCAGATGAACTGAGCCAGGGGATGTGTTAAAACATTGTTACAGGTGTGAAAATAGGTAGTCTTAGTGATGCTGCAAATATAATGGTTTTGGTTGCTTGACGCATAACTATGGCATGAAGCTAAATCCAGAAATAGCACATGTAGTTCAGACAACTAAGCAAGTACTCATAGAATCATGCAGCCCAAAAAAAACAGATGTTGAGTAAGCTATCCTTCTCCAAGATAATAGAGCCAACATCACAGATCAGCTGTAGTACAGGTCACTAAAACTTCAATCTGGGGGAGTTGGTGGCCTAGTGGTAATGTCACTGAACTAGTAATCCAGAGGCCCAGGCTAATGCTCTGGGGACATACATTCTAATCCCACCACAGCAGTTGGAATTTGAATTCAAATAATAAATCTGGACAATAAAGCTAATTTCAGTAATGGTGACCATGAAACTAGCAATTGTTGTAAAGACTCATCTGGTTCACTAATGCCCTTTAGAGGAGGAAATCTGCCACCCTTCCTTGTTACATGTGACTTTAGACCCACAGTAATTAGAAATGATTACTTCAAGAGCAATTAGGACTGGGCAACAAATGCTTGCTCTGCCAGTGAAACCCGCATCCCATGAAAGAATAAAGAAAGAAAATCAGGTTTGTACGTACAACAATCCCAGGTGCTTAAACAAAACAATTAAGAGGTAATATTACCCAATGCCAATATCTGAAGGTGCTGCACATAAACTTGCTGATAAGAGTCTTCTCTACCCTTGATACAAGGTTGGGGTATTGCAAGAAAATCAATAAACTAAGTTGAATATAATGGTTTTGGTTGCTTGACAGATAACTATGGCATGAAACTAAATCCAGAAATAGCACATGTAGTTCAGACAACTAAGCAAGTACTCAGAATCATGCAAAAGCTTATGAAGTCCTGCATGGACACAAGGGTGTTCAGACGATAATGATAAGTTTGGCTTTGAAACTCCACAAGTTGCAAAGAATAAAAACTTCACAGTGCTGTTTCAAAGGTTCCAGATAAAAGCCCAAGACTAAGTATGAAGACAATATAAGTCACATTTCCAAAAGTGATACATTTTGGACACAATTGCTGCTAAGCATCTTGAACGAAATCATAAAAAGGTCCAAAAAGTCTGAAATACAGAGTTCCAAAAAACAAAAACAGAACTAGAGACAGTAACTGCATGTTGTAAACTTAATGAAAGTTGTTCAAAGATTAAACACAGGTGCCAAAACTGCTATGTAGCCTAATGAAAAAGTATGCACGTTGCAAATAAGTTGTAAATCTTGAAATAGCTTTTAAAGACAAAGCAATTGATCAAACATTTTACACAACAAATGTTGCAAAATTTAGAAGAAAATGAATCACATTAGAAGCTGAGTTATCACATTGAGTTAGGTGAGAGGATAAAGCATAAAAACATTGCCCAATGCATCAAGAATGGGGCAGGGGGTTTTGTTAAAGCTATTGAAGGGATAGATAAGCTTGTGATTTTTGTTTCTGAATTCTTTAATATAAGTACATTGCATTAGAGAGCTGGTACTCCGATATTTGGCATCTGCAGCAGTTCTATGAATCAGGTGGTCATGCCTCACATTGTAACGTCCCAGAGTCTGCTAAGCACCTCAAAGCCATGATAGTCATATGAACATACGAATTAGGAGCAGGAATAGGCAACTCGGCCCCTCGAGCCTTTTCTGCAATTCAAGAAGATTATGGCTGATCTGAATGTAACCTCAATCCCACATTCCTGCCTACCCCCAATTAGCTTTCACCCCCTTGTTAATCAAGAATCTATCTAGCTCTGCCTTAAAAACATTCAAAGACTCTGCTTCCGCCGCCTTTTGAGGAAGAGAGTTCCAAAGACTCAACTCCCAGGGAAAAAAATTCTCATCTCTGTTTTGCATGGGCGACCCCATATTTTTAAACAGTGATCCCTAGTTCTAGATTCTCCCACAAAAGGAAACATCCTCTCCATATCCACCCTGTCAAGGCCCTTCAGGATCTTAACAGTGGCAATTAAGTCACCTCCTACTCTAAATTCCAGTGGATACAAGCCCAACCTGTCCAGCCTTTCCTAATAAAACTATCCACCCATTCCTGGTATTAGTCCAGTAAGCCTCCTCTGAACTGCTTCTAACGCATTTATATCTTTCTTTAAATAACGAGACCAGTACTGTACACAATACTCCAGATGTGGTCTCACCAATGCCCTGTACAACTGAAGCACAACCTCCCTACTTCTGTAATCAATTCCCCTCATAATAAATGATAACATTCTATTTGCTTTCCTAATTACCTACTGTACCTGCATACTAACGTTTTGCGATTCATGCGCTAGGACACCCAGATCCCTCTGAATCTCGGAGCTCTGCAATTTCTCACCATTTAGATAATAAGCTTCTTTTTTATTCTTCCTGCCTAAATGAATGGTTTCACAGTTGCCCACATTATACTCCATTTGCCAGATCTTTGCCCACTCACTTAACCTATCTATGTCACTTTGTAGCCTCCTTATGTCCTCTTCACAATTTACTTTCCTACCTATCTTTGTGTCATCAGCAAATTCAGCAACCATTCCTTCGCTCCCTACATCATTTATGTAAATTGTAAAAAGTGAAGGCCCGAGCACTGATCTCTCTGGCACATCACTTGTCACATCCTGCCAACCAGAAAAAGACTCATTTATGCCAACTCTTGCTTCCTGTTAGTTGCCAATCTTCTATCCATGCCAATGTACCATGAGCTTTTATTTTATGCAATGACCTTTGATGTGGCACTTCATAAAATGCCTTCTGGAAATCTAAGTGCAGTACATCCACATCCCTTTATCACCAGCATATGCGACTCCTTCAAAGAACTCCAATAAATTGGTTAAACGTGATTTCCCTTTTACAAAACCATGTTGACTCTGCCTGATTGCCTTGAATTTTTCTAAGCGCCCTGCTATAACATTTTTAACAATAGTTTCCAACATTATCCATATGACAGATGTTAGGCTAACTGGCCTATAATTTCCTGTTCTCTGTCATATATTTGCTATTTTCCAGTCTAATGGAACCTTCCCCGAACCTAGGGAATTTTGGAAAATTAAAACCAGTGCATCAACTATCTCACTAGCCACTTCTTTCAAGTCCTTTGGGCGAAGTCCATCCAGACCTAGGGATTTGTCAGCCTGCAGCCCCAACAATTTGCTCAATATCACTTCCCTGGTGATTGTAATTTTCCCACGTTTTCCCAACCCTTCAATTTTCAGGTCTCAATCTATGTCATCCTGTAGCCATGTTTCTGTAATGGCTATCAGATCGTACTTATTTATTTTTATTTGTGCTATCAGTTCATCTGTTTTGTTTCGAATGCTACATGCATTTAGATGCAGAACCTTTAGTTTTGTCCTTTTATTATTTTTGTAGCGTTTAGTCTTATCTGCTGATTTGTACTCTGTCCCTTCCTGTCACAGTCTGTTTATCATTTCCCATATTAATACCTGACTCTCTTGTCTTGTCTCCACTCTTTGCTTTACCACATCTTCCCAAATTTGATCCCTTGCCCCCACTATTCAGTTTAAAACCCTCTCTACTTCCCTAGTTGGGTGGCTTGCGAGGACACCAGCCCCAGCATGGTTCAAGCGTAGACCGTACCAATGGGACAGATCCCACTTTCCCCAGTACTGGTGCCAGTGCCCCACAAACCGGAACCCACTTCTCCCACACCATTCTTTGAGCCACGCTTTTATTTCCCTAATCTTATTTGTCCTACACCAATTTGCATGTGGCTCAGGTAATAATCTATAAATGATTACCTTTGAGGTTCTGTTTCTTAATTTAATGCCTAGTTCATCATACCGACTATGCAGAGCCTCCTTCCTCATCCTGCCAATGTCGTTGGCACCTACATGGACCACAACCTCTGGATCCTCCCCCTCCCACTGCAAGTTCCTCTCCAGCCCTGAGCAGATGTCCCGAACCCTGGAACCGGGCAGGCAACAAAGCCGTCTGGACTCTTGGCTCTTTGTTACAGAGAACAATGTCAATCCCCCTTACTATACTGTCTCCTACTACCACTACATTCCTTTTTGCTCCCTCCACCTGGATAGCTTCCTGTACAATGGTCAATTTGCTCATCCAGCCAGCAGCCCCGACCCTCATCCAAACAAGCTGAGAGAATCTCAAGCCTGTTGAACAATTGCAGAGGCTCAATTTCCTGCTCTCTGGGTCCCCTTATCTGCCTCACTTGCAGTCACACCCCACCCCGCCCCTGGCCACTGACCAAATCAGAAGACCCTATCTGAAGTGGTGCGACAGCCTCCTGGTATAAAGCGCCCAGGTATCTTTCCACCTCCCTGATGTGTCGCACAGTCTGCAGCTCAGCCTCCAGCTCAATGACTCTGAGCCGACGTTCCTCAAGCCACAAACACTTAGTGCAGATGTGTTTGCCCTGGATCACAATATTATCCATGATCTCCCACATGCTGCAGCCTCGACACACCACCTGTCCTGCTATCCTTAATGTGCTTTAAATAATTACTTAATTATATTGATCACTTATTTATGTTGCTTTCTTATATATTTTAATTAACTTTACCACAAAAGTGTGTACTATTTTAAACCTTAGGGATAGAATAAAACTTACCCACTTACCAGATACTCACCAAACAGCTAGCTCCTTTCCCTATAGTAGAGCAAGAACCAATTCCTACAGGGTGAGAAAGATATAAAAAGGAAACAAAGAAATCCCCTCTCACCAAACTCCAAAACTTCTCTCAGTTAGGCAGCAGCATTCCATTAGCCAAAGCTGCACTAAAGAACCCTGAATTTATAGCAGACTGAACTGGGGCCAGAGTAACCAGATTCATCCAGTTAGCTAATTAACTACTCAGCTCCTACAGCTAAGAGTGAGTTTACCCTATCTATTCTGCAAGAAAGAATTTAGCCTGCTTACACAGTATTTTCCAGTTACTGCTAATTACAGACTAGATTAGATGTCAAGAGCAAAATTTAAGAACAAAATTAACACTTAAAACTCCCCTCTCACCAAACTCCAAGTCTTGAATCAGAAGGTTGTGGGTTCATGTCCCACTCCCGGAGAAAAAAAAGTCAAGAACTGTGAATGTACTCGAAAGAGTTACAACTCTGAAA
This sequence comes from Cetorhinus maximus, assembly GCF_964194155.1. NCBI lineage: Eukaryota > Metazoa > Chordata > Chondrichthyes > Lamniformes > Cetorhinidae > Cetorhinus > Cetorhinus maximus. The sequence goes on from NC_135880.1 coordinate 98,071,962, forward strand.
GTCTGTGAAATCATCACACACTAGGGTCATTATTAAAGTAGTGAATAATATTTTGAGTTTCTGAACAACATGCAATTCAACTTCAGTACCTTGCACCGGTTATTACACCCCCACAAATGCTTTGAAGTGTGTAGCAGCCCTTTAAGGGCTACTCTTACCTCAGAAAACTGAGGAAAATCAGATCAGGTCAGCACAGGAACTGCAATATTTTACACAAAAAGCAGCAGTCAAGGTGCCACTGCACCTAAATCACATTATCAGACCCTATAAATGTTATCTTAGTGGAGAGTGTGGTGACACTGTGGGGAAGAGCATGATTATCATCACAGAAAATAACTTTGGTGGAATGTCATTGGGGAGAAAGGTTTTTAGGTATTATAGGCAATATGATTCCTTAAAGTAACAAATAACCTATTGAAATAAGGATAAAACAATGATTAAACACATAACTAAAGTTGAGGAAGATAATTGACCAACAACTTGATGTGCACAACATGTACATATATTTAATGACAAAGATGTGTTCCTGAACCTGTCAAGTCTTGGTCCATTATCACCTCACCAATAATACAAGCTATTGTATGAAATACCACAGGCTCCTGAGAGGCCTATGCAACTTCATTCTGATCCTTCACAAGGCACACAGAAAAAAAACTTGTCATCTATCAAAATCAGTTAAGTTGGAGTAAGTGAAGCCCCAGTAATATAAAGCAATCATTCAGCTGAATGCTTCACAAGCAAACTGGGCAGTAGGCCAATGTGCTATTCTTACTTGAACAATTTGGCTGCTTCCTCTGTCAGCTGTTGGAAACTGCAAAGACTGACAACCTTTAATTATTTAAAAAAGGTTCAGCCTTCTGTAGGTTCTGCAAACTTGGGTAAGCTACTGAAGTGCTCCTACTGCAGGTCTGAGTACTTGGCTGGGAGTGAAGAGCATACATGATTTGAACCCAAGGTTATTTTTCAGGTCTTCAAAGTATCATTAATTTTGGAAAGCAATCATTCATTTTAGCATATAAGTGCAACCTATTCTGACCATCATGACACTTAAAAATAAAAGGGCTCTACAGGCTTTTTTATATATTATCACATGATGTGGACATCATCGACTAGATCAGTAATTATTGCCCATTGCTAAATCCCCTTGAGAAGGCAATGGTAAGCCGGCTCCTTGAACCACTGCAGTCCATGTGGTGTGGATACATTCAATTCTGTCAGGAAAGAGGTTCCAGGATTTTGACCTGGCAACAGTGAAGAAATCAGAATATAATTCCAAGTCAGGATGTTGTGAGCTTGGAGGGGAATTGCCCCAAACGCTGCTGCCCATGTTCTTCTAGGCGGTCAAAGTTGTAGATTTGGAAGGTGCTGTCAAAGGACTGTTGGTGAGTTGCTGCAGTGCATCTGATAGTTGGTACACACTGCTGCCACTGTGCATCAGTGATAGAGGCAGTGCATGTTTAAGGTGGTGGATGGGATGCCAACCAAGCAGGCTGCTTTGTCCTGGATGGTGTTGAGCTTCTTGAGTGTAGTTGGAGCTGCACTCATTTAGGCAAGTGGAGAGTATTGCATCACACTCCTGACTTGTGCCTTGTAGATGCTAGACAGGCTTTTGAGAGTCAGGAAGCGAGTAACTCTCTGCAGAATTCCCAGCCTCTGACCTGTTCTTGTAGCCACATTATCTATGTGCTCATCCAGTTCCGTTTCTGGTCAATGGTAACCCCAAGATGTTGATAGTGGGGGATTCAGTGATGGTAATGCGATTGAATGTCAACAGGAGATGGTTGGTTCACGCTTGTTGGAGATGGTCATCGCCTGGCACTTGTGTGGCATGAATGTTATTTGCCAGTTATCAGCCCAAGCCCAAATGTTGTCCAGATCTTGCTGCATATGGGACTGCTTCAGTATCTGAGGAGTCACGAATGGTGAACAGTATGCAGTCATCAGTGAGTGTCTCTATTTCTGACTTATGATAAAGTGAAGGTCATTGATGAAACAGCTGAAGATGGCTGGGCCTAGGACATCACCCTGAGGAACTCCTGCAGTGATGTCCTGGGAATGATATGATTGACCTTCAACAACCACAACCATCTTCCTTTGTGCTAGGTGTGGCTCCAACCAGTGGAGAGTTTTCTCCCTGATTACCATTGACTCCAGTTTTGCTAGGGCTCCTTGATGCCACACTTGGTCAAAAGCTTCCTTGATGTCAAGGACAGTCACCCTCACCTCCTGAGTCCAGCTCTTTTGTCCATGTTTGGACCAAAACTTTAACGAGGTCAGGAGCTGAGAGACCTTGGCAGAACCAAAGCTAAGCATCAGTGAGCAGGTTGTTTCTGAATAAGTGCCGCTTAATAGCACTTTCCATGACCCCTTCCATCACTTTGCTGATAATCAAGTGTAGATTAATGGGGCAGTAATTGGCTGAGTTGGATTTGTCCTGCTTTTTGTGGGCAGGACATTCCTGGGCAATTTTCCACCTTGCCAGTAGATGCCAGTTTTGTAGCTGTACAGGAACAGCTTGGCTATGGTTAGTTCTGGAGCACAAGTCTTCAGTACTTTTGCCAGAATATTATCAGGGCCCATAGCCTTTGCAGTATCCAGTGCCTTCAGCCATTTCTTGAAAGCACGTGGAGTGAATCAAATTGGCGTCTGTAATGCTGGGGACTCAGGAGGCCGAGCTGGATCATCCTCTCGACGCTTCTGCCTGAAGATTGTTGCAAATGCTTCAAGCCTTGTCTTTTGCACTGAAATGCTGGCCTCCCATATTATTAAAGATGAAGATATTTGTGGAGCTTCCACATCCAGTTACTTGTTTAATTGTCTACTGCCATTCACGGTTAGATGTTCCTGACTGCAGAGCTTCAATCTGATCTGTTGGTTGTGATCGCTTAGCTCTATCGCATGCTGTCTGGCACAGTAGGCCTGAGTTGTATCAGCACCAGGCTGATGCCTCATTTTTAAGTATGCCTGGTTCTGCTCCTGGCATGCCCCTCCTGAACTCTTCATTGGACCAAGGATGATCCCCCACCTTGATGGTAATGGCAGATGGGGGATATGCCGGGCCATGAGGTCACAGATTGTGGTTGATTGCAATTCTGCTGCCCCTGATGGCCCACAGCACCTCAAGGGTGCACAGTTTTGAGTTGCTAGATCTGTTCGAAATCTATCCCATTTAGCCTGGTGGTGGTGCTACATTTGAAGGAGGACATCCTTAATGTGAAGACTGGACATCAACTCCATTAGGACCGTGCGGTGGTCACTCCTACCGATATTGTCATGGGCAGATGCATCTGTGCCAGGTGTATTGGTGACAACGAGGTCAAATAGGTTTTTCCCCTCTTGCTGGTTCCCTCACCACCTGCCACAGACACAATATAGCAGCTATGTTCTTCACGATTTGATGAGCTCAGTCAATAGTGGTGCCACTGAGCCACCCTTGGTGATGGACATTGAAGTCTCCCACCCAGCGTACTTCTGTGCTCTTGCACCCTCAGTGCTTCTTCAATTTGGCGTTCAACATCAGCTGAGGGGGTGGTTGGGTATAGGTGGTAATCTGCAAGTTTCATTGCTCATATTTGACCTGATGCCCTGAGACTTCATCGGGTCTGAAGACAATGTTGAGGGTAACTCCCTCCTGACGGTATACCACTTTGTCGCCACCTCTGGTGGGTCTGCCTTGCCGGTGGGACAGGACAAAGCCAGAGATGGTGGTGGTAGTGTCTGGTATGATTCTGTGCTGTCAGACTGTTACTTGACTAGTTTGCAGGACAGCCTCAAACGTTGGTAAGGAGGACGTTGCAGGGTTTGCAAGGCTGGGTGTGCAGATGTTGTTTCCGGTGTCTAGGTCGATATCAGTGGTCTGTCTGGTTTCAATCCTTTTTGCCTTTGTAGTGGTTTGATAAGAGCCACAACAACTTGAACGAAGCATGTGGTGAAAGGTATAGGCAGGCAGGAAGTTTTCATTTAGAGGGAAGGTGTTGACATCCCTCTGCCAGGTTTCCATCAAGGCCATGTGGATATTGCAATCATCCACATTAAGCTCATGAATTGTAAGGGCTTTTCTTGTGAGTGAATGGACATCCTGCAGGAGGACGTGATGAGGGATGGTGATAGCTGGGCCATTGGCAGAGTCCACAGGATCAGCACTAGGAAGGTGAGTTGAACAGCAAGGAGATTGACAAGATGGTCCATCAACCAATATGCTGGGCAGGAGGGTCAGCGAGTGGGTAGGATGGGGCAGTTGAGGCTGCTGCTCATGAGGAGGCAGTGAGGAATGTCTCGATGAGCCCTTCCATGAATTCCATGAGAGGCAAAGAGGTGAGCTGCATGCTTATCTAAGAGGGAATCAAGCCTGGGGCAGTGGCCTGAGAGTAGGAAGGTCGAGGAGTACCGAAGAGTTGGGATGGGGATTTGGGAACACAGGATACCCAAGAGGAGAAAAATGAAAGGAAGCATAACAACTTTAGAAAAGGGTCTAGAAGGGATAGAGAGGAAATATATAAAAAGAAAGAAAATAAATGAAGTGGAACCGAAAGGAATGGAATCAGGCATGGAGTGGCAGCCAAAGTGCACACATGAATGGATACAGGAAAACTTTATTCGCATAGGCTATTACATCGCATAAGATAGGGTGCATATTTCCCAGTAGTGAATAGGCAATTGAGAGAATAGCTTCAGCAAATGTTGGGATCTACCCAGACATGCCCTCTCCTACTATTGACAGAATTTTGGATTTTACCACCAGACATACCTTCACCAGGGTGTTCAGGTCAGCAGCAGTAAGAGTTGGGTGGGAAATGACAGCCTGAGAGGAAAATGTAAATTTGGTTAGGAGCCTCAGTTGATGTTGATGCTGATTTTACACCACTTTCCACTGCTAAGAGGTGGTGTAGGCAGATTCAATTATGGCATTCAAAAGGAAATTGGATAAGGATCTCAAGGGTAAATATTTGCAGGGCTAGCTAAATTGCTCTTGTAGAGTGCTGGCATGGGCTTGATGGGCCAAATGATTTAATGCTGCCTAATTTCATGAATTCCACAGCAAAAGCAGACAATTGTTCTTCAACAGCAGTCGACATACTTGACTCTTATATTTGCCTCAGTGTTCTTACTTCTTCATTTTGTTCAGTCTTTCAATGGGACCTGCACACATTATCTTCCAATTTCTACTTCTGACTAAGAATTGAAACCCAAAATGTTAACCTGTCTTTTCTCTTTTCAGATAATGACCAAATTCCTATGTATTTCCACCACCTTTCGGAAGCTTTTTCTCTTCTTAACCCTTCATTCTATCAGGAGTAGGGGCATGGGCTGATGTTGACGGTGGTAACTTGGGAAATAAACCCTGCATCTAATGGGATGTGTCAGAATGATCGTGTTTAAGTTTTTTTTTAGGAATGTTACATAAAATGCATTGTTTATTTCACGAGTCATTCCCTGATGAGTTAGCTCATCTAAAGAAACCCATTAGCTGTTTGACATCTCTGAAGGTTTCAAAGGCTGACAAGAATGATGCAATTTGACATGCAACCACTAATCATGTTATTACATTAGCGGCCAATAACGATAAGAACACTATTACTTTAATAACTCAAACAAAATAACTTGACTTAGGAATTATACATCAAGGGCTGGATTTTCATCTCCCACAAAAAGTGAGAATAGAGTCGGGAAATGGTATAATAAGGTCCAAAGGGCTAAAACGTCAAGGCTCCATCTCCATTTCCACTGCACACCATCTTCCTCTCGGCAGTTAAATGGTTGGGTTGTGACCTAGCACGGACATTCTGTGATGTCGGGGTCACATTTTAAAACCTTGGGGAAATTTGAATTCCACCCAACCCCACCCCCCCACCACGCCCCCATCCCCTCAACTATTTTCACCATGACAGGAGGGGTTCCAAAGTCTGTGGGAATCCCACGAGGTAAGTCAGTTCATGAATGTTGGGGAAAGTCTACTGGTCAGTCAGAAAGCTTTTGAAAGATAAGTTCAAAAGATCTTGCCAATTCCCCTTCATATCCCCCATGCCCCCTTCATGCGACCTCATATCTCATAATCCAGTGCCCCCTCCACTCTCCCAGTATCCACTTTATACAGACCCAATGAGCCATTAGCAAGTCTGGAAAGTCTTTGAAATGTTCCTGAAGGTGACACAATAGGCAGCGAGGCTTTGAAAATCTTCTTAGAAAAGAACGGCTCATCTTACAATCTCACAAAAGTTTCAATCAACCACAATGATTCATAGTATCAATGAAAAGAGCCTAAATCCTCTTCACACATCTTATTCAAATAAACAATCAGGCACTTAAAAAGCACATCAAAGAGCGAGCAACTTACTACAAGATAATAAAGCCATCAATCAAACAAAGCTCGCACTCCCCTTCCAGTTGTGTTAACATAGCCTACATAGCTGAGTCCAATAGCCATTCTTGGAGCACAGCCAAACATTCCTGATGAGGCTATCTGGCAACTGTAATAGCAGTTTGAACAGATGGCCAGACAAATGTTTTTTTCCAGATGGCCTCATTATGAATGTTTGATTAAACTCCGAGAATGGTTAACAGATTCAGCTCAGCAGGGTTCCGTTTACAAAATCATGGGTGAGTGGCTATAGAGGTGGCATTGGGGGGGGGGGGGGGTGCAGTTATGAGGGGTAGTGGGAGATGGATGGCAGCAAGAGCTAGCATGGGAGTGTGAGGGGTTATGGGGAGTGTGAGGAGGCATGAGGGTGGGTGCTGGGCATGAGTTTGTATAGAGGTGGGACGGCAGCCTTGAGGGGGCATGAGTTGGCATGGGGCTGGGTGGGGGTGTGAGAGGTGGGAGCTAGAGGGCCTAAAACCTTCTAAAACAACTGGGATGCGATCCCAGAGAACTGAGGCAGGCAGACCTTCTAACTAGCCCACCTCGGCAGTCACCTGACCTGCTTCCAGGGTCACTGGGCCAGATTCTATTCTGCCCCTGCCTCCCCACAGCGAAAATTGGGTCTAATGGAGCCTTTAAACAGAAGTGGGTCTGCCAATTCGGGAAATTTCCCGAGTCGAACGACCCACATCAGTAGTAAAAATCCAGTCCTGATTCTCTGCTACTTAGCTTAATAATTTTTGTGGTGCAGGTTGTCAAGGGGATGTTTTCTGCATCGTTACCTGTCACTCACATTACTAGGAGGAAGGTTTGACCCACAGTGTGTTGGGGTTTTTTGTGTAAACAGTTAAATGTGTAGAGTAGGGGGTGTTAGTGGAGAATGAGGATTGCTCTGCTAATCAAATTATTTTTTAAAATATAAAACAGCTGCAGAGATTCCTGGGACCCAGCATGTAATAATCAAATTCATAAGCAGTACAAAACTCAAACAGACTCTGCTGGCCAGTTGGATAATTATTGACTATCATTCAAATAACATTTTTCCATCTCCAATATTTCCATAACTAACAGAAGCATTCAATGAAAACTTTTTTAAATTAATTTTTTCATGTACCAATTTCTCACAGTCTACTTGCAGCAGTGTCCATAAGATTCATGTTTAAGTTCTGGACACTCCAGGACAACTTTGGAAGGCTGAAAGCCTTATTTATGGGGACCCAGAAGGTAGAAGTGGAGGAGCCTTAGTCTTTGCAATTGTCCAACAGGTTCAAGGGGGAAACTGGTTGCTGCAGGGTGGATGGGTAAGCTGACCATGGCACCATGGTACAGAAAGCAGGGAGAATTAATAGCAATGTAGTAGTAGTAGGGGACAGTATAGTCAGGGGGATAGGCACAGTTCTCTGCAGCTGAGAGCAGGATCCAGACAGCTGCATTGCCTGCCCAGTGCTGGGGTTCAGGACATATGCTCTGGCTGGAGAAGAACTTGTAGTGAGAGGGGAAAGGTCCAGTGGCCATGATCCAAGGAAGTAACAATGACATTGGTAGAACTAGAAAAGAGGTTTCACTGAGGGAGTCTGAGCAGCTAGGGGCTAAATTAAAAACCAGGGCTTCAAAGGTAATAATCACTGGATTACTGCCTGAGCCATGAGCAAATTGACTAAAACAAATCAGATTCGGGAGTTAAATGTGTGGCTCAAAGATTGGCGGGGGAAAAATAGGTTTCGATTTATGGAGTGCTGGCACCAGTACTGGGGAAAGTGAGAGTTGTACCGCTGGGACAGTCTTCACCTGAACCATGCTGGGGCACATGTTCTAGCCAGTTATATAATTAGGGTGGTAGAGAGGTCTTTAAACTGAATAGTGGGGGTGAGGGATCAAGTTTGGGAAGATGTGATAAATTAAATAGAAAATACAAGGCAAGAGAGCAAGGAAGGAATAAGGAAAATGATGATCAGAGCATGGCAGAAAGGGACAGACCCAGGAGTGCACCAGCAGATAAGGCTAGAGGTTAGAAAAAGAGTAAAAAGACAGAACTAAAGGCTCTGTATCTGAAAGCATGTAGCATTCATAACAAAACAGCTGAATTGACAGCCCAAACAGAAATAAATATGTATGATCTGATAGCCATTACAGAGACACGGCTGCAGGATTGCAAAGACTAAGACCTGAATATTCATGGATACATGGTATTTAGGAAGAACCGGAAACTAGGAAAAAGTGGAAGGCTAGGTCTGTGAATTAAGGATGACATTGGTACAATGGAGAGAGATGATCTTAGTTCTGGATATCAAGATGTAGAATCAGTTTGGATAGAGGTGAGAAATAGGAAAGGTAAGGAGTCACTTGTGGGACACAGTAACCACACTGTAGGATGGGGTATACAGGAGGAAATAATAGAAGGTTATAAGAAAGTTACAGCAATAATCATGGGTGATTTTAATCTACAAAGATTGGATTAATCAGATTGGCAAAGGTGGCCTAGATGAGTTCATAGTGTTTTTGGTACAGTTTCTTAGAGCAGTATGTTCCAAAAGCACAGAGAGCAAGATATAGTAGATCTGGTAACGTGCAATAAAACAGGATTAATTAATGACCTCATAGTGAAGGCACCCCTAGGTGGCAGTGAATTTCACATTCAGTTCGAGGGAGAGAGGAGTGGATCTAAGATTAGTGTTTTAAACTTGAATAAGAGCAACTATACCGGCATGAAGTCACAGCTGGCTAAAGTGAAGTAGGAAATTTGGTTAAGGGATAGGACAGTAGAGATGCAGTGGCAGGCATTTAAGGAGATATTTCAGAATTCTCAGAAAAAATACATTCCAGTGAGAAAGAAAGATTCTAAGGGAAGGATGCACCAACCATTGTGCGCTAAAGACATTAAAGTTAGTATCAAATCAAAAGAAGAAGCGTATAATTCTGCAAAGATGAGTGACAGTTCAAAAGATTGAACAGAATATAAAGAACAGCAAAAAATGATGAAAAGATTAATAAGGAGGGAGAAATTAAAGTATGAGAAAAAACTAGCTAGAAATATTTTTTTTAAAGATAGTAAGAGTTTCCACAGGTATTTAAAAAGGAAAAAAGTACATAAAGTGAGCATTGGTCCTCTAGTGCAAGAGTCTAGGGAGTTAATAATGGAAAGTAAGGAAATGGAGGATGAATTGAACAGATATTGTGTGTCTGTCTTCACTGTAGAGGATACTAGTAACATCCCAGAAACAATTGTGAATCAGGAGGTGAAAGGGAGGGAGGAACTTAAAAATGATTACAAACACCATGGAAAGGCTACTAAGAAAATTATTAGAACTAAAAGCTGGCAAGTCCCCAGGTCCTGATGGACTTCATCCTAGAGTCTTAAAAGGCGTGGCTAATGAGATTGTAGATGCATTGGTTTAATTTTCCAAAATTCTCTAGATTCTGGAAAGGTCCCATCAGACTGAAGAATAGCAGTGTGACTCCTCTATTCAAGAAAGGAGAAAAGAGACAGAAAGAAAAAGCAAGCCAGTTAGCTTAACATCTGTCGTAGAGAAATTGATAGAATCTATTATTAAGGAGGTTATAGCGGGGCACCTTGGAAATGTCAATGCAATCAGGCAGAGTCGACATGGTTTTGTGAAAGAGAAATCATGTTTGACTAATTTATTGGAGTTCTTTAAGGAAGTAACAAGCAACATGGATAAAGAGGAACTTGTGGATGTGCTGTACTTAGATTTTCAGAAGGCATTTGATAAGGTGTCACATCAAAGGTTGCCATGCAAAATAAGAGCTCATGGTGTAGAAGGTAACATATTAGCATAGGTTGAGGATAGGTTGGCTAACGGGAAACAGAGTATGAATAAATGGGTCATTTTGGAGTTGGCAAGATATGACGAGTGGAGTGCCACAAGGATCAATGTTGAGGCCTCAGCTATTTACAATTTATATCAATGACTTGGGTGAAGGGACTGAATGATTGTTTGCTAAATTTTCTGATGACGCAAAGATAAGTGGGAAACGAAGTTATGACGAGGACATAAGGAGTCTGCAAAGCGACATAGATAGGTTAAGTGAATGGTCAAAGATTTGGCACATGGATTATAATGAGGGAACATTTTAACTTATCCCCTTAGGCAGGAAGAATAGAAAAGTGGCATATTATTTAAATGGAGACACATGGCGCGACTCTGATACAGAAGGATCTGGGTATTCTCATACATGAGCCACAAAAAGTTAGTATGCAGGTACAGCAAGTGGGAAGTTAGGAAGGCAAATGGAATGTTGTCGTTTATTGCAAGGGGAATGGAATATAAAAATGGGGAAGTTTTGTTACAGTTGTACAAGGCTTTGGTGAGACCACATTTAGGCCCATAACGTCCAAGCTCTAGGGTGTCTCGCCCCCAGGATTCCCCACGTAGGGACTGCACGGCAATTGTCTGGGAAGTTCAAACTTCTGTGGGGCAATTGCCCTGCGCTGGGAGCCATCCGAAAGTGCGATTTAAATCACAAACATCGGATGGTTCAGACTATCTCAACAGAAATAGATACCCAAGAAAAGTTAGAAGAATTAAAACCATTTCTAACTTCTGGATAACAATAATACTGACCCACCCCAGCTCCCCTTTGGGACTCCCCCTACCCTCCCGAGCCTCCATGGGACACCCCCAACTAACCCCCACAAACTCCTCCCCTGACCCTGCATGGTACTCCAGAACCACCAACCCCCCCACCCCCGACTACTCCCCCAACCCCCGATTAGTCCCGTGACCCTCAACTGCCCTCCCCACCCCCAGACAAGCCTTAACCCCCAACTATCCTTCCTCCTGTTACTACCCTTTCCACTCCCTGCACTGACAACTCCCTGGCCACCAACTCCCCCCCCGACTGACCACCCGACTCCCCCGCTGACCACCACCATTGACCACTCCATCACCTGACCACCCTAACCACACCATCACCCCCTCACCCCCTCCACCCTGCCCACTTACCTTCTCCCTGGCTTCTCAAAGTGGCTAGACCTTTAAACCTACCTGCTTTATGGCAGCTAGTGCCTTAAAAAAAGGGGTTTGTTCTCCTTACCTCCAACTCAGCTGTCCTCCACACAAGGTATCGGGACCTGCTGCAATGCACCTTGCTCACCTGGCCTGAGTCAGAAGGTCAGGCAAGAAAGGTGTGGCTTCATTTCAAGGTAACTAACTAGGAGCAGAATGGCAAAACTGTGATTGCCACTCCACAGAAGTTACAGCCCCTAGATTACTGTGTACTCTTGGTCTCCTTATTTAAAAAAGGATATAAAATCATTAGAAGCAGTTCAGAGAAGGTTCACTTGATTGATACCTGGGATTGTGGGAAGGGGTTATCTTATGAGGAAATGTTGGACAGGCTGAGCCTGTATCCACTGGAGTTTAGAAGAATGAGAGGTGACCTTATTGAGACATGTAAGATGTAAGGAAGGCTTTCAAAGCTTGCAGAGGGATCTGGACCAACTGGAAAAATGGGCCAGAAAATGGCAGATGGAATTTAATGCAGAAAGGTGTGAGGTGTTGCATTTTGGAAGGACAAACCAAGGTAGGACATACACAGTAAATGGTAGGGCACTGAGGAATGCGGAGGAACAAAGGGATCTTGGAGTTCAGATACATAATTCCCTGAAAGTGGCGTCACAGGTAGACAGGGTTGTAAAGAAAGCTTTTGGCATACTGGCCTTCATAAATCAAAGTATTGAGTATAGGAGTTGGGATGTTACGGTGAGATTGTATAAGACATTGGTGAGGCCAACTTTGGAGTATTGTGTGCAGTTCTGGTTGCCTAACTACAGGAAGGATATCAGTAAGATTGAAAGAGTGCAGAGAAGATTTACTAGGATGTTGCCGGGTCTTCAGGAGTTGAGTTACAGGGAAAGATTAAACAGGTTAGGACTTTATTCCTTGGAGCGTAGAAGAATGAGGGGAGATTTGATAGAAGCTTACAAAATTATGAGGGGTATAGACAGAGTAAATGCAAGTAGGCTCTTTCCAATTAGATTAGGAGAGATTAACACAAGAGGACATGGCTTTAGGGTGAAAGGGGAAAGGTTTAGGGGGAACTTCTTCACTCAGAGAGTGGTGGGAGTGTGGAACGAGCTGCCATCTGACGTGGTAAATGCGGGCTCGCTCTTAAGTTTTAAGAATAAATTGGATAGATACATGGATGGGAGAGGTGTGGAGGGTTATGGACTGGGTGCAGGTCAATGGGACTAGCAGAATAATATTTCGGCACATACTAGAAGGGCCGAATGGCCTGTTTTTCTGTGCTGTAGTGTTCTATGGTTCTATACTGAGGGGACTGGACAGGGTGGGTGCTGAAAAGATGTTTCCCCTTGTGGGACAGACAAAACTAGGGGACACAGTTTAAAAATAAGGAGTCTCCCATTTAAGATGGAAATGAAAAGTAATTTTTTCTCTCAGAGGGTCGTGGGTCTCTGGAACTCTCTTCCCTGGAGACTGGTGAAAACAGGGTCAATGAATATTTTTAAGGCAGAGGTAGACAGATTCTTGACTAACAAGGGAGTTAAACGTTATCAGGGGTACGTGTAATGTGAAGTGGAGGTCATATTCAGATCAACCATGATGGAACAGACTCGAGGGGCCGAATGGCCTACTCTTGCTCCTAATTCTTACGTCTGTATGTAAGTAGAAGTACAGAATTTGCAAAGGAATGTTTCCTATAACAGGATTCCTTTTATGTAGTCTGACTTTCTTTGCCCTTGAATGTTTTACTTTTAATTTTCTGTTTACTGAAAGGACTGCCAATTCCCATTTTTAGCATCCAACATTAACATGAAGCAATCCCATCTATGGTGTAGCTAACTAAATGCTGAGTAATTTGTTTAAATTAGGAACATCTTTTATGCTGTGGATTTGAACTCACGAGAAACGGGATTGAGGCTGCCCAAATAAAAATATACATACAGCCAGCAGAAAGAAAAAAAAGTGTCCTCCATCTAATGATTCAAAACAATAAAGGGCACTGAGTTAAAAGGACCATATTCTAACCCACCATCTCATCCAATAAATAAACAAAACTTTTAAAAATACTTACACCAACTTTCCATAATCTTTCTTTGCTACATATTCTAAGAAAACAAGAATCGCTGACAAAGTTGCAAAATTGTGCTACTGTAATAAAACTGCTGACACAAAACACTTGGACAAAATAGTTGAGTATTCACTGTCTGGCCTGGTAAAATTAGTGAGCAAAGACATCATAAAGAACAGGAAGGACCAAGGTTAGATTTCATCCCATGTCAAGTTAACTTTGCCGGAATTTGAAATGTGTGAACATCTAGAAAAGACAGGACTTGGATCTGTAGTGAAACCTCTTACCATTAAATATCTTGCAAACTATCTAGGTTCACACAGAAAGAACAGTCATTTGGATGAGGTACTGAAAGGCAGACAGCACCCATGGAAATATATTTCAACAAGTCAATACCTTTAGTACAAGAGAGGAAGGGAAGGAGCTAGTGGAAAAATGGATGAAAACATGTTTTCACCATTTGCGAACACACAAATATATGCTACATATATTAATGAACCAGAATATTTTGTCAGTCCTCAACAATGTTATCCTTAATTAAGATAATTAGGATTCAGGCTTGCCATCAGAACATGATTTGAACTGTAACACAAAGCAATAAGCAAATGGGTACCCAATGCCTTAAAGGATGTTGCAAATGTATCAAAGTGGCGAGTTCTCTGCTTACACAGGGCTACAAATTCATAAAGATGCAAATGAGTCGTGGCACCATTATTCATGCTACTATCAACTTTCTTTTTGTAATTAACTATTTCCTTGCATGACAATACAATCCAGGTTTACGACACAAAAGCATCAATTTCTACCAATTTGGATGGACCCAGGGAGGGGAGATATGGCTCTCATCATTAGAATCTCTATTTAAGAAATTGTGGTCAGTGGCATACACCTCGGCTTCGCCATTGACTAGAAGATCTGCCCCCCTATGCTTAGCATCAAGATTATTTTGTCTTGTTCTAGTCCGTTCAGTAAAGGCTTGATTTATATAAAAAAAACAATGAGCACAGCAACAGAAGAACAAAGAAGTTACTCAGGCATACAGAGAGAGAGCTGAATTATTCGTGGAAATGAAGTCATAAACCCAGAGGTGATTCAGAGTCAACTGTGTATTCAGCACCTTCATACTATCCGGCTCATTAATCCTTCCAAGCCGGTGCCCCCAATTATATCATCAGTACTTACACTTTGAACAGAAGTATCACAAGGAAAACAGCTGAACTCAGCAAAACTAAAGGGTGCCAGTTATGTCATTCCTAATTCCCTGATTTTTTAAAAAAGGGTTCTGCTGATCAGGGACTGCAAGAACCAATGCAATAGGAATATTAACACACCCTAATCACTACATATTGAAAGAAAATGGCAAAATACATACCCAATGAAGTTGAAAGAGATCAATAGAAATTAGTAGGCTTGGTACAGTAATGCACAAGCTGACAAAGAAAATAAATGTTAAACTGTTTTGCTAAATCAGTCCAGGGCAAGTCAGAAGAGGTTATACCTATATAAGAACAGAAAATGCTAGAAATAGTCAGCAGGTCAGGCAGCATCCGTGCAGAGAAAGAGTTAGCGATCCAAGTTGTTGACCTTTTGTCAGAAAATTATCTGTTTTTATCTCAGATTTCCAGCATCTGTAGTACTTTGATTTGATTTTAAAGTTGTACTAGAACTGTATAATGCGCCATTCAGACCATCTTGAGTACTGACTCCATGTTTAGTTGCCAAGAGATAATGGAACATTGAAGCCTTAGAGATTAGTAAGGGAAATCTAATTTCTAACAGCAGCTTTAGGGTCATTATTGTAAAATAGAGGAGGTGTGACTTCTTACTCTCAACAGATGACTATGGGTTGTCTTAGTGTCATATGTAGTATTAAAGGGTTCCAAAGTCCACTGCCTTGCACTCGCTGCTGAACCTGGGCAATGAGTAGCAAAGGGTCGATCAAAACAGGGTGAAGTACGTTGCGACTCCTTATCTCCTGGGCCACTTCGGTTACTGCAAAGGCCTGGTTTAGGGACTCTAGAAATACTCAGTAGACGGGACTCTGGTAAACAAGTCCTCAACAGCAGAACAGATGCAAGATCATCTGTCATCTGGAATATTTCAACGGCTATTCTGGCAGACAAAGCCTGCATCAGAACAAATCTTCAAATCGTCTTGGTTTCCTTGCCATTGGATCAAGGTTTTGTTCTGTCATTACACATGTGGAAGCTGGTGTGCAACGGTTTGTCCACACTAAAAAATGTCAAACACTCATGTCTTTCTTTATGAGCACGTCCTCCAAGCCCTTCAGCAACCAGAAAATGGAGATGGTAGCAGGATTGTGTTGCCTGGAAGAATCTAGTCATGACCTAGCATGGAGGCGGCAGTTACAGGATGGTCATCTAGCACTCAGATGAGGCAGGAGTGCCTTTCGGCAGCTGTTACTACGGCTGAGCAGCTATTTTTAGGATCCACACTGCTCACTCATTATTGGGGAGGGACTAGAAAACGAGCCCTAAACATAGTCTGTCTCACCTTTCCCGGCTGTTTAGCCGCATCCAGAAGGGTCACCTTCTGTGGTAGAACACATAAAAGACACAGAAGCAAAAAGGTTGGGATATGGAAGATCAGGATCCTCATGGACAAACCGCAAGTGAACGCCCAGGCTGTTGCACTGTTTGTCACTGTTCCGCCAGAAGAAGAACTACAAACCGTCATGGCAACGCCCACGGTCCAAGAACTGGCACCCGACCGATGTCATAGTCCATACCCGGAATCGCAAAGATGCCCACACCACCAGAGAATCCTGACGACATGTCATAGACATCACTACTCTGAGTGAGACCCAACTAGCTGGAAAGGGGCAGCTCAAGGAACTCAGAGGTGGCTATACTTGCTTGTGGAGCGGGAAATCAGAATAAGAACACAGAGTTCACGAAGTTCGATTTGCCATCACTGAACTCGTGAACTGGCTTCATGAGTTCCCTCTTGGAAGAAATGAGCGCCTCATGGCTCTTCATTTCAACCTGGCAGGGACCTAATTTGCCACCCTGAGCAGTGCATATGACCCAACTCTGGACGCTGACGATAGTGCCAATGAACATTTCTATTCCAAACTTGACCAAGATCTCTGCGGGGTTCCGAAGGAGGACAAGCTTATTCTTCTCGGAGACTTCAATGCCAAAGTTGTAAGAGATTCCAATGTCTGAAATGGAACTATTGGCAGGGAAAAAATTGGAAATTTCAACTCCAGTGGCATTCTTTTCCTTGCCACATGTGCAGAACATGGGTTTGTCATCACCAATATCCTGTTCTGCCAGAAGTAGTACAAAACGTCATGGCAACACCCGCGGTCCAAGAACTGGCACCCAATAGATTATGTCATAGTCCGTGCCCGGAATCACAAAGATGCCCACACCACATGAGTAATGACAAGGCTGATGACTGCTGGACCGATCACCAAATTATTTGTTCAATTATGTCTATCAAACTGGCTCCCAGACATTGGGTGCAACAACAGAGATATTCATGAAAGATCAATGTCAAAGCTCTGAAGGATCCAATCAAAAGAGACTGATTCCAACAATGCCTTAGTGGAATACTTTCAAACTTCAATCAAGAATATAAGAAGAGTGCCCACAATGCTTGCGATGTCTTCAAGTCCAATATAATCAATGCTTGCAAAGAGACACTTGGGTTTCCTATCAGGAAACATCAGGATTGATTTGATGAAAATGATCAGGATATCAACAAACTGATTGATCGCAAGCACAAGACTTGCTGCGACTGGCAGAATGACCCAAACTCAAAGCAAAAGAAAGTTGCTGATCAACAAACAAAAGCATAAGTACAAAGGTGACACCCATGACAAGAACAACACGTAATGGGCAGACAAGGCAAAAGAGATTCAACATTGCATTGACGTGACTGATATCCATGGCTTCTTCACTACCATAAAGATCACTTATGGCCCAAGTACTCAAGGACCAGCTCCTCTAAGGCCTAAGGGTGAAGGAGATCTGATCAAGGTAAGGGAACTGTCAACATCTGTTGAAGGGAGCATTTTGAAGTCCTTTGTAATCAAGGATCAATTGCTTATGAGTGTTTTAAACTCCATCCCACAATACCCAGTTAGAGACATGCTCAGAACTGAACAAACTTCTATGGAGGTATTGAAAGCCATCACATAAATGAAGAACAATGAAGCAGAAGGTGATGGAATCCCTGCTGAAATCTTTATGCATGGAGGACAGGAACTAAGATTACAGCTTCATGCCCTTGTCCTAAATCTGGAATGAAGAGGAAGGCCTGGATGACCTGAAGGAACCCATGATTGTGACAATCTTCAAGAAGGGAAACAATCCAAATGTGGAAATTACACAGGCATATCCCTGCTTTCCATTGCAGGAAAAAATCATTACAAGAGTCCTTCTGAATCAACTTATTACATTTGCTGAAGAGTTATTCCCCAAATCTCAATGTGGGTTTAGGCCACTGAGAGGCACGGCCAACATGATTTTTACAGCTCACCGACTACAAGAAAAATGTCACAAACAGCATGAACCCTTACATAGCATTCTTTGACTTGGCAATGGCCTTTGATTCTGTAAATCGTGAGACACTCTAGATTCTGATTCTGCTGAGTATGGATGTCCTCCAAAGTTACTTCATGATGATATTCAAGTGGTGATCCTCAACAATGGAACCATTACAGACCCTTTTGAGGTTAAAACAGGAGTAAAACAAGGTTGTTTCATTGCTCCAACTCTTTTTGCGATCTTACTTGCTGCCATGCTCTGTCTGACTAGAGACAAGCTCCCTACTGGAGTGCAGTTTATTTATTAAATGGACAGTAAACTAATTTCAGACAACTCCAATCAAAACTAAGACCACCCTGACTTCAGTCATTGAGCTCCAATACGCTTACGACACTGCATTATGTGCGGAGTCAGAAACGGATCTCCAGAGACTCGTTAATGTATTTACTGAGACATACTAGATGAGACTTACACTCAAGATTCAAAAGACCAAAGTCCTTCATCAGCAAGCTCCAAATGCACACACCCAGCCACATTGATTGGGATACATGATGAGTGCCTGGAAAATATGGAACACTTCCAGTACCTTGGAAGTTATCTTTCACAAAAGACTGACAAAGAAATCCAGCATCACCTGAAATCTGCTGGCGCAGCCTTTGGCCACCTGAGGAATCAAGTGTTTGAAGATCGTGACATCAAAACTGAAACCAAGCTCATGGTCTACCATGCGGTCGTAATCCCTTCCTCACTATGAGGCTGAAACATGGACAGCATATAGGAGGCACCTCAGAGCACAGCAGTCATACCATTAACACTGCCTTATCTTACATATTAAGTGGGAAGACAGACGCACCAACATCAGTGTCCTCTTACAAGCAGGCACCACAAGCATCGAAGCTATGATCATCCACCATCAGCTTCATTGGGTTGGTCATACAGTTCAGATGTTAGATATCAGACTCCCAAAGCAGGTCCTCTTCTCCCTCCAGCTCAGTCAGGACAGATGCAGCAGAGCAGGACTGAAGAAGCACATCAAAGATGTGCTAACAGCCAACAAAAAGAAATGCAACATTGACATCAACTCCTGAAAGACCATCGCCTTGGATCAATCCAAATCGCAGCAAAGTCTGTGGGAAGGATACCAGTATTTTGCAAACCACAACAACAAAATGAAGAGGAAAAGAGAGAGCACCGAAACAAACAAGCCATGACCCGAACTGAAAGCACACAACCAGACATAACAAATACCCTATGTACCATAAATTCTTCAGACACCAAATCAGTCCAGCCAACTTCAAACTCATGAAAAACAATCATCCTCGCTAGCGAGGATTAGCCAATAATAATAATAAAATGGTTTACCCAGACCATTACTGTAGATAAACCAGGCAATAGAATGAGGAAACAAACTGGGAAGGAACAAATTAAGGACTGATATCAGGAAAAATGTCTTCACATAAAGTAATCAAAATGTTCAATAGTGGAAAAGTGGAATAGTGGAAGCTAAAGCTTGAGGAATCAGAAGCCTGTTGGGTGGGGTGATATGTGACTATGAGATGTATCAGCTAAGACCAGCCAAAATGCTGTATTAATCTTGTGATTTTGACAAAAACATCTTAATACTAGCTTTACTTGTAAGGTTCAGCACAAATATAACCCCATTTATAAAAAACTATTAATTCTATTTACTTGCCCAATTAGAACATTGAGCATTTTTTTTCATTGCAGATATTGCTTATATAGAGGAACAGAGCCTCTAGGTAGACACAACTATACTATGCTTGTTTTATAGAAGCAGAGCTTCTTTTGAAATCAATTTGTTTAATCAAATTGCCAGAACTCAGTTATCTCACAGGGTTAAACTGTGGCACTTTACCACCAAGATAAAGATGTGGCCCCGTTATTGACAGGATCAATATACTGGTCATGGGTTTTGCCACATGTTTCACCATTATGCTCAGCATTCAATTAATTACAGAAAAATAGTCAGAAAATCATCAACAGTTAAGATTTGTGCACTAGACAATGAGATTTATGATCTAGGTCATCAATCTCACCATTGCAGGAAAATTTGCGCTTTTATTAGCGTTACGACCTATGTAGAGAACTATAACATATAAAGAGAAATTCAAACTTCCACTTAACAGCTGAAAGAATAACATGTCAAGATTTCACATTTTAAAACTTTTACTATATCAAATGACTAACAACACTGATGACTAAACACTATGTTCTTTTGTAAACAACTTACACTTTAAACTATAGAAATAAATGGTTCCTTTTTACTTATCACACATTACACTCTCCATGGAATTACAGTTCTTATCATAAACAGTTCACAGGTGCTCTCAGCTTCCAATGGGTTGCTTCCTTTTCACTTTCAGAACAGGGTAACCTCCATCCCAGAGCACACTCTCACTGTGAGGGTTACACTATAGATCTGTTCCTCTAGCTTTAAGCTAGGCAACTCTTCCAACCTCCTTCAACTCAGCATGAACTCAGTCTTCCGTCTGAGCATAAGCTTCCAACCGCATTCCTTTGCGAATTATACAGTCAGCATTTTTTTCTACTCAAGGTGCAGGCCTGGCTGCTTCTCTCTTTTGCTCTCTATTTCTCAATTGGCTGCAGACCACACAAGCCAAAATTGCAACAACTGCTGCTGTTATATTTTTGGGTCTAAAAGGGCAGCCTGTAACCTAATCCCAAAATGGCTTCCTCTACCCTCTTCCCCATGGCAACGGGAAAAACATTAGCATTTCTACTTGGATACAATGCCAATTAGTTGTTCTTAATCCCAACTTCCTTTCATCTTAGAAGGGATAGTTTACAGAAAAACTGCATACAACTTGATATCTATAGCAGTGTAGACGTAGAAACTTCTGTCATTGTCCCTGAGCGTAAATACCTTGCACCTCCCTCTTAACAAAACAATCTGCGTCTTCCTCAAATCCCCAACAATTAAACCACCCAGGCTTACTGTCAGGCAGGCTCCAGCACGGTCACATGATGCATTTCATCTACCCTACATTTAAAGCTACTGTTCCAAAATATAGTAATGCTATAAACTATCATCCTTGTGAATCTATACTGTTTATCTCTAATTATGATTTCTTGAGAATCCATGATTTTAATCACTCCACAATTGGTGACTATGTCCTGTGCCCTGGCCCTAAGCTCTGCAATTCCCTTCCATATCTCTCTTTGTCTCTTTACCTCCTTTTTCCCCTTTAAGATACTCCTTAATCCCTTCCTCTTTGACCAAGTTTTTGGTCATCTGATCTACTGTCTCCTAGAGCAGAATTCTCCCCCCATCAGTGGGGGTGGGGTTCAACAGCGAGCGTGCAGAGGTGTGCCTCTGATTGGGCGCGCCGCCATTTTACCTGGGCGGGCCAATTAAGACCCGCCCAGAATGACATCTGCACGGAAGTGCAATGCACTGCCCGTGCGGGCGGAGGGGGAGGGATTACCTGAGCCAAGAGTGCGCTCTTTCGCGCAATGCACACGAAAAAGCGCACTCATCTCCCTGAGGCAAAGTGCTGCCTCAGGGAGATCGGCTGTACATTAAAAAATATTGAAAATGGAAAAAAAAAATTCCCTGACATGTCCCCTCATGTGACACTGTCATAACTTTTAAAAACACTTTAAGTAAATTTTTAAAAACCTACATGAAACCTCATCCCGCCCATAGAAGAGTTTTCATGCTTTTCTAATGCCCGCCAGGGCTCCCGGCCAGCCCGCCAACCTTAAGGTTGGGCGGGCAGGCCCATTAATTACTTTAATGACTTTCTTAATGGCCTCAATTGACCATTGACAGGTCAGCGGGCACACAGCTGATTTTGCTGAGCCTCCGCCTTCCTGAAAATTTAAATTGTCCGCCCGACGTCACCGCGTGTCATTTTACGCATCAGCGAGCGGGCCTCCCCCTGCCCCCACTCACCGACGGGAAAATCCTGGCCCTAATGTGGCTCGGTGGCATATTTTGTTTTATACTGCTCTTGTCAAATGCCTTGGGACATTTAATATATTAAAAGCACTATATAAATATAAGTTGTTGTTCTTGTTGAACTTCATTTAGCCAGGTGGCAAAACTTAAGGGGAAAAATGTCACATCTTATGAGCCAAGTTTTAGTCAAATCCACAATGTAAATCCAGTCATCCACAAAATGACCATGAATGACAAGGGTCTTGATCTGATATTTGGGAGGTAAAAGTGGAGTGGTGATGATTGCTGAGCTGCTGGCAGAGTCTGAGAACACAGTGGTGGATGGAGTGAGCAAGACAGAAAGTTGGCTTGCATGATTACCTTTCAGCATGCTCCCAATTGGGTTGCTTCTTTGAAGGAGACAGTTTTGTCTCTATAAACTTATCTCAGATTGGCGAGAGAGACACACAGGGTAATTCTGGTCTTAATCGAAGCAGGTTTGAGACTGGTCTGGAGCAAAGGGGTATGGATGGGTGGGATACAGATTGCAGAGGCAAAGTACCTAACAGGGAAAAAGTGAAAGGTACCATGACTGGATTATACGAAGGCCGGAGCCAGGAGATAACAGCTTAAAAGTGTCCAAGAACAAAAAGAAATGGAGACAGGGTCCAGATGGCCACTCAAAGTGTGCATGAAAATGGTAGAGAGGAATTTTACATAGCATGGTAGAGATCAGGAGAGACATGTCCGTGTTTGAAACACCAGGCAGGGAGGAGATGATATTAAAAACTCAAAATTAAAGTCTAAGGTCCAATGGTGGGATGAAGTTCCACTTGAAATATTGCACCAATGTGCAGGTACAAAGGCAGCTGTTTATAGGGAATCATTCCAGCTGTTTGAGAGGCAGAATATCTGTGGACTTATTGCTGAATGTTATATAGTGGAAACAGAGAGCTGAGGAGGAGTAGCGAGCAAGTTGTGAGTCAGTAGAGCCTGGCTAAGAGGTCCAGTGGAGGTCACAGTGGCATCAGATGTCAGCAGTGTACATCTACGAATCTGATGTGCAGTAGAAAAGCACTGGGAATGAAACCCAAGGCCAAGAGCAGTGAAGTCAAGGCAGCTGGGGGAGATGAAAGGTAAATGCACAAGATCAGAGCAGATCTAGAAGTCAGTCCAAGAACTAGGGAGGCAGGGAACACACAAGTTCAGAAGCAGCAATGGGAGTTTGCGAATGTCAGTCCAACATAGTCCAGTAAGAGTGCCCAAGACTTCTGAAATAAAATGGAATCAGTGGATATGGAAAGCAAGCAGAAAGCATCAAAGCAGAGATCATTCACTGACAAGGATGTAGAATCCAGAGCAGAATGAAAGCCAAGAACAAATGTGGGTGAGTTGAAAAACATTCCCTGGGAGATTCTTTCTCAGCCTAAGGGTCAAACTAAAGCCTGATAAGCAAAACTCATGAGTTGAAAAATATCTATGAAGAAATCAACAAGCAGAATTTGGGGATTCTTCAAGGCTCCCACAAACTCTTCACTTTTCCTCAAACCCATGGCTGAGGGGGCAACTGTGCCTATTTTACATCAGTCTAACTTTCCCAGAGTGCAGTGGTGGTATAAAAGCAGATTTCCAGTCACAGGGCCAACCGGTGAGTTCTATTCCTCTGCAAATGAGCCCTAAGGGCTTAGACATGCAGATTGTTAAAAATGGCAGAAAGATCCTAGAAACTTCTAGCACAAACGCACAGGCAATATAATGTGTCAAAAGCGCATTTCCTTGATATTTTGTAGCTCAATAACAGGGTAATAATGGCCGAAGGTAAGAAGGGATTTTATGCATATTGAGTATCAAGGTTATTTCCTTCCTGAGTTGAGGGAGCCACAAAAAAATCTCAGACTTTTTACTTTGTGGAAATGCATAAGCATTTGGATTCTAATATAAGGAAATGCAATTCTTTTAAAATAAAAGACTTGTTCTTCTCTATCACCATATGCTAACTACTAAGATTGTTCCAGCTATCTGATTTGATAATTCATGTGTTTTAGAGGCATAACTTTTAGTTTAGGAATTGTATTTAAATGTAGATAAATGGAAACACTTGGTTGAGAAACTGGTAAACAGGTCTGGGGTAATTACAGTTCAAAAGGTAACCTGTGTTTATTTAAGGTCAGAGGTAGAAGTGAGAAAACACAATGGATGACCCATCTTTGAGCTTTTGGTAGAGACTGGGGGTCTATAGTTTTTTCAGTAAAGGTTTTAGATTATTCCCATAGTTCTCAGATCAAAGAAGCTGAAAGCACCTTTGCAAACAAGAGGGGTCCTGGTGAAACCAGCAAGCATGGGAAGAGGTTCGTTAACTCCATAGAGATATAAATTACTCCTGTGTGTCCCTGAATCAAAGGGCTGTTTTGAAGGTAGGAGATAATTAATTTATATTTCTGTTGGAAACATCCAAAGTATGCCATATTGCCATGGGGATAGACTATAGAGGGAGGTATTCTTTTGTGTTTTGTGTTTATCCATGTATTTTCTCGCAGAAAACCAGCAGTTCAGTCTGGGAGCAGACTGGGGAAAAAAATTCTGTGTCTGTCCCAAGCCAAGACAAGGAGTGTAGAGGCTATTGGGAACCAGGAGTGTTCCTGATTTTAAAATCGCTGAGCATGAATACAGTGAGGTCCAAGCTTGAGCTGAGAAATCCAGTTGGGAGGTTTTGAAGGAAAGTTGGAGGGTCGCTTAGCCAAAAGCTAAAGGAAGGATCCGCATAAAGTCTTGAACCTCAAAGAATAGCTCAGACACCAAGAAGAAATTAAAGTGAATTTCAGTTAGCTGTGGTATGCTTGCTTCGAATTCCAAAAGAAGTGAATGAACCCTCAGGGACTCAATGTATAAGGGGGCTCTCAGGTGGGATTAGGAGGTAAAATGGAAACTGGATTTGTACTCTAAGTCTTGACAAATGATAATGTTAAGTTAGCATGCTGACTTTATACACAGGCACACACACACACACACACACAGTAAGGTTTGTTTTTGCTTAAAATGTGAAATTTTGTGGCATGGAATCTTCCATTTAATTGCTGGGAGCTCAAATTTCTCTATAAACATTAATGGTCTCTACAAAGATCATTAGCACCCTCATCAACCCTCCTTACTACCTATTAAAAAAACTTGATCAATTTAGTGAGGCACATCCTTCCCTTAAAAGATGCATGCTGACTGTCTTGATTAATCTGTCTCTTTCTAAATAATAATTTATACTGCCCCTCAGAATATTTTCCAATACTTTTCTCAGCACCAAAGTCAAGCAGATTGTTCTGCATTACTCATCTCTTCCTCCCTTCTCAAACAGCTACACATTATTCGCAGTCCTCTAGGCACCATGCGTGCAGCCAGAGAGGATTGGAAAATGATGATCAGAACCTCCACTATTTCTTAGATAAACGCAAATTACTGCAGATGCTGGAAATCTGAAACAAAAACAAAAATGGCTGGAAAAACTCAGCAGGGCTGACAGCATCTGTGGAAAGAAAGACAGAGTTAATGTTTCAAGTCCGTATGGCTCTTCTTCAGAACTAAAGAGAGGTAAAAATGTGGTGAAAAATAAATACTGTTTAAGGGGGGTGGGACAGGTGAAGCTGGATAGAAGGCCAGTGATAGAAGGAGGAAAAGGTGAGATTGCAAAAGATGTCATAAACAAAAGGTCGTACGGGTGTTAATGGTGGTGATACTGGATAAAGGGGGTGCTAATGGGGCCATTAAGAGTAGAAAGCAGAATGAGCAAGTGACAGATGGCCCGTGTGGGGGTGGGGTGGGGGGTGGGGAAGGCTTGGGAAAAAATATCGAAATAGGCTAAAAGGTGGGGATAAAACTATGAATGGAAATAAATTTAAGAAAAACAATAATAAAAATAGGTGGGAAAAAAAATATATATTAAAATTTTAAAATAAATATTTGAAAAAAGGGGACCAAAAAGGGGTGAGGATGCAGGAGAGAGTTCATGGTCTGAAGTTGTCGCACTCAATGTTATGTCTGGAGGGCTGTAAGGTGCCTAATCGGAAGATGGGGTGCTGTTCCTCCAGTTTGCGTTGAGCTTCACTGGAACATTGCAGCAGGCCAAGGATGGACATGTGGGCATGAGAGCAGGGTGGTGCGTTGAAATAGCAAGTGACAGGAAGGTCTGGGTCATGCTTGCGGGCAGGCCAAAGGTGTTACGCAAAGCGGTCACCCAGTCTGCGTTTGGTCTCTCCAATGTAGAGGAAACCGCATTGGGAGCAGCGAATGCAGTAGACCAAATTGAGGGAAGTGCAAGTGAAATGCTGGCTTACCTGACAGGAGTGTTTGGGCCCTTGGACGATGAGGCGGGGGGGGGGGAAGTAAAGGGGCTGGTGTTGCACCTTCTGTGATTGCATGGGAAGGTGCCGTGGGAGGGGGTTGAAGCATTGGGGGTGATGGAGGAGTGGAGCAGGGTGTCCTGGAGAGAACGGTCCCTGCAGAAAGCCGCCAGGAGGGGTGAAGGGAAGATGTATTTGGTGGTGGCATCATGCTGGAGCTGGCAGAAATGGCGGAGGATGATCCTTTGAATGCAGAGGCTGGTGGGGTAAAAAGTGAGGACAAGGGGGACCCTATCATGGTTCTGTGAGGGAGAGGAAGGTGTGAGGGCAGAGGCGCAGGAGATGGGTCGGACACAGTAGAGGGCCCTGTCAACCACCGTGGGTGAGAAGCCTCGGTTGAGGAAGAAGTAAGACATGTCAGAAGCACTGTTTGGGAAAGTGGCATCATCAGAACAGATGCGACGGAGGTGAAGGAACTGAGAGAATGGGATGGAGTCCTTACAGGAATCAGGGTGTGAGGAGTTGTAGTCGAGGTAGCTGTGGGAGTCGATGGGCTTGTAATGAATATTGGTGGACAGTCTATCACCAGAAATTGGGACAGAGAGGTCAAGGAAGGGAAGGGAAGTGTCAGTGATGGGCCATGTGAAAATGATAGAGGGGTGGAAATTGGAAGCAAAATTAATAAATTTTTCCAGATCCAGACGAGAGCATGAAGCGGCACCAAAATAGTCATCGATGTACCGGAGAAAGAGTTGTGGGAAGGGGTCTGAGTAGGACTGAAACAAGGAGTGTTCCACATACTCCATAAAAAGACAGGCATAACTGGGGCCCATACAGGTATCCATAGCCACACCTTTTATTTGGAGGAAGTGAGACAAGCTTAAGGAGAAATTGTTCAGTGTGAGAACAAGTTCAGCCAGACGGAGGAGAGAGCTGGTGCATGGGAATTGTTCGGGCCTCTGTTCGAGGAAGAAGCAGACACTTTCCTTCCCTCCTTGACCTCCCTGTCTCAATTTCTGATGATAGACTGTCCACCAATATTCATTACAGACCCACTGACTCCCAGGCTACCTCGATTACAACTCCACAGACCCTGCTTCCTGTAAGGACTTCATTCCATTCTCTCACTTCCCTCACCTCCTGTCACATCTGTTCCGATGATGCCACTTTCCAAAACAGTGCTTCTAACATGTCTTCCTTCTTCCCCAACCGAGGTTTTCCACCCACGGTGGTTGACAGGGCCCTCAACCGTGTCTGACCCATCTCCCGCACCTCTGCCCTCACACCTTCCTCTCCCTCACAGAACCATGATAGGGTCCCCCTTGTCCTCAATTATCATCCCACCAGCCTCCGCATTCAAAGGATCATCCTCCGCCATTTCTGCCAACTCCAGCATAATGCCACCACCAAACACATCTTCCCTTCACCCCACCTGTCGGCATTCCGTAGGGACTGTTCCCTCCGGGACACCCTGGTCCACTCCTCCAACAACTCAACCCCTCCCACGACACCTTCCCATGCAATCGCAGAAGGTGCAACACCTGCCCCTTTACTTACCTCCTCCTCACCGTACAAGGGCCCAAACACTCCTTTCAAGTGAAGTAGCACTTCACTTGCACTTCCCTCAATTTGGTCTACTGCATTCGCTGCTCCCAATGTGGTCTCTTCTACATTAAAGAGACCAAATGCAGACTGGGTGACCGTTTTGCGGAACACCTTCGGTCTGTCCGCAAGCATGACCCAGACCTTCCTGTCGCTTGCCATTTCAACACACCACCCTGCTCTCATGCCCACATGTCTGTCCTTGGCCTGCTGCAATGTTCCAGTGAAGCTCAACGCAAACTGGAGGAACAGCACCTCATCTTCCGATTAGGCATTTTACAGCCTTCAGGACTTTGAGTTCAACAACTTCAGACCATGAATTCTCTCCTGCACCCTCACCCTTTTTTGATCCCCTTTTTTCAAATATTTATTTTTAAATTTTTATATATATTTTTTCCCACCTATTTTTATTATTTTATTTCTTAAATTTATTTCCATTCATTGATGCTGTCAGGCCTGCACTATTTCTTTTACTCCACTATTTATTCCCCTGCTTCTCTAAGCAGCCTGGGATACAGTTCATCAGGGCCTGGTGATTTGCCTACTTTCCGAGATGCTAAACCCCTTAATATTTTCACTCTCTGTTTATCCCATCGAATATTTCATCTTGAACTAAAATGTCTGCATCATCCCCTCTTTTATGAAGAAAGTATTAATTAAAAACTATGCCCACATCTTTTACCTCCACACACGTGTTCCATTCTTGGCCTCAAACATACTCTACTCTTTGTTAATTATCATCTTGCTTTTTACATATCTGTAAAATATCTGGGTTTTCCTTGACTTTGGTAGCTATTATTCATACCCTCTCTTTGCTTTCCTGATTTCATTTTTAATTTCATCCTGCAATTCCTATACTCCTCTAGGCTTTCTGCAGGCCTACGCTCTGTGTATCTGTCATGAACTTCCCTTTCTGCCTTATCCTACTTATCTTGCTCTTTGACATCCACGAGTTCTAGATTTAGGAATCACATGATTCATCAATGACCTTCTCCCAATAAGGTCAGAAGTGGGGATGTTCACTGATGATTGCACAATGTTCAGCAGCATTTGCAACTCCTCAGACACAGAAGGAGTCATGTCCAAATGCAGCAAGATCTGGACAACATTTAGGCTTGGGCTGATAAGTGGTAAGTAACATTTGCGCCACACAAGTACCATGCAATGATCATTGCCAATAAGAGAGAATCCAACCATCTCCCCTTGACATTGAATGACATTACCATTGCTGAATCCTCCACATCCTGGGGGTATCACTGACCAGAAACTGAACTGGACTAGCCATAAAAATACTGTGGCGACAAGAGCAGATTAGAGACTGGCAATTCTGTGGAGAGTAACTCAACTTCTGACTGCCCAAAGCCTATCCACCATCTACAAGGCACAATTCAGAAGCGTGATGGAATATTCTCCACTTGCCTGGATGAGTGCAATGCCAATAACAATCAAGAATGTACAGGAACAGGGATATCTTGCTGCAATTGTACAGGGCCTTGGTGAGACCACACCTAGAATATTGTGTGCAGTTTTGGTCTCCTTATCTGAGGAAGGATGTACTTGCTATAGAGCGAGTGCAGCGAAGGTTTACCCAGCTGATTCCTGGGATGGCGGGACTGACATATGAGGAGAGATTGAGTTGATTAGGATTGTATTCACTGGAGTTCAGAAGGATATGGGGAGATCTCATAGAAACCTATAAAATTCTAACAGGACTATACAGGGTAGGTGCAGGAAGGATGTTCCCGATGGTGGGGGAGTCCAGAATCAGGGGTCACAGTCTGAGGATACTGGATAGACCATTTAGGACTGAGATGAGGAGAAATTTCTTCACCCAGAGAGTTGTGAGCCTGTGGAATTCATTACCACAGAAGGTAGTTGAGACCAAAACATTGTATGTTTTCAAGAAGGAGTTAGGTATAGCTCTTGGGGTGAAAGGGATCAAAGGGTATGGGGAGAATGCGGGAGCAGGCTATTGAGTTGGAGGATCAGCCATGATCATAATGAATGGCAGAGCAGGCTCAAAGGGCTGAATGGCCTATTCCTGCTCCTAGTTTCTATGTTTCTATGTAAGAAGCTCAACACCATCCAGGACAAAGTAGCTCGCTTGATTGGCACCCCATCCACCACACTGACGCACAGTGGCAGCAGTGTGTACCATCTACAAGATGCACAGCAACAACTCACCAAAGCTCTTTCGAAAGCACCTTTCAAAGCCATGACCTCTACCACCTAGAAGGACAAAGCCAGCAGATGCATGGGAACACCACCAACTGCAAGTTCCCCTCCAAGATACAAACCATCTTGACTCAGAACTATATCACCACTCTTTTACTGTCGCTGAGTCAAAATCCTGGAACTCCTTCCCTAATGGCACTGTGAGAGCACCTACACCACGTGGATTGCAGTGGTTCAAGAAAGTGACTGACCATCACCTTCTTGAGGTCAATTAGATGGGCAATATAAATGCTGGCCTAGCCAGTGATGCTTATATCCCATGAAAGAATTTTTTAAAAACTGTCCTGCCGCAACCTCCACCTATCTTTTTGGAATTTAGGGGTTTAGGGCTGAGGAATTGATTTTAAACAAACAGCCTTCTGACTCAGAGAAAGGGAAAGACCTGCATTTATATAGTGCCTATCATGACCACAGGTCACCCCAAAGCATTTTATAACCAATGAAGTATAATTAAAGTGTGTTCACTGTTGTAATGTAGGAAACCCAGCAGCCATTTTACACACAGCGAACTCTCTCAGATAGCAATATGATAATGACCAGATAATATGCTTTTTACTGATATTACTTGAGGGATAAATATTGGCCAAGACATCAGGGGTAACTCCCTGCTCTTCTTCAAAATACTGAAGGGTCTGAAGCGCAGATGGGACCACAGTTTAACGTCTCCTCCAGCAGTGTAGTACTCCCCCTGTACTCTACTGGATTAACAGCCTTGATTTTTGTGCTCAAGTTCTGGAGTAGGACTTGCAGTATATGTTGCTGTAAATAGGAACAGACAGCTTCATTGTTCAGTTCCATTTGCAGCTCCACAGACAATGTGCAATCATCAGCGAACATCCCCACTTCTGACCTTACAATGAAAGAAAGGTCAGCGATGAAGCAGCTAAAGATTGTTGAACCTGCGCTGAGAAATTCCTGCAACAACATCCCGGGGCTGGCATTATTGGCCTCCAACAACCACAATTTTCCTTTGTGCTAAGAATTACTTCATCCAGTGGGGAGCTTTCCCCTTGATTCTCATTAGCTTCATAATTACTAGGGCTCCTTGATGCCACACTTGATCAAATGAGGCCTTAAAGTAAAGGGCAGTCACACTCACCACACCTCTGGAATTCAGCTCTTCTTTGGTCCATGTTCGTACTAAGGCTGTAATGAGGTCTAGACTCGAGGAGTTTTGATGGAACCCAAACTGAGCATCAGCGAACAGGTTATTAGTCAGTAAATTCAACTTGACTGCACTGTTAACAAAACCTTCCAACACTTTTCTGGTGGGGCAGTAATTGGCTGGATTGGATTTGTCCCCCTGCTTCCCGTGGGCAGGGTCTACCTAGACAATTTCCTACATTATTGGTTAGATGTCAGTGTTGTAGCTGTACTGGAGCAACTTGGCTAGGGGTGTGGCTAGTTCTGGAGCACAATTCTTCAGTATATAGCCAAGGTGTTGTCAGAGCCTTTGCTATATCCACTGCCTTTAACCGTTTCTTGATACTGCCGAAATGCTCTGACACACTACAGGAATTCACCAAGACCTCTTCGACAGCACCTTCCAAACCCACGACCACTACCATCTAGAAGGACAAGGGCAGGAGGCAGATGGGAACATCACCACCTGGCAGTTCCCCTCCAAGTCACTCACCAAACTGACTTGGAAATATATCACATTCCTTCACTGTTACTGGGTCAAAATCCTGGGTCTCCCTTCTTAACAGCATTGTGGGTATACCTACACCATTTGGACTGCAGGAGTTCAAAAATGCAGCTCACCACCACCTTCTCAAGGGTAACTGGGGATGGGAAATAAATGCTGGCCCAGCCAGCGAAGCCCACATCCCATGAATGAATTTTTAAAAATTACGCAGAGTAAATGGAATTAGCTGAAGACCGACATCAATGATGCTGAGGACCTCAAGGGAGGCAGAGATGGATAATCCACTCAACACTTCTGTCTAAAGATGTTGCAAATGCAGCCTTTTGCACTGACATGCTGAGCTCCACCATCATCGAGGATGGGGATGCGTGTGGAGTCTCCTTCTCTCATTACTTATTTCACTGTCTACCACTATTCATAATTGGAGTGGCAGGACTGCAGAGCTTCGATCTGATCCATTGGCTGTGTGATTTCTTAGCTGTCCATAACATGCTGCTTTCACTGTTTAACATGGATTAGTTCTGTGTTGAGCCTAACAAGGTTGGCATATCACTTTTAGGTGTGCCTGGTGCTGCTTCAGCATGTTCTCCTGCACGCCTCATTGAAACAGGCTAGATGGTGAAGGTAAAGTGAGGAATATGCTAGGCCATGAAGTTATTGATTCTGGTTGAATACAATTCTGCTTTTGATGGCCCATATCACCTCATGTACGCCCAGTTCTGAGCTGCTCGATCTGCTCTGAATCTATCCATTTAGCATAGTGGTAGTGCCACACAACATGTTGGATGGTATCCTCAGTGTGAAGATGGGGCTTCGTCTCCAAAAGGGCAGTGCCAATACTGTCAAGGACAGACGCATCTGCAGCAGGTAGATTGGTGAGGACACGATCAAGTAGGTTTTTCCCTCTTGTTCTTTCTCTGACAATCTGCTGCAGGCCCAGTCTGGCAGCTACGTTCTTCAGGACTTGGCCAGTAGTGGTGCTACTAAGCTATCCTTGGTGATGGACATTAAAGTCCCCATGCAGAGTATAGAGTACCCTCAGTACTTCTTCCAAGTGACATACAACATGGAAGAGCAGCGACTTATCAACTGAGGGAAGGCATTAGGTAATAATCAGCAGAAGGTTTCCTTGACCATGTTTGACCTGATGCCTGATCTCATGGGTACAGAGTCAATGTTGAGGACCTCCACAGCCACTCCTTCCAGACAGTATATCACTCTGCCATCACCTCTGGTGGGTCTGTCCTGGCGAATGGACAGGACATACTCAAGAATGCTGACAGAGGGGTCTGCAACATTGATGGTTAGGTATGATTCAGTGATTATGACCATGTCAAGCTGTTGCTCAACGAGTCTGTGGGGCAGCTCTCCCAATTTTGACACAAACCCCCAGATGTAACGAAGGAGGAGTTTGCAGGTTCGACTGGGTAGAGTGTGCTGCTGGCGTTTCCAGTGCCTAGGTTGATGCTGGGTGGTCCTTCTGGTTTTATCTTTATTTGTCTTTTCTCATGTGGTTTGATACAACTTGCTAGGCCATGTCAGATGACATTTCAGAGTCAACCATATTGCTATGGGTTTGGAGTCACATGTAGGCCAAACCGGGTCAGGATGATAGATTTCCTTCACTAAAGAACAGTAGTGAACCAAGTGGGTTTTTACAACAATCCAATAGTTTCATGATCATCCTTCTGAAATTAGCTTTATTTTTATTTCAGATTAATTAATTGAACCCAAATTCCTCCAGCTGTCATTGTGGGATTTGGAATCACATGCCCGAAGCATTAGTATGAGCCTTTGGGTTACTGGTTCAGTAACATTATCATCATGCTAACATTCCTGATATTAATTGCAGAGAATCAATTAAATTCACTTTTCTGAAAAAAAACCTCTTCCTCAGCTGTCTCAGTGCCCTGTTGAACTGTTAATGCACTAGGGGTTGACACAGTGATTTCCCTCAATGGGTGGCCTAATAAGCTGCCCCTCCAAAGTTGCACCATCCCAGATGAAGCTAGACCTTTGTTTCAGATGGAAGGAATAAGTTAATCAAGGATTATAACCTTCATTCTCCATCACTCCTCCCATCAAAATTACTTCTTGCCTCCTGAACCCTCCAACACTAGCACATTCCAGACCCTTATTAGACCCCATAACCATCAGTTTAATCAACCCAGACACTCAGACATCGCACTACCAGTTCTTCTGCACTTCAACCAGCATCAGTACATATGAACATATGATAAAACCCTCCGTAATACTGGGCAGTAAAAAAGAAATCTGACTTATTCAAATAGTCATAACATAATTGGCTCTGATAATGTATTGGGGTTTATATAACAAAGGGCAATATAGCCTTTAACCCACCATCACAAAGCATCAGCTGATGCATAATGCAACTATGAAATGGAAATATTTGAATAGGGCAATAATTGTTACATTTTTTATTTTCTCTTCAAAATTTATGCTGCACACTCAAGTCAGCTCAAACAGCCTGTTGATGTCCAATTTATCACACTGACCATACTGGACAAGTAGGATACACTTATTACCCCTTTAAGGGACAATTTTTGGTAATAATACTTCAACACTTGCACACTGTAGCCAGCATTTTAGGCCTGGCTCAAAATTCTTTAGCACGTTAACACATTTAATGCATTATAACATGCAAAACTAGAGTTCAGTCTTGTTTGCTGCACCCTAAAACATACAAAAATTACTGCCACTAAAACATGTACCACAATCTACTTACTCTCAAACGTAAAAGGTAACATGGTAATGTATAAATACTCCTGTAAAATGGTATGTTTCCACTATGCCTATTTAATGCTGCATGCACATTGACTCAGCTCTTTACTTAAATTTAGAGCAGCAGACAGGTGCTCAGGAGTGAATTACAGATGCATGTAGAGTACCCTGGAGTCAATCTCTATGTCATTCATGAAGCCACCAAAGGCGGAAACCCAAAAGCAAAACAAATATTTTTAATTTACTCTTGACATTCCATTATTTTATACAGCACATTTAAGTGTCTTTTTTGATGTGTGCCACTATGTGGCATTACATCAAGAGAAATAGATTATAACGATGAGAGAAACTATTGGTAATGGAAAAAAAGAAAGAGGTTGTGTGTTAGATTTGCAAGAACAAGACAATAATCCGCACATGCTGCCATTATTACAAAGGATGTAAATGTCAAAACATTTAAGTGCCTTGTTCTTTTTAATCCCATCTGGAATTATAAGAAACAGTAACAGCACCTATTCCAGTGACCCACATTAGGCTGTGTTGGGATCATGAAAATATAGTATGAGGTCCAGGTACCAATAACGCAATTTAAAATGAATTACTCAAAGAATAATACTCAAAATACACCAGGGTCTCTTATGATCCATCTCCACCTATCATGTAGACTTGGGGGTTTATGTGGACTGAATCTAGTGTTGACCAGTGTTAGGATGTTGCTACAGCTGAGATTAGAGATGTGGTTGTGGGGGGGTATTTCTCAATAAGAGAAAACAAAACTGCTAGAATTGCTTTATGGTTTACAATCTCAGGCTGTTAACTAATAGCTGTGCCCCTGAGCAGAAAGTTAGTAAGTACGCCTGATCTAAACTATCTTTATGGTCATAAATAATTACTGTATGTTTATTAAATAATGCAAAAACCCCTCTACATCAGTGATACACTAATGTATTTTATTATCCAAATGTTTTATATTTCTTAGGTCGAGAGGCAGAAACATATCACAAAAAAAAGATTAACACACCACATCTCTTGGTAAAGATTTCTATCTTAATTTTCTTCATCGATTAAAGATACCAGTCCACTGATATTGAATAACGTACTGCAGATAATAATGATTTCAATTGTTACTGTGTGAATAAATAGGAAATGCATTATTTAAACACTGTACAGCAAATCTATTAAATGTCTTTACTCTAACTAGACTGTGCTGCTTTACAGGAGAAATATCAGTTCATCCTAACACAAATTTCATAGTTTTCAGAAAAAACCTCTTTACTTACAGAGTGGATCTCTAAAATTTTAATTGAAGTATTATAATTCACTAATTAGGTAATTGTATTTAACTGATTAAAGAAATAAATTGAAACCAATTGAAGGGCTAATTTAAAAACAATACTATTCGGAAAAGGAACTAAATTTGCTTTTGTTGGTCCAAATTTAAAAGAGTTAACAGAAAAAAGGAAGCATTTCTAGGATAAATAAATAAAATCAAATAAATCAATAACTTATAAAAGCAAATAATAAAACTGCTACAAAAACTATAAATAATGCAAACCAAGCTTTTTCTTTCACTTTGCGCACTTACTGCTTTTCTTCAGGGAACCAATTAAATGTATTGAAAATTTGGAACCTGGCCATTAGGGAATAACAGTTTGTCACTGCAGTGCTTGCTCAATACATTTCAAATTGTCCCCTTCAGTTGAACTTGAACTTTCTGGGGCAAATTGGTTTAAGTGCCAGCCTTGGCTCAGTGACAGCACTTTCATTTCTGACTCAAAGTTGTGGATTCATGCCCCAATACATGGAATTAAGCACATAGTTCAGTGCTGTGCTAGAGAGTGCTGCATTCTAAGAGGTGCTAATTTTTGGAGGAGGTCAATCCATTCCCTCAGGTGGGTGTAAAGAATCCTGTGACACTATTAGGTGAGTAAGGGACTTCTCCCCAGTGTCCTGGCCATCATCCCTGAACAAATTATCTGGTATTTTATCTCATTGCTGTTATGACACCTTGCTGCATTTGTCTAAATTGCAACAGCGATTGTAATTTAAAGTACTTCATAAGCTGTGAAGTACTTGGGACTTCCTGAAAATGTAAAATACAAGATATACATGTAAACTTGTTCACCTGCCTTACCATAACTTTGTGGCAAGCAATTGTTATGCTCCCAGCTGATGTTACTACTGGACAAGCCTGATCCCAGGGTGGAACCCAGCTTGATAGATCCTAACTTTTATTTTTTATTTAGATACATGGAGAGTGGCTACTGAACAGAGTCACTGGAGTCAGCTGATGAACTTTTAACAAAAGAATAAAACATTTATTAAACAGAAAAAGATGAACTATATTATAATGCTCCTTCACCCACAACTATACCTTTACAGATATATACAGACTTGTAAGGATAACACAAGTTACAAAAACTCTCATACTCTAATGTCCACAGTAAGTACACAGTCCATGTAAACCGATAGTTGACCTGTGGTCAGACATACCTCACTCTGAAACTAAATGACCAATGCCACTCCAAACAGATGCTATGGATCTCTCCTCAACTCCCCCCAGACGCTTGTCACATCATGAGCCAACCAGCCTCATTGAAATCAGACTTTCACATGAGTGTTTCCAATCTCCACTCTCGAAGAACCCGCTTTGGAATCTTCTCCAAAACTGACACTTTCTCTCAGATGCCTTCTCCAAGGATCCACCTCCAGGATTTCAAACTCTCCTTCCCATGTCCCTCTCCCCGATCTCTGTGTGCATTCTAGCTTCCTTTTACACACTCTCTCTCAAATGCTCAGTCATGTCAACAGATCACTGCTGCTTCACATACCCATAGTAAACAGTTACAGACTTTCAGCTGTCTCCTTGGGTCTTCTGGCTTCTCACAAGCCTTTTTGCTTTCAGTCTACTTCCTGCAGCTTTCTCCCTTTAAGCTTGGAGACTTTTTCTGCTCCCCACTTCTTCACTTAACAGGACCTCTTCTGACAGATTCCTGTTTATTCCCTTTGACTAGAAGGTCTTCTTGGGACCCCTCTTCTTCTGTTCTTTGCTTCCTGCAGCTCCCTCCTGTCCAGCCTCTTCTGGCAGCTGGTTTCAACTTTAGTTTGGGACTTGCTATCTGTTCCTCTCCTATGCTGCTTCTGCTGGAAACTCCTTTCAACTTTAGAGCACATTGACCAACTGCTTTCAGTATCTATGACTGTGTATGTGTGGGGCCTCTCTCTCTGCACCCCTGTTACTAGGCAACAGCACAATTTTTTTTCTATCTTGTTTGTCTTAACTCCCCTTCAAGGGTCACAAAATCTCATTAAAATGCAGGCATCTTTTAAAATGAAACTAAAACTCGGGTTTCATCCTTTTAACCCACAAATGCAGAAATACAAATTAAACTTAAACTTAAAGATATACCTTATTCCTAACACACCCAAATACACACATAACTTACTTAAACTCTCTAGTTCCTAACACAATCTATAGTTTTATACATTTTAAGTTTGGTGCAATTTCTGTTAAGTGTGCCAGAGCACAAATAAGTTAGGTGCAATTTCTGTTAAGTGTACCAGAGCACAAAAGGAAAATACTGCAGATGCTGGGAATCTGAAATAAAGACATAAAACATTCAGCAAGTCAGGCAGCATCTGTGGATACAGAAACAGAGTTAAAGTTTCAGGTCAAAATCCTTTCATCAGAACACAGTCAAACAGTGGATGCAGTATACCTGGCATTTCCAAAAGGCATTTGATAAGATGCACAAAAAAGACTAACATGCAAGATAAGGGCTCCTATAGTTTGGTTAATATATGAGCAAGGATAGAGGATTGGTTGATGGGCAGGAAGCAGGGAGGATAAACAGGGCATTTTCAGGTTGAAACAAGTGGAGTGCTGCAAGGATCAGTGCCAGGTCTTTAACTATTTACCGTCTATATTAATGACTTAGATGAAGAACCCAAGAGTAATGTATCCAAGTTTGCTGACAACACAAAGCTAGGTGGGAATGTAAGCTGTGAGGTGGACACAAAGAGGTTAGAAAGAACTATAGGCAGGTTAAGTAATTGGGCAACAATGTTGCAGATGGAATATAATACAGGAAGTATGAGGACATTCACTTTGATAGCAAGAACAGGAAAGCAGGTTTTTTTTTAAAGTTATGAAATTTCTAAACGTTGATGCAGAGAGACTTGGGTCTACTTATGCAAGGAACACATGCAGGTACAGCAAGTAACTAGAAAGGCAAATGACACATTGGCCTTTATTGCAAGAGGATTGGAGTACAAGATTAAGGAAGTCTTGCTACAACCGTACAGGGCTTTGGTGAGACTACGCCTGGAGCGCTAAGCTTATTTTTGGTCTCCATATTAAAGGAAAGATATACTTGCATTGGAGACTACAGCAAAGATTCACTAGATTCTTTCCTGGGGTGAGCGGGTTTGTCCTATAATGAGAGGTTGCATAAATTGAGCCCATACTCTTTGGAAGTCAGAAAAATGAGAGGTCATCTCACTGAAACATACAAGGTTCTGAAGGGGCTTGATAGTGATTCCTCTTTATTGCTTGTTTAAGATTTTTGGGATCCAGGAAATTTCTTAACCATCCGGCTTCTTTCTAACCACGATGCAATTCCCCCACCTATTGGCTCTATGACTCTGGCGACCAGTTTCATTTCTTCCATCTCTTGGAGCTCTTTCAAGCTTTCCTTTTAGTTCTATTGGCACTTTAGATGGATCATGCATCACTGGTTTCTTCGCTGGATCAATAGTGAATAGCATCTATATGGA
Organism: Cetorhinus maximus; assembly: GCF_964194155.1. Taxonomy (NCBI): domain Eukaryota; kingdom Metazoa; phylum Chordata; class Chondrichthyes; order Lamniformes; family Cetorhinidae; genus Cetorhinus; species Cetorhinus maximus. The sequence continues at coordinate 98,111,143 of NC_135880.1, forward strand.
GGGCTCTTTAACTTCAGTGTAAGGAACATAACTTTGTATTTTCTGTTAGACTGTTGTAAAGAACATGACTTTTTATTTTCTGTTGGACTGTGGATTAGAATTACAATGTCTGCAGCATGAAAGACATGTCCACTAGAACAAGATGAGAGATATAAAGTTGCAGTCGTGGAACAGAGTGTGTCATGAAAGACAGGATGATGCCAGAAAGGAGTCCTGGACCAAGGGAGCTGCCTGACAACAGCATTTTAATTGGTTCTTAGCCAGGTGACCAGGTTTTGTGTGAGAGCAGTGCAGAATAGCTCCTAGCCTAAAAGGAACAACACCTAAAACCTCTTTCTCCTGTGTGGAAGACTCCAGTAATTCCACAATAATAGCTAGCTGGCTTTTCTTCTCATATCTCTATAACCTGCTCCCTCTCTCTGAAAACCCCTGTCGAGAGGCAAAGGGGAAAATCACTGTTAGAGACATTGAAAGGCAAGTGCTCAACCAGTGAACTAAATACTGAAAGTGCTGGAAGACCACCTCGTGTCATCAACAAGAACTAAAAGGAATTTCAAAGACATCGATCAAAATCAACCCATTGAATCCTGTACTCTGGAATTGGTGCTATTGAAGTGTTTTATCCCACCCTTAAAATCCATGCTGTGTGTCTTGTATGTGTGTGTATAGGGATTTAAGAAGGGGGTAGAGTTTCAGTTATAGCATTAGAAATTGGCAGTTCATATTTCTTTCTTTTGCCACTGGTTAATGACAGTTTGTTCAATAAACAATTGTTTACTTATTAAGTTTACAAACCTGGTGCTAGTATTCTGTTAATATAAATTAAATAGGTAGAATTGGGGCAATCTGGTGGCTTGATCAAACTTTTCACATTTGTCACGGAACGGTGGGGCTTGATATTACAGCGCACTATCCCCAGTGAGTCATGACATCAGTTACCCCTGTGCCAAGAGTAAACCACTGTTAAAATCACTTAAAATCCAGATGGTGAAGTAGGAAAGCAGAAGCCAAACCTTTTTACTTATCGCTAGATTTATTTACAGAATGTAGCATTACATATGTCTACCTCCTCCCTAAGCAACATTCAATGTCCCAGAAGTCTCTCTTTGTATATGTGCAAGATACTTAATTAATATCCTGTAGCCGTTTATCCCTAACCTTAATAATACTCTTAAGAGTCATTTTGGACTTGAAATATTAACTCTGTTTCTCACTGTACAGGTTTATTTTTGTTCATTCATGGCATGTGGACATCGCAGCTAGGCCAGCATTTATTGCCCAACCCTAATTGCCCTCAGGAAGGGGGTGGTGAGCTGTCTTGAACCGTGGTAGTCCATATGGAGTAGGTACACCCACAGTGCTGTTAGGGGGGGGGGGCTGCGTGGTGGCGGGTGGGGAAGTTGCAGGATTTTGACCAAGCGACAGTGAAGGAACGGCAATATATTTCCAAGTCAGGATAGCAAGTGGCTTGGAGGGGAACATGCAGGTGATGGTGTTCCTATTTGCGTGCTGCCCTTGTCCTTCCAAATGGTAGCGGTCATGGGTTTGGAAGGTGCTGTCGAAGGAGCCTTGGTGAGTTCTTGCAGTACATCTTGTAGACATACTCTTGCCACTGTGCGTCAGTGATGGAGGGAGTGAATGCTTGTAAATGTGGTGCCAATCAAGCGGACTGATTTGTCCAGGATGGTGTCAAGCTTCTTGAGTGTTGTGGGAGCTGTGATCATCCAGGCAAGTGGGGAGTATTCCATCACACTCCTAACTTGTGCCTTGTAGATGGTGGACAGGCTTTGGAGATTCAGGAGGTGAGTTACTTGCTGCAGGATTCCTAGACCGGCCCTGGTAGCCAGTGTTTATATGGCTAGCCCAGTTCAGTTTTTGGTCAATGGTAACCCTCCAGGATGTTGATAATGGGAGATTCAGTGATAATAATGCCATTGAATGCCAAGGGGCAATGGTTAGATGCTCTCTTGTTGGAGATGGTCATTGCTAGTTGTGTGGCACAAATATTACCTGCCACTTGTCAGCCCAAGCCTGGATATTGCCCAGGTCGTGCTAGAGTTGGACATGGACTGCTTCAGTATTGGAGGAGTCACAAATGGATGCTGCCAGACTTGCTGAGTTTTCTCAGCACCTTGTGTTTTCATTTCAGATCTCCAGGTTTCATTTGCTTTCATTTTATCTTGGTAATCTCTTTTCTCTCTAGAATCTCTTTTATACTAGCAAGGTCAATCCTTAATTTTTCTCAATCACACCCTTTGTTGAAAGTACATTATGCCACAGGGAACACTTCACCAAAGCATTCAATGGACAAACTATTCTCAAAATGCCCTTTGTATAAGATTTCTCTTAAAATATTTGCGAAGCAAACTCCATATTTATTGCTTCTACTAGAGCCAGTGTTTCTGCATCTAAAATATCTTTAACCACCCTTTTTATTTTCTTAGCTTTCCAGGCTAAGGGACAACATTCTCCATTCTCATCCACCAAGATATTATAACACAGCTCTACTCGAATATTCATACAGCAGCTTGACGTCGGAAGCATCACCAAAAAGGATAAATTCCCTGTCCTTCAGGTCACACAAGGCTGGAAACTTGAGTATGCATTTCTCTGTTGTCATGCTCCAGAGAATTATAAAATTTCAGACAATATTTCAAAATTTTGAACCAAAACCGAACGTTAAATGGCCACTGCAAACCACGTGACTTTTGGAGCTTTAGCTCCAGACAGTCTTAAGACTCAGCACATACCTAAGTTAAATACATACATTCACAACCATCCAGGAAATTCACACAACCCTTTGTTTAAGGATGGAACATCAACAAATGGATTATAAGATTCCAGTTGACATCTTTCTCATTCACCATGAACAAAAGACACATCAAAACTCAACATCTGTTGGACAAATGTGAATGGGTCCCCATCGATCTACCATTGTATTATTGATGGTCCCTCATCCAAGTCCAGACTGGATAAATTCCAAAGTGTCAAATGACAAGCACAGGATGTTTATCGAACTAATCACCTACATTACTTGGAAAAGGACTTTGGACCACTAACAAGTCACTTGGGTGAGTCAGCCATGTTTGTTGCCTGCTTTTAAAACAGCAAGAATCAGCTCTGTAGAAAGACAGAGACCAACAGGAAACCATCAAACCAGCTGCAGTCAACCAAACAGCCAAGGTAATAAACATCCATACCTTAAAAGCAGAGAAAGACTCTCCCCAATCTATTCCAACTTCAAGTTCACCTGAGAACTAACCTCCTGGAAATTCAACTATAAGAAGCATCGAGGCTGACTGAGAATCCTCTGCTAACAAGACCTTCACTTCAAATAAGAACAACAAATCATCCAAGAAACCACAGACCTGCCACAATAGACAAACTGAGACAAATATACATTGCAATCGTACGTTTTTTTTCTTCATCTGTATCTAATCTGTGTGTGAGGTGAGTGAGTGAGACGTGATTTTTTTTTTTAAAAACCTCCGGGGCAAATGTGGGATAATAAATAGCCTTTACTTAAAACTCACAAAAAGCCTTCTGCCGGACTATTTAAATTGGGACATCCGTCTTCACCCAAGAGAATGAGGATGAAGGTATCGAACTCAGGGAGAGAGACTGCGAGGTTCTTAAACAAATTGATACAGGGAGTGACAAGGTATTGGAGGTGTTGACAGGCTTAAAAGTGGACAATTCTCCAGGTCCAGATGATTTGTGTCCCAGACTGCTGAGGGAGACAAGGGAGGAGATCGCAGGGGCTCTGACCCAAATTTTTAATTCCTCTCTGGCCACGGGGCCGGAGGACTGGAGAACAGCTAATGTGGTTCCACTATTGAAGAAGGGTTGTAGAGATAAGCCAGAGAACTACAGGCCAGTGAGTCTCACGTCAGTGGTAGGGAAACTATTGGAGAAAATTCTGAATTAGACAATCTATCTCCACTTGGAGAGGCAAGGTTTGATCAGGGATATTCAGCATGGCTTTGTCAGAAGGAGGTCATGCCTAACAAATTTGATTGAATTTTTTGAGGAGGTGACCAGGTGTGTAGATGAGGATAGTGCAGTTGATGTAGTTTATATGGATTTCAGCAAAGCCTTTGACAAGGTCCCACAAGGGAGACTTATAAAGTAGGCAAATGCTCATGGGATACAGGGTAATTTGATGAGGTGGATTCAAAATTGGCTTAGTTGCAGGAGACAGAGGGTGATGACAAAAGGATGCTTTAGTGACTGGAAGCCAGTGTCCAGTGGCGTGCCAGAGAGACCTGTGCTGTGTCCCCTATTATTCGTCATTTATATAAACGAAATAGATGACCATGTGAGGGGGGTTGGATTAGTAAGTTTGCAGATGACACAAAGATTGGCCGGGTGGCTAACAGTGAGGTTGAATGTCTTGGGTTACAGGAAGATATAGATGGGATGGTCAAATGGGCAGATAAGTGGCAGATGGAATTTAACCCTGAAAAGTGTGAGGTGATACACTTCGGAAGGAGTAATTTGACAAGGAAGTATTCAATGAACGGCATGACACTAGGAAGTTCTGAGGAACGAAGGGACCTTGGCGTGTGTGTCCATAGATCTTGGAAGGCGGAGGGGCATGTTAGTGGGGTGGTGAAAAAGGCATACGGGTCACTTGCCTTTATCAATCGAGGCATAGAAAACAAAAGTAGGGAGGTCATGTTGGAGTTGTATAGAACCTGGGTGAGGCCACAGCTGGAGTACTGTGTGCAGTTCTGGTCGCCACATGATAGGAAGGATGTGATTCCACTGGAGGGGGTACAGAGGAGATTCATCAGGATGTTGCCTGGGATGAAACATTTAAGTTATGAAGAGAGGTTGGATAGACTTGGGTTGTTTTTGTTGGAGCAGAGAAGACTGAGGGGCGACCTGATTGAGGTGTACAAGATTATGAGGGGCATGGACAGGGAGCAGCAGTTCCCCTTAGTTGAAGAGTCAGTCACGAGGGGACATAAGTTCAAGGTGAAAGGCAGGAGGTTCAGGGGGGATGAGAGGAAAAGCTTTTTTACCAGAGGGTGGTGACGGCCTGGAATGCACTGCCTGGGAGGGTGGTGGAGGCGGGTTGCCTCATATTCTTTAAAAAGTACCTGGATGAGCACTTAGCACGTCATAATAGTCAAGGCTGTGGGCCAAGTGCTGGTAAATGGGATTAGGTAGGTAGGTCAGGTATTTCTCACATGTCAGTGAATACTCGATGGGCTGAAGGGCCTCTTCTGTACTGTGTGATTCTGTGATACTCTGAGGATAAGAAAATACACACACCTCACATATAAATCACATTGATTGCGGATAAGGAAATACTTAATTTCTGTCCATGACACTGTATTTAATTTATTGCATGTTTTATTTGCCCTGAAAACATCTTCAATCATACCTTGTTTCACCATAGTACTTCGATCCTAATACATCGAAACTGGCATTAAGCCTTGTCTGAGTACATAGTCAATTTAACTGTCCAAACAAGTTTCTTAACAGCTCTGTTTTTTCTCTAGATTCAAGATCATCTTTCTGTGACAACCTAGCACAATTTATTGGGTCTGGCAGCATCGGCGGAGAAGAAATCAGTTAACGTTTCAAGCCTTCATGGCCCTTCGGCAGAACTGAAGCATAGTTAGAAGAAGGGAGAAATATAAACTGGTTTAAGGTGGGTGGTGGGGGGGGGAAGAGAGACATTGAGGGTGTGGTGATTGGCCACACCCTCAATGTCTCTCTCCCCCCCACCCCCCACCCACCTTAAACCAGTTTATATTTCTCCCTTCTTCTAACTATGCTTCAGTTCTGCCGAAGGGCCATGAAGGCTCGAAACGTTAACTGATTTCTTCTCCGCCGATGCTGCCAGACCTGCTGAGTTTTTCCAGGTAATTCTGTTTTTGTTTTGGATTTCCAGCATCCGCAGTAGCTTTTAGCCTTTTGTTTTTAACAATTTATTGGGATGTGAATAACACTTCCTGGATAAGATTGTTGATTCAACATTCCTCCAGACCTAGTCTACTAAATGTCTCACCCTATATATTTAAAGGCCCCTGAAGCCTAACTTGTAATTTTAAATTCCGTTTTAATCTTATTTATAACAAAGTACTCAAATTCCATTGAACTGCCCTATAGTAAATCATTGACATGCATCATAAAGATGCCTGAGGGTTTCCCATTGAGGTACCAGTAGAACATTGCTGGGTCTGCTTTCAGTTGCGTAAAGCCTACTTTCAGCAAGATGGACCTAACAGAGAAACACCATACCCTCGATGCATCATTCAATCCATAAATGCACTTATTTAATTTCCACAGCTTGCCTTCTACATCGCTTGCCTCTTTTGGCAGTTTCAAAAACACTTCTCTGAAATGTTTCCCTAGCAAAAATGATTAATTTACATTCTCATGAATATATGGCAAGTGGTAAGAACATTTTCAGGATTACTTTTCCCACTGTGGGGTGTGCACTCTAACATCTTGATCTCCAAGTTGCTCTACAAAACCCCGAGCCACTCGTCTTGCTTTAGCCTTCTAAGGCCCATCTGGGAGGACTTTTTATGTACATATCCATCTGTTTGATAAAGTTGGCTGTCCCCTATCTGGCACTTCAGAATAGACACCAAATTGCTTCCAGCCATCCAACTCTTTTTGTTTTGCTTCTCTTATTAATTTATCTTCTAATTTGTTGGCAGCCACCAAAATCTCCCAGGCCTTGGACTGGATGCTGAGTAAAGAACTTTAATTTTTTTTTTAAATCTTTAGTAAAAATCTAATTTGTCTGTAGCCAGCACTTGAAATCTACAGTTTAAATTCTAAAGTTCCCAGCCTTAAGCAGGGTTTTAACAAGGTGTCCACTGGGTGAGCAGTTGGGCTTAGTTAACCAAAGAAGCAGCTGAAATGGGTTTCTCTGTAACTGGGTCAGTTAGCCTTTGTCTTAGGAGCATATAAAGCTATCCAACTTAATGTGGCTTAGCACTTGGGTGCGACTTAGAATAGAGTGCTGGGAGTTGGGTGATTAAGGGAGTTAGGGAAGGAAGGGAAAGAGTTGCTCCTTTGCTTTTGCTTTTCGCATTTGATAACAAGAGGAGCAGGGGCCTTAAAAAGCAAGGTGACCAGGCCCAAGACCAGTGCAGGACCGGGAGCCAGTGCAAGAGGAGTGGCAGTTTTTCTAAGTAGGACCTGGTGGGTATTTCTACTATCCAGTCTTTAAAGTAATTGGTCTTTAGTTTAGATTACGTAGCATTTAAAGTGTAAGTAAGGTCCCTGGTATATATTTAATATTCCTTAAACTAGAGGAAGTAAAAGTAAAAGGAGTAATTTAAGGGTAAGTCATTTCAGGGCAGCTCGGCCATGTGGAATGCTCCTCCTGCGTGACGTGGGAAGTCAGGGACACTTCCGGTGTCCAGGGCGACCACGTGGGCAGGAGGTGACTCCAGTTGCAGCTGCTCAAAATCCGCGTTTTGGAGCTGGAGCTGCAGCTGGAATCACTGTGGAGTATCCGCAAGGCTGAGATCTTTGTGGAAAGCGCATACAGTGAGGTGGTCACACCGCAGGTAAAGAATGCACAGGCAGAAAGGGAATGGGTGACTTAGAAAAACAAGTCTAAAGGCATTGTAACTGAATGGAGCATTCATGATAAGGCAGACAAATTTACAGTGGAAATAGATGTCAACGGGTATGATATGATTGCAATTACAGAGACATGGCTGCAGGGTGACCAAGGTTGGGAACTGAATATCCAAGGGTATTCAATATTTAGGAAGGACAGGCAAAAAGGAAAAGGAGGTTGGGTGGGATTGTTAGTTAAGGATGAAATGAGTGCAATAGTGAGAAAGAATATTGGCTCAGAAAATCTAGATGTAGAACCAGTTTAGATGGAGCTAAGAAGCAACAAGAGGCTGAAAACATTAGCGGGAATTGTCTATTGGCCTCCAAACAGTAGTGGCAAGGTAGGGGACAGCATTAAACAGGAAATTAGAGATGCATGCAACGGGGGTGTTACAGTAATCATGGGTGCATTTAATCCACATGTAGATTGGGCAAACCAAATTAGGAATAATACTGAGGCGGATGAATTCCTGAAGTGTGTACGAGATGTTTTTTCAGACCAGTACATTGAGGAGCCAACTAGGGAACAGGCTATCCTGGATTTGGATTATGCAATGAGAGGGGTTAATTAATAAGATTGTTGTGCGGGGTTCTTTAGGGAAGAATGACCATAACATGATAGAATTTTTCATTAGGATGGAAAGGGAAGTTAGTCCAATCCAAAACTAGGGTCCTAAATGTAAACAATGGAAACTTTGTAGGTATGAGGGGTGAGTTGACTATGGTAGATTGGGGAACTTCATTAAAAGGCATGACGATGGATAGGCAATGGCTAAAGTTTAAGGAATGAATACATGCGCTACAACACTTATACATTCCTTTTTGGCGCAAAAACAAGTGGAACAGCGACCTAAGCATGGCTAACAAAAGAAATGAAGGATAGTATTAGATCCAAAGAGGTTCACTGACTTGGCCTCCACAGCCTTCTGTGGTAGAATATTCCACAGGTTCACCATCCTCTGAGTGAAGGAATTTCTCCTCTTCTCAGTCCTAAATGACCTACCCTGTATCCTGAGATTGTAACCTCGTTTTCTAGAACCCTCAGCCAGAGGAAACATTATCCCTGCATCCACTCACTCGAGGCAGTTGTCCTTTGGATGCGATAGCGGTGTCCTGTGCATTGATATCATTCTGTCTATCACCATCCAGCCCCTTATCTATCGTATTCTATTTCTGGTAACTCTAAGAATATGTGAGGTACAGGGTGCCTTGTCTTCCATTAATTGTTCAGATTCTGAAAGTTAATTGTGATCGATTATAAACTGAGATGAATGGATCTTAATAGTTTGACTACCACGTTGGAGAACCACTGTGCTCCTATCACACCATATCCCTTACCATTCTTTCTGACCCTCTCTTTTATAGGATACTAAATCCCCAAATTAAAGTTCATTTCAGACTATCTTATGCAATGCTGTAGAACTCTCTAAATTTTCTCCAGGATTTCTGCCTTGATGAATGCCCTTTTCTCCGAATGTGAAGTGTGCAAAAAAAAAAAATGGAAATAATTGTAGTCCCTTCTAGGGCTGGGGGACTACCACACAGCACAGAAGATATTTGGGGATTCCTCCCTTAGACCAATTTATAAGGACTATAGCTACCAACCATTTGAAGTAAATTGTTTGCATAGGTTTCCCATGTCAGGACCATTTTTAATTAGCTTTTGTTGTGGTTGATTTAATGTCCTCACATCTGCTGAGCCTTTGAAGCACTCTTCCAGTGTCCAATAGATACAGAACCAATGAGTCATTTAAAAATACGGTCAAGTCTTTGGAATGATCATGGAATAAAAATAAATCACGCAGCCATTCAAGGTAGCCATGAAAAAAATGCCCCTCTTACAAGCTCTTAAAAATGTAAGCCAAACACAAAAAGATCCTTCTCTGAACATGTCCAACTCCCAAAAATCACCTTCGCTACATCCAATTGAATTTTCCACTTCCTATAATGAACTGAGATGCTAGAGATAATCTAACGCAGCAACACAGCAATAATTTCAAACAGTAAAAGACCTTTAATCCACCTAGCCCAACATAAACCCAACCACAACATTCCCTTGATCCATTTCCAATGACCATGAATCTTATTCGTTGGCAGGGACTTGTTAAATTCCTTCTTGAAACCCAGCAAGAATTTTCTTCTACCAGCTGTGCCAGCTAACTGTTCCACATCCTTGTCATCCTTCCAATAAAAACATTTTTCCTGCATTTCTTACTTTCTATTATCCATAGCTTGTAAATAAATATTCTTGTGCTTAAATTACGTACACAAGGATCTAATTTGTATAAAAATCTTTCATAATGTAAACACTTCTACCATATCTCCCCTCAGGCCAAGAGAAAATACCAAAGGTACTCAATCTTTCCTCGTACACCATTCCCTTCAGTTTTGGGATCAACCTTTTAGCCCTTCTCTGTACACCCTCCAAGAAGTGGGGAGACCAAAACTGCACTTAGTACTCCACGTGGTCTAGTCCTGTAAATGCTGAGCCAAGAGTATAAAATTCTGACCCAGTCACTGATTTACAAGCAGGACTCAATCTAGACCATGGAAGCAGGGATCAGTCCCTGCGCAGATTACTGTGGAATTGCCCCATATCACACATGCCAGCCTGATGTGTATTATGGTCTGGAAATATTACAAAGTTACTCTCAGTATCCTTAGTTCCAGTTGATTGCTGTACTAATTAGACAGCTCTATCATCCACTTGGCCTAAGCCCAGTTTGCTTAGAGATGGGTGTCCCATTGCATTGGTAACTATTAACACAGAGGACACTTATTGCAGACCCAGGCTGTACAACATCTTCCTTATCCCAGTCATAATGCCAATTGACATTACATTCTCAAATCTATGGAATGAGACACACAATCTTTTGACTCAGAGGCAAGAGTGATAGCTGACTTAAATAGGATGTCAAATCAGGAGCAGTGCAAAGCAGGCAAAGCCAAACTACCCCCCTTCCACTGGGTGAATCATGGCTTTAATTTTTCATTAACATTCCAGGTAATCATCTGCATGACTTTGTTCCCAAATGGGAAAAGCATGTTACCAAGACATTGATATTGGAAGTGCACATATTCTAAACCTACCATCTGATTCTGAAAGACACTGTAACCACGTGTATAAAGGTTAGCCAATTCCTCTAAAGAAACTAGTGCAGCATTCTAAAAATAGCATGTTAACTCCTTATGGATTGATTTCAATTCTCTCATACCAGGTATTGTGCCAGTAAGCCTTTGGCTGTAGCATGGAGATTCTTCTGAGCAATGTTATCACAAGAACACTCGAAATGATTGTGTCAAATTTCTCTTTCATCTCTTTTGGTGGAAGCATTATATCATTTAAACTAAACGGGTTAGTACTTCCATCAGAATAACAGAGAGAAGTTGATACATGTATTTTAAATATTCACCTTATAGCACAGTAATTCCCAACTTTGTCTTTTTTGCTTTTGCGTATTATTGATCGATATATCAACCCAGAACAGTCTGTAAATCGGTCTAATCATAAGATTTTTCTGTCACTCAAAAATTTTCCAGGAAGCAATTCATTAATTGTCACTTCAGTGCAATGCTAATCCAAATATAATTGAGAAAATAGCCTAAGTTTCAGCTCATAAAAGATGAAGTATGGATATGAAAACTGGTCATGGCATTTCTACAAGGTAAATTTGTTTGAAAAAGTCCAAATTGTTGCAGCTTTTCCTGTTGAACTGCCTATTCCCAACTTCAATACAGCATTTTCATGTGTTTGTGTCCAAATCATAGGGCTGGATTTTCATCATGAAGGCAGGAAACAGGAGCTGGGTTGTTTTTGGGCCAGAAACCCACCTCCAGTGGAAAACTGATTAAAATTCAGATTTTCACAGAGGGTGGAGCCCTTAATTGATATGGAGATGGGCTCCCTGTCCAATTATAGCCAATGGGATCAGGAATGGAGATGGGTCAGATGAAGCAGGGATTATTTTAGACTCCACCACGGCAGCCATCACTGAAGCTGCTGGTTGTTCTATGGGAGAAACCTGCTAATTGTGCCAAGGCTTTCCACAGCACAAGAGGGAAGCAAAATATCACAGGAGAGACAGAGGTCTGGCACCAGGGGCAGGGCTAATCTTCATTTCATCAATGCCTACCTGGATCTAATGTTGGAGACCATAAGGAAAGGAGGGAGGTCCTCTTCCCAGAGGGTGGCAGAAGGAAATCACTGTATGTGTGGAGAATTAAGTGGATCAATTGGATGACGTATTACTGTCTCATCTATTGTTTTCCTCTTTTTACACTGTATAAATAATGGCACTTTTAAGGCATGGGTCTGTGACTCCTTTTTTTTTTGCTGCCATGACTGAAATGTGATAACGAGGTAGTAAAAGAGATAACATGATCTTTCACTGAGAGGTAAAAGCCTCTGAGCAGATGTGCTTCCTTCATTGGCCCTAAGTGATTAGATGTTCCAGGCTGTGTCTTGTTAGCACAGGTATTTCAGACTCCCTTCCATGCCTTGCCTCTCAACCTAGGTTAGAGAGGCTGAGTTAAAACTTTCCTGAATCAGGAGATCCCTGATATTCATGGCATCCTCGCAAGCCCTTCACACCCTGAGCAGTGTTGAGCCACTTCACTGTACAGTTGAGATATTTCCTCTCTTCAGCATTCTCTCTCTCCACCTCCAGTTCCTCTTCCTCCTTCACCTCCTGCCCTTTCCCCGATGAGCTGTCTGCTTCCAAGACCTCACTGTCCTCAAGGTGCACACTTCTCTAGAGGGCCATGTCATGAGGAACCGCAAAGACCACCACAATGACTGAAACCCTTGCAGCAGGGTATTGGAGGGGGCCACCCAACCGGTCCTGGCCCTGGAAGTGCATCTTCAGAAGCTCAATAGCCTGTTCAATGGCTGCCCCACTGAACAGGTGGCATCAGTTGTACCACCTCTCTCTGCTTGTGTCTGGGGTTCCTGCAGAGAGGCGAGAAGCTATTTCTTCAAGGGACATCCCTTGTCCACCAGTATGCATCCACACACTTTGAGAGTTGGATTGAAGATCTGACGCAACCTGGACTAGCAGAGTATGAAGGAGTCATGGCAGCTGCCAGGAAAGCGAGCTCATACATTGAGAAAGCTCTTGTTGTGGTCATCTACCAGTTGGATGTTGATTGAACGGAAACCCTTCCTGTTGATGGATCACACTGACTGATCACAGGGTGCCTTTTTAGCCACAGGGGTGTATCAATGATATCGTGCACCTGGGGAATCCACTGGTGGAGGTGAACCCCAATGCCCTCTGTTCCTACAAGGCTGCATCTGTTGTAAAATGAAGGACTTGTCCAACTCTAGCAAAACGGGTATCAGTGATCTGTGAAATGCAGAGGTATGCAGCCGTTTGAAAGTTGCCACCTATGTCTGCAGCTGATCCTTGGAAGGAGCAGAAGCAAAGAAGTTCAAGGCCACAGTGACTTAGTTGGCCAATGGCATTGCATGGTGAGCACTGCTGCAAGGTCTTCGACAACGAGGTCAGAGATCTCAGTGATCATCTACCTGGAAAGTCACAGTCTCCTGCAGCACTGGTTCTTGCTCATCTCCAGGTAGCTCCATCATTGGTAGCAGATCTTGTGTTGAGGATTTGGCCTCCATTGCCTTCATTCCCTTCTTTCCTCTCCCATGCACTTCTCCTGCTCGGGGTTCCGCCCTTCCTATGGATGGTGCTGCCCCTCATCGCCATTGGGCCCAAAATGTGAGTCATGCCCCATTGGCAACTGCATCGTTCCTTTTAGACAGGTGCCACATTATCATAATTGGCAGTCTTACCCTGTGCTCTTCTGTCCCCATGATGTCAGGGGGACGGTGACGACCCACACAACGGCTGAATGCTGAGTGCCAACTTTTCCTATCACCTGCACACCACCAAGGGCACCTCTTTTGCAAATGCCAAGATCCCCTTTGCTCTGCTGACCTCTTATGTGGGCAGGGTGATGCCCTGAGGCAGCCACACACCCGTCTCCCTTCAACTGATCAGACAGCTCCCGCTCCAATAAGCTCTTAACAAACTTTTCAACTACTTTAATTAGCTTCAACATGGAGGCGAGCAAGATCGCTGTCCTGTTCTCCCCCCCGCCCTAGTTAACATAGCCAGGGACAGTGTCTTGAAATTGGCACTCCGCTTCTCCTCCTGATCTCAAGCGGGGCCTGAAAATTCACCCCATGGCTTCCCTGGAACCTATTATGTTAAGATATACACCCAGTGTGTATACATGAAGAATGAAGAATGGCATGTTCTATTTATTGTATCTTCCCAGAAATACTGCATGTGAAAGAAATACTACAAAGGTTAAAAAGTGCACCATTTGTTATAGTTGCCATTGATTTTTCTTGCAGTTGTTGATTTAAAGTTTGTATTCAGTACTTGGCCTTCAAAAGCATTCTCAATATTGATGCTTTTCATTTATTAGGATGAAATCCTGTCCAACAAGGATCAACATTAAATGAAGTTAAATCTTCCAATGCACCGGTTATTCTCACTTTCTGAAGAAAAGCAACAACCTGGATTTAAATAGAATTCCTACATTCAGAAAACATTTCAAAGTGCTTCACAATGAGGAAAAGGATATATTGCTCACCATATCCAAGAAAGGTAGAAATGAACAGGGAGTTTAGAATATTTTAGAAAAGTACAGGTTTCAAGGCTTATGGTAACAAGGAGAGAAATTGCCAGGTGGATAGAACTGAGAAGAGAGTTCCAATGTGCAGAAGTCTAGAGGCAGGATCAAGATTAACAAAGGGCGAGGAAGATTCCTTCCCTTCCTTTGACCACAGAATAATCTGTTTGAATCCAAAAGGAGTACAAAATGATAGAGAATAGGAAAATAGAAAAGAAAGCCTTTGTAACATATTGTAAACATATGCACACTGTATTTACAAAATGGTCCTTTGTTATTGGTTGTTCCCACTGTGTGATATAACATAAGACAATTCAATGGGAGCCACTATTGTACGTTACCTTCTATCAAGCAACTTAAAGATATCAGAATCTCTTCATCATGCTACCTAGTCAACTACGTCCAGTGCATTACGGTTAAAAAGTTTGCATGAAATATAAATTTTTCATTGTAAATACTATCATGAAATAAGTCCTTTCTGCAACAATTGAAACTTTACCAAGTTGGCAGATAATGTATTTTCAGGTGTAACATAAAATTTAAGCACACCGACAGCAAATAAATCAAAAAGACATGCCACAGCACAGGTATTGAATCATGGTGGATGAAATGGAAGGGTGCCTGGTCGAGATGGAGTGGATGGTGAAAGAACTGAAAGTGGCCCTGTCCGCGAGGGAGGCCGAAGTAGCTGCAGCTCTAGAAGAGGCACAGGTTTCGCAGGGTGAAGCTGAGAGTTGAAGTAGTGATCAGAAAGCAGCTTCTAGTGTGCCCTCTTTTAATGTGGCAGGTGAAAGACGGAATATCCCACCACAGATAATCTGTCTGCCGGCCAGATTTTGGGAGAAGACTGAGATGTCCAACAACCTGCGGCCGAGGACTGGATCGAGGACACCGCAGCTGGTCATGGCATCCAGGGGCTTCAACAAGAGGGAGCAGTCATGTTTGTGATGGAACATCTGTGAGGGAAAGGTCACTGGGAAATACTGGGGTGAGGGGCAGATGTTCAAAGAAGTCTGCACCGGATCTTTGAAGTCCTGGCATGGGTTTTCGGAGACAGCAGTAGCCTGCTGCTGCTGCAGCTGCAGCAAAGGTTTTATGGGTGCAAGCAAGCCAAAGGAGAGGACCTGGTCTTCATATCTTTGGAACTGCAAAAGTTGCTCAACCACATTTGTCCTCCTGGATCCTTCCTTCAGATTGACTAGAGACATGCAGCTTGAAAAATTCTCTAGCTGAAGCAGTGAGGTGTGGAGACGTCTGGAGGGAGCTGAAGGGATTTAACAATAACAAACCCTGACTGTCCTCCTTTAATGCACAAGATTACATCATTCAGATCAGTGGGGAGGACTGGGCTCCTAAGACCAGGAAAGAGGCCACCATCAGGGAGGTGACTGTCAGTATGGCAGGGATGTAGACCTCTGGCTGAAGAGGCAGGTGGAACAGATTGCTGCACAGCAAGCTCAAATCAAATCCTTGCTGTCCTATCTCTACAGTAAGCCTCCTGACCGAGCACACCCCAGGGATATTTCATATAGGTGCTTCAATTGTAACAGGGTTGGGCACTTCCAATGACATTGCCTTCAACAGCCACAAACACCACAGACAACAGGCATGGTGACCCCGTCCAGCGCAATTCCATTCCTCGTCCTTACCAGAGAAGATACAGGCCCGACAAAGGAAATTAAAACATTGAGGCCTTCAGCCGAAGATTGAATTATGGCTGATGCCATGCCCATGCCTCAGGTAAACAGCAGCATTCACACTCTAGTCCTCTGCTGAATCTGGGCAGGGAGTTGTCAAAGTATCACTGATGTGCTTCTGAGGGAGATCCAAAACCGATCCAAAGGGGTAGAGCCACGTACAGTTTCACCATTGTCATCCATCTCAAAAGTGAACCTTGGGCAGCTTCAGCTGGTCAAAACAGACGTTGATAGACTTCACCACTACTGAAAGGCCCAACATCCACCAACCTGGTACCATTTGATTAGGAAGACCAAACACGCATGGAAACTGTTGAGGTGCTGGAAGGGGATCAGGGAGGAGGATGTTGTTTCCTATTGGGTGCTTTATGACAATGGGAGAGGTGAAGCAAACCCTCCTTCTCTTTGATGTCAAAGGTCTGGTGGATGATGTTGGGGCAAGCAGCCCACTTCACAGCATTGCTGAACCGGAAGCGCCAGCCAATGGTGATCTGTGCGAAGGGAGTCTGATATCAAACAGGAATCCTGGAATGTGTGTGTCAGGGATTCGGTGGCATCCAGTGTGAGGAGGCTGACTTTGGTGCCGGAAGGAGATGCTGAGATGCCAGGCAGGGAGGCTGCAACTAGAGCAACCAGTGCTGCTGATTACCTGACCCCTGGAGACATTGACCAATCTAGACCCCTATGTGGCTGAACCATTACAGAGCCTGGGAGCTATTGAAAGTGCCAGATCAGAAGAGGGGCTGAGAATGTTATCTCGAGCAAATGCTGAATATCATCCCAACTCGTACCATTTGTCCAGATTGGTGAAGCACGAAGGGAATGCTGCCACCAATGTGGACTCTAATATGCTAGCTGTCGTAGCTCAATTGAACCTGCTGATCAAGGTTGCTCAGTAAACAGTCACCCTGAGATTTGTTTAGTTGACAGTTCTCAAGTAGGGAAGTGTGTAGCAGGGCCTTTGGTAGCAGGTGGCAATGGTGGGGGAGAGCACTGAGCAGGGGAACTTATCAGCCCCTCCCTGCAGGGAGCAGGGTCTTTGACAAACTGAAGGGTGGGGCCAGATGCCATGAGGTGAGGGAGAGGCATACAGTACACGCTCTGCACGAAGATATTAAAAAAAGTTATTTTATTCCACCAGCAACAAAACTATACAAACTCCCAAGGGAAAGTGCAACTCCAAGAAACAAACTTTCTACAGAGAATATTGACTGCTGATGCTCCAGATCTCTGTCCTATTCAGGGCCTTGGCTCCTTAATGCAGTGACTCAACAGGCTTGTTCTGCTGCCCACCTCCTGGCTGCAATCTTGTTTTTTGTTATATATCCGTTCATGAGACGTGGGCATCGTTGGCTAGGTCAGTATTTATTGTCCATCCCTAATTGCCCTTTAGAAGGTGATGATGAGCTGCCTTCTTGAACAGCTGCATGTGGTGCAGGTACACCCACAGTACTATTAGGGAGGGAATTCCAGGATTTTGACCCAGCGACAGTGAAGGAACAGCGAGGTACTTCCAAGTCAGGATGGTGTGGGGCTTGGCAGGGAACTTGCAGGCGGTGGTGTTCCCAAGAGTCTGCTGCCCTTGACCTTCTAGATGGCGGAGGTCACGGGTTTGGAAGGTGCTGTCTAAGGAGCTTTGGTCAATTCCTGGAGTGTATCTAGTAGAAGGTACACACTGCTGCCACTGTGCGCCACCGGTGGAGAGTATGGATGTTTGTGGATGGTGTGCCAATCAATCGGGCTGCTTTGTCCTGGATGGTGTTGAGCTTCTTTAACCTTGTTGGAGCTGCACTCATCCAGACAATTGGAGAGTATTCCATCACACTCCTGTCTTGCTCCCCTCCCTCTCCATGAGATCCCCCAGACTCAGGAATGCTCTCAGTTTGACTGACTAGGTCTCCAACTCCCCATCCTCGCTCATTAGCCGCCCTCAGGGGCTTCAAGCTATCTTGGCTCCTGCCACAAGTCCTGGACTTGTCCTTGCTACTTTCTCCCTTGCCTTATGGCATCTGGCCCTGCCCCTCAGCTTGTCAAAGACCCTGCTCCCTGCAGGGAGGGGGCCACAGAGGACAACCAGTTCCCCTGCTCAGTGCTCTTCCCCGCCATTGCCACCTGTTGCCAGAGGCCCCGCTACAAAGGGCTGCATAATAACTAATTTGTTAAGCAGATTGAGTTACACTACTTTCATTTGAGCAATGCAATTTCACAATCCCATGCTCACGGGAAACATGAGTCAGAGAATTCCTGTCAGCTATAATCTTGTACCTTATTGCCAATTAGTGCTTCCTTCAAGTGAAGCCACACATAATCATAATGGAACACTATAGCAAGGAGTACGCAAAGCCTTATGAACGTTAGCATTTTGTCATCATAGCACTTTCATTTATCACGCATTATGTATTATATATTTTATATATGTTATTATATGTTTATTATATTATATATTTTATATATGTATAATATACTTTAATTTTGTAATTTAGTGTTCATTACAGTTCTCTTGTGGTTCTGCAATACAATTAATAATGCATGGTCACCCAAATGGTATCAGGGATCTAAACTTAAATGGGTCATTATATAGAATGATTGACCAAGTCAGCATTTAAAATTCAACTGTTCTCTAACTTCCGTGTCTTCCAAGAACAATTACTATCTTATTAAACTGTGACTGATAATTCCTGCAACATACTGTTATGATACCCAAAGAGCCTGATAATTTGTAATAAGAGTTATGAACTTCCCAGCAATTGGTGGGAAGAATTGAACAAGACTTCACTTAAGACTTTTACTGTAGCAAGCAAACTAAAATCAACAACAACTAAACATGACTTATTAGGCAACTCGTACACTAAACTACAGAAAAGGTACTTGCCCCATTACTAATTAACACAACCGAACACCTTATGCCACACTCTCAGCAGATATGAAGCCTTGTAAATAAAGCCCGAACTCCTTCAGCTATTCAAAAGGCTCTCTTTTCCCTCTCACACCAGGGTGAGTCTCCCAGTCTTCCAGTGCCCCTGAACAGTCCTTAACTCAATCTCTTGAGCATCATTGAACTGACTTCCAACAACAAGGCATCCTTTCTGGCAACTCTTTGGTCTTTAAATCTGTGTGTTCCTACCTGGGCCTCCATCCCCATGACAACATAATCTCATGAACCCGTCTCTGGGCAGTGTTCAAGATGAGTTCCCCATGCCCCATTCTCGGGCATTATGTTCTACCTTAAATTAAGAGAGAGATTTTCAAGCATAACTGTCTCATAAAATCTCATATTCCTAATGATACTAAATAAATAAACGGGTCATATAACTTATCATGTTTCTTATGAGGCTATCTTTGACAGAATAAAAATCACAACCGCGCTCATGCTCCACCATCCCATGATAGCAGCTTTTATAGTGAAGGCAAAGAAAAGTAAAATGAGGTTGGGTGTAAAAGGGGTAGGCAATGCATATGAGCAGTCGCTTGCCAGGTGATTTGGTAAAAAGTATCCCCATAGTCTTTTCTGGAGTTATAAGACCATACCAGGATAAGGTGGCCAAGTTTAGGAATGTCAACATTGGAAGCCAGCAAATGGGTATCAAGGCTCCAGGAATCAAAATTAAGGCAGCTAAAATTAAAGCAACTAAAAAGACTTTTGGGGAGCATCAGAAATGAGGGTTACGGTGAAAAGAGGGAATTGATTTTTCAAACAGAGTTATAAAACATACTTGCCTTTGTTTCGTCAAACCTGTAAATCTATTTTTAAGAAAATATCTGTATTTCAACACTGCGCCCAATGAAAATACTACTAATTTGTCATGAAGATCTTAATGTTTCCTCTAATTGGATAAAATTCAATCATCAATTTTAACCAGACAAATGCAGAAAGGTTGAAGGGGCACAGCAATAAAAATCAGTAAGTTGCTGTGTCCTTGGGTCTTGCTGTCAGTGCTTTACCCATACCATGGGCCCAAATTTCACTCCGGAGTTGGATGCACAGTGTCAGGAAAATTCCCAGCTCCATGAACTTAATTTCAGAGAAACTTCCACAGATGGTCGGGTTTTTGCTCCCAGGGAGGCGGTGGGGGGGGACTAATTGTGAAGTTGGGCTCACGGACCCCGGAAATCGTGAAGACAGATCCAGCATGGGTTACACGGCTCAGTCAAAGTTTAAAAAGGAGAACCAGTAAGGAATTCCTGTTAGGGAAAAAGGAAATAGACGCAAGAGCTGCTGTCACTTGGAGAAGACATCAATCAAAAGTCAGGTGAGCACTATCTGCAATAGTTGTCCAAGCGGTTGCTGACATTGGAAGAGATGGCCCATCATGGGCTTTCCATAGGAAAATGTAGTTATTGCTTCTGACTATTCACATTATAAGGAAGGAGCACTGTATACCAAGTTCAGGCTGGAAAAGGTTCACAAGCTTCACACAGCCAGGATGTCACTGCAGGAGTATTTCAGGGTAGTGTCCTCAGCCTAACCATCTTCAGCTGCTTCATCAATGACCTTCCTTCCATCGTAACATCAAAAGTGGGGATGTTTGCTGATGATTACACAATGTTCAGCACCATTCGCATCTCCTCAGATACTGAAGCAGTCTAGGTCCAAATGCAGCAAGACCTGGACAATGTCCAGGCTTGGGCTGACAAGTGGCAAGTAACATTCACACCACACAAGTGCCAGGCAATGAGCATCTCCAACGAGAGAATCCAACCATCACCCCTTGACAGTCAATGGCAGTACCATCACTGAATCTCCTACTATCAGTAGTACCTGTGGGTTACTGTCAACTAGAAACTGAACTGGATCAGCCATATAAATACTGTGGCTACAAGAGCAGGTCAGAGACTAGTAATCCTGTGGCGAGTAACTCACCTCCTGACTCCCCAAAGCCTGTCCACCATCTGCAAGGCACAAGTTTTGAGTGTGATGGAATACTCCCCACTTGCCTGGATGAGTGCAGCTCTAACAACACTCAAGAAGCTTGACACCAACCAGGCCAAAGCAGCCTACTTGACTGTTTTTTGATGGGGTGTCATTCACTCCCTCCACCACTGACACACAGTGTTAGCAGTGTGTACCATCTACAAGATGCACTGCAGGAACTCACCAAGACTCCTTCAGCAGTACCTTCCGACTACAGCCATATAGAAGAGTTTCATGATTGTAGGATCTACTCAGAAAGGTTTTAATTGTCTATGTCCCTTGGCCTCCACAACTGTTCCCTCCAATTCAACTTATTTAGTTTGACATCTAGACACTTGTAGTTAGTAACAATTTCAATGTCCACATTTTGAATCTTCACAGGAACAATATTAACTGGCTTTTTCCTAAAGTCTATATCTAGTTCTTCAGTCTTATTTTCATTCAGTTTAAGAGAATTGTTATCGTGCCATTTTACAAACTCTTCCAACCAGGTTCCTGTAGTTTACTCATTATTCCTGATGAGACCACAAGTACCACATCATCAGCATACTTCAGGATTGTTATGTAGCTGTAATCTGATTGACAATCATTCTGTAGTAATTATAGTTTGGATAAACATAGGGCTGTAGCTTTAAGAATAATCCTGTGTTGTAAGATCACAATCTGTGTAAACCAATGAGTTGGCAGCACTGGAACCTCTAGGAGAGGGTTCTTATTTAGTTATAGAGTTTGATGCACACATGAAGTTGCTGCTACTGTATTTACTTTATTGTAAATAAAGTTAAATGTGTCCTTCAAGAAAAGTTGCTAGGAAAATCAACTCTACAACACATTCATATAGAGGATGAAAAGTAAAGATGACAGCATACAGGCCTGAGGAGCTCCATGGGCTCTGAATAAATCCCAGATACTAACACCTGTTGGGTCCTGTTGTGAAGGAAATCACTGATCCAGAGTAGGATTAACATCAAGGTTTTGCAAATTTTCAACAAGCTTGAATGGTTGCATGGTATTAAAAGTTGAAGAGAAATCAACAAAGGTAGTCTAGGCATATTTGCCTGATCTATCAATGTGCTATTAGATCAGATGGACCACGGCCACTATATCATTGTTCACTGGCTTATGAGTTTAATAGGCAAACTGTAACTGATGGGTATGTGGAACAAGAGTATCTAAAAGACGCTTTGACAAAATGCGCTCGAAACACTTAATGACTATCGACGTAAGAGCGACTGGTCAGTAATCATTCAGCTCAGCAGGCTGCGACGTCTTGGCAACCAGGACGATGATGGCTGATTTCCAACAGTAATAGTGTCAAATGATTTCTGAAAGACCAGACAGAAAGGATCAACCAACTGATGAGCACATTTCTTAAGATATTTTCTACTGATCTGATCTGGGCCACATGCTTTCCATGGATTCACTCGATTGAGTTGCTTCGCTACCTCCCATTTGCTGATAGTAACACAAGATCCTTCTAGTTTTCAAAGTAAAGCCTGCTACAGAATCACATTTCTTAAATTCTTCATTTTCAAACCAGCTAAAAAATCCACTCAATTCATTGCAACATCATGAGGATCATCTGTGGGATTATCTGATGAATATCTTTTTTTTAAATTCATTTATGGGATGTGAGTGTTGCTGGCTAGGCCATCATTTATTGCCCATCCCCAATTGCCCCTGAGAAGGTGGTGGTGAGCTGCCTTGTTGAACCACTGCTGTCCATGTGGTGTAGGTACACCCCAAAGTGCTATTAGCAAGGGAGTTCCAGGATTTTGCCCCAGCGACAATGAAGGAATGGCGATATATTTCCAAGTCAGGATGGTGAGTGATTTGGAGGGGAACTTCCAGGTGGTGGTGTTCCCATCTATCTGCTGCCCTTGTCCTTCTAGATGGCAGCAAGTGAGGGTTTGGAAGGTGCTGTCGAAGGAACCTCGGTGAGTTTCTGCAGTGCATCTTGTAGATGATACACACTGCTGCTACTGTGCGTCGGTGGTGGAGGAAGTGATTGTTTGTAGAAGTGGTGCCAATCAGCAGGCTGCTTTGTCCTGGATGTCGTCAAGCTTCTTGAGTGTGGTGGGAGCTGCACCCATCCAGGCAAGTGTCAGCTGTGGCTCAGTTCATAGCACCCTCGCCTTTGAATCAGAGGGTTGTGGGTTCATGTCCCACTCCTGGAAAACCAAGAACTGTGATTGTACTCGAAATAAGTTGCAATCTGTGACTGTTGGTAACTCGAAAGAGTTTCCACCACACTTACTGACTGGAAGGAAGGTCATTGATGAAACAGCTGAAAATGATTGGGCCTAGGACACTACCCTGAGGAACTTCTATCTTTTTCAATGTGAAGCCTGACATTTTATACATACATGTTCATGCATCCCTGGGATCATTTGGCCGAAAACAGTTACGTTTTCACCTCTATACTATATTTCACATTCTGAATTTCCTTTCTCACCTTGATTTTTAGTTTGTCAAGCTTGTCTTGATCCTTGCATTAAATGCGATTCGTCTTTCCTTCATTATTACTTTTAAGTCCTTTATAATCCAGGATTTCTTGTTTAAATAAACCTTAAACATTTTAATTTTAACGAAGTTGATCACAGAAGATGATCTAATCATTAATGATGTTTGTGCTCTTATCTATATTGTCTTCCTTCATAAACATGCCCCAATTCGTGTTATTAAAGCAAATTTGCAGATCTTGAATAGTCATATTATTCCAAACTTTAACCAATTTCCTACCAGGTTTTACTATTCTCAGTTTTTGTCCATGTTTAGGGAGGAGATGCACAACATATGGCCTGATTCACCAATCCTGGTTGAATCAAAAATTTGTAAAAGTGAAGAATGGAGCAAAACCATTGATCCAATGTCTTCTCTCCATGAGCTGGTTTGTCAACATACCTAGTGTAGTTACAGAGTGCGTCTCTCAAAGCCAAGTCACAGTGGTTGATTTCACCAAGGATGATCTTCAGCAAATCTGAAGAAGGAGCAACCATGTCTTAGACTGTTCCATAAACAACACCTGCTGCCTCCTCTGCATTTTGGAATATATACCAAGATAATGTGTAATTGATTGTATTCACAGGGCAGATAGAAGGGTCTAAAAGCCACGCATAATAATTCAATGTTAGTGAAGCAGATAAGTTTCTTAACCTGAAAATTTCAGCACCAACATTTATTCACATATTCCCAGTGGGGACCTACAGCATGAGGCCGGCTACCATGCTCCTCAATGCTACATAGCGTGAGAGTTGAGCAGCTTGCATCCGCCTCCAGCAAGGCAACACAGGGGGGCACTATGTAGGAGTATTCATGAGTGCAGGCTGCTGTGTCGCCTCAATCACTGTTTGGTTCACAGGGGTAGCACTTTGTACCTATCACAATTAGGCATTTTGTAAATATATATCTCGCTATAGCCAAAAATATTTGGTCTGCTTTTGTACCCTAATACCCTCAATGAGAATGTTAATGGAATGAAGGCAGTTTAACCAGTGGCACTGAAGACTGCATGCTGAAGTCCATCTCCCATTGACGTCATCAGAAGCAAGAATGTGCCCATGTATGTCCAGTGGGGGTTTAAAGTCCTGCTTCCTATGAGCACTCACGATATTGTGGGCACGGTTTGACTAGGCACAGGGTGGTATTTTGACCAGCTCATTGACAGTCACTAACGTATACGTGCAGGGTCCAGGTTGTGTAGGACATTTTATGCTGTATTTGTGCACTATGTTGAGGCCAAGGGTTATGATGGTCATGGTTTCAGCCATGTTGATGATGCTGATTTTCAGTATGTGCTGTTGTTTCTCCCTCTTGTTGTGGGAAGAGCATTTCCCGAAAGAAATGTGACTTGCATATTAAAGGTTAATAATGTGGAAGCTGCTCATTCTATCACATGAGCAGGGACATGTTTTTACTTCAAGTATAACATTTTTATTTGCTTTAGGAGACCTCATCCTGCCCGTGGATGAGCTTCCTAAAAAGTGCAATGGCGGTTGGCCTTTTTGCCTGTCGCCAACTGTTAGGCAGCGGAAATTTGAATTTAATTACCTTTCCAATGGCCTTAACGGGCCTTTTAATTGTTGACGGGCACACTGCCAACTCCGGCATGCGCCAGCCGAACGAAATATTGCGGTACTGCACGATGACGTCGGGACACTCGCCTTAATGTCATCGCGTGCCATTTTACGCTCGGCAAGCCCGCCAAGCTTAATATTCTGCCTATTGTATAGGATCCAGCAGACTACTACTATTCTGGAAACCCTTGCAGAGGAATACTGTAGAGCTCCAACAGAGCAGTCAAGGCACTTAAAGTGCATTTTCAGGATGCCAATCACCTGCTCTATTGTATTGTGGGTCAGCACATGGCTGTTGTTACAGTGTCATTCAGGCTCTGATTGCAGCTGTCTTAAAAGGGGACATCAGCCACCTCCTCAAGGGGTATCCCTTGTCCCCCAGAAGCCAACTATGGACCTGTGCTGGTGTTTGAAAAAGCTGAGGCAGTTGCGAATTCTTCACTATAAAAGAATTGTGGCAGCTTCCAGGGTACTGAGCACAGATGTGCAGGAACACCTCTGTGGTCACATGCCACCTGCACAGTCAGAGAGTGGAAGGATTTCCCTGTTTACAAAAGGTGTCACACTGATGACTTATGATGACGTGCGTGCGGTCGATAAGCCCTGTACTTGTGGGGAGCCTGCTAATTCTGCGACCCCGTAGCCCTCTGTCTGCAATTCCACATCCATTGGGATGTTTATGTGCTCCCCATCCAAGCAAACGGGGCATCAGTGACTGCCTTGATGCAGCTTGAGCAGCTGATTGTAAGAAGCTGCAGAGGTCTGTGGCTGAGCCCTGGAAAGAGCCGGCAGCACAAAAATTCAGAGTCACTGTGACCTTCAGTGCCACTGGCAGGGCATGGGGATCTGCAGACAGTGTTGGGCCAGAGTGCATATGTCAGTGACCAATTCCCGGGTTAATCTGAGCCACCTTCTGCATTGGATATCTGCCATACCCAAATATGACTTCCACAGTCAGTAAACCCTTACCTCGGGGTAAGACCTGGCCTCCTCCTGCCTGGTACGTGCTGCACTGCCTCCAGCTCCAGGCCTTGTCCCCTCCCTCTGGCCTCAAGTTGCTCCCATTCACTTGCCTCTACAGCATGAATGTGCAATGTTGCCATTTCTATTTTGCAGCTTCTTTACCACAATACACGCTCTTCCATTATCAGGCACACAGAGTGCCCAAGTCATGAGGGGCAAAAATATCTACCCGTCCAAGGCCACAGGCCCCCTCCCCACCCCCCCAGCAAAAGTGATGGATACCATGTTCACGGGTAGGACTTCCAGAATCAGGGCTCCAGCGCCATTTTGGCCAAGGGGCAGAGCCCTTCCAAGCTCTGTGAAAATTTGACCCTATGTCTAGGTACCAGTTATTTTTGATTATCAATACATTTCATGCATTTACAAGACATGCAAGAACACAATATTATATATTAGTATAAATCACGACAGCAATATCAGAAACACAATCAAGTCAGGAGTACTAACATGATTCTTTAATAACAATCCCAGAATATTCTTCTAATATTCTCATTTTCCAGTTCCTATATTGTTACGCAACAGGAAATGAAGTTTTATTTCACGAGAAGATCAATGCTATACTAAAACTTCTAACTTTTTTGCTCAGGCAATATAAATTTAATGAAATAGGGTTGGTTGGAAGTCACATTTTAATTCAAGAGGTCCATACAATGCCAAAAGCTAGCTAAGATAACAAAATGATTCATTGGACATTTATGTGCCATACAAATGTACCTCTTGGCTCGGTAGAAGAAATAACTTGTATTTACATAGCACTTTATCATGTCTTCAGGGTGACCCAACCATTTCACAACCAATTAATTACTTTTGAAGTGCAGTCAATGTTGATTAATGTAATTAAATATAGCAGCCAGTCACACACAGCAAGATCCCACAAAAGCAAAAGGAAAGAAAGACCAGTCAGTTTTTGTTAGTGTTGGTCGAAGAAGGAATATTGACCTCTTAAAATGATAATCTCCCACGCTGCTTTGCAGAGTAGGCTGGTTTGCTTCTAACTGTTCTTTACATGTACCAATTCTTCAAACTCAGGAGCAAATGCAGCTATGCAATATGAGTAATAAGGTGATACATGTAGGCTGAATATCAGCATTCAGCTATTAATTTTCACTCCCGATAATCGACCCCTGCATTCAAATATTTTAAAGTAACCATTTCATGATAATTTCTGTCAGTTCTAAATCATTCAATATTTGCTGCAATGTCCATTTATTACAGATTGATCTATTTTTCACAGAACCAAACATTTAGCCTATTTTCTAACATTCTGCACTATGCAAACAAGCTTTTGGGCATGCTAGCCAGTTTCCACACTAAATTTGAACCACAAAGTGACTTAAGAATTTTTCAGCAGTAACAATCACATCACTAAATAATGGTTCAAGTACTCCTCAAGTATTGAAACACATTGGGGCAGAGTTTCCACTTTGGGCACAACTAGCAATCTGATTGCAAATGATGCTTGATACTCTTTCGAGTTATCAACAGTCACAGATTGCAACTCTTTTGAGTACAATCACAGTTCTTGGTTTCCAGGAGTGGGATATGAACCCACAACCCTCTGATTCAAAGGCGAGGGTGCTATGAACTGATATAGTGCTAATTTACAAGGGGAGATTATGGTTTAGGTATCCAATCAAACTCATAAGTTTAATCACAAACTTGCATGAACCAGTGCAATCAAACAGCATTTTAGAATGTAATTGTTTTATTCACTTTGTTTGAAAAAAAAAAATCCTTGGTAACCAGTTATAACCTGATGCAGTTTTATGAATTCTGCTAAAAATGAGTTTATAACCAAAATGAACATTTTTAATAAAAGTATCACATATACCACCTGTCAATTAACTAGATTTTAAACTTCTGAAAATGACTTTGAAAACTATACAGAACCATTTACTGGTTTCATTGGCATACAGTTTCATAATAAACTGAATACTCCTTAATGTTTTAAAATTTAAAGTGCTGACTAGTGACTTTAAGCTTACTTTTTGGCACAATTTGATAAACCTCCTCAAGTGGCCACAACCGGTTAATTGGTGGAATCTCACCGTATTCATTACATAATTTGGGAGTGTAGCCAATTTGTGGGTGGGATCAGCTTTTAGAGCAGCATTTCTTAAACTAGCTGACAAGCTAAAAACTAAATTTGTATTAACTTGATTTGAAATTCCTCATTTTTTTCTGATTTGGCTGCTTTCCAGCAAATTGCAACGGATCTCTCAAATACCCAAGCCATAATCTGTAGTGTTCACAACCTTGACATCAGACTCAACACCAAACTGAGCTTCTAAACTCATATCCTTCCCATCACCAATTTGCCACAACTCATTTCCCTACACTTTCCTTTCTATTGATCAAACCCTGATCCATGCTTTTATCACCTCTAGATTTGACTAATCCAATGTTCTGCTGACCGGCCTCTCATTATCCAACATCATAAACTCCAGCTCATCCAAAACTCTACTGTGTATTTCCTATCCGCACCAAGTCTCACTCACCTATCACTCCTGCCCTTGTTGATCTACACTGGCTCCCAGTGCACTAACTGCTCAAATTTAAAATATTATCAGTTTTTTCAAATCACTTTCCCAGCTCTATAACCTCACCTGTGCCCATCTCTATATCCTCCTCTAGCCCTACAATCTCCCATTCACCTCAACCCAAAATAAACTCTGAAGAGTTGGGAATGGAACCGAACACTCTGCAATCATCAGCAAACACCTCCATTTCTGACCTTAGGTTGGTGGGAAGATCATTGATGAAGGAGTTGGAAATGGTAGGGTTTGGAGTACTGCCCTGAGGAGCTCAGGCAGGACTGCTCTGGGCTGAGTTGATAGGCCTCCAACAACCACAACCATTTTCCTTTGTGCAGCAATGACTTCAGGTGGTACAGACTTATTCCCCAATTCCCACTGACTCCAATTTTACTATAGTTCCTTGATGTCACACTTGGTTAAATGATGCTTCAATGTCAAAGCCAGGCACTCTCACCTCATCTCTGGAATTCAGCTCTTTTGTCAATGTTTGGACAAAGGCTGTAATGAAATCTGGAGCCAAGTGTCCGAGTGGAACCCATCTGAGCATTGGTGAGCAGGCTATTGTTTCATTTTGCATTCAGCGTCTAGACAGGGTTTCTTTAGGGTTGAGGCTCGAAGAGTCATATTGGATTCGAAACGTTAACTCGGTTTCTCTCTCCGCAGAGCTGCTAGACCTGCTGAGTCTTTCCAGCATTTCCTGTTTTTATTTCAGGTTTCCAGCATCCGCAGTATTTTGCTTTTATTTCTTCAGTGTTTGCCTTAAACCTGAAGAATGCTATCTCGACTGTTATTCATAAAAACCATTCTTGTTTATTTACATATCTTTATACATCTCAGTACTCCACGCAAGTATTTCTGCTTCCCAACAGATCACAATCCCTTAGTCATGTGGCATCATAGTTACATCAGTATCAGGTGCTCCTGATGTTAACTCTTTACTCTACATCTCCTCCCAAGTCTTTATCCCAACTATATACATCCTCCTACATCTCCTCCCAAAGTCTGACTTCTCAGGTTTGGTCTTTGGAAGTACCTTGACCAATCTCCCTGATTTGATTCTTCTCACTAGGAGATTGAAGGCAACCGACAGTCTCTTGTCGGTCGATAGGAGTGTCTTCTGCCTGGGTGATTGCAGAGTTTCGGCTTGTTTCTGGTTCCTTGTCTCCATCCAGATCTAAATAGTGGTGTCCATGGTTCCATTGGCTTCCTTCTCAATGGTATCAAGGCTCTTCAGTTCCCTCTGATATTTCCCTGGTCTGTCTCAATTCTGTAAGACCTTGGTTGTGGAGCTCTTCCTATTACATTGCCTTCTTTCTGTTGATCTCATATCCACACTCTCCCCTCAAAGCTGTAGCACTTTCAAGTCTCGTGCTCTGTGCCAGAAATTGAAATTTTGAGCTTGACTGTCTTTGTTGCTCCCCATGCTTCTCTCATGATCATCTGAGGGAATGTTAGGTTTGCATTGTTTATTGTAGAGCTTGGAGTTGTGTTCGCAGCCATCTTCTCATCAATAGTTTTGATGGCGAGAACCCATTTTTTAAAGAGGGAAAGTTCTGTAGTTAAGAAGGGCTAAGTTAATATCTTCGTTCTTTTTCATCAACTCTGATTGTTCAAACTCTTCTTTCTGCTTCTCCATTGGACTGAGGATATCTAGGCGAACTAGTCACAAGCATGAAACTATATTCCTGCACAAAGTTATGGAACAGTTTGTTAGCAAATTGAGGAGCTGTCTAATACCATAACACCTGGGATGCCATGTGTTGTAAAGTTTTTTCTTAGTGATTTAATGACTGTCTCCGCTGTGGTGCTATGCAGTCTGCTCACTTCAAACCATCTGGAATAGTAATCAATGGCCATGATGAAAACTTTGCCTTTAAACCCAAATAAATCCATTCCCAGGCACTGCCATGGCCTTGAAGGAAAAGTGGAAGGTGCCTATGGTTTGCTCTGTCTTAGCTGTTCACAGCACATGTAAGGCAATTTGTGATTAACTCTTCAGTGGAGTGACTGAATCCTGGCCACCAGGCTGACTGCTGGGCTCTTGCTTGACATTTCCCTATTCCCAACTGACCTTAATGGATTTTCTGGAGAATATCAAGTTGAAGTGTTGTAGGAATGACTAATCTGTCATTCAAAACAAAGAAATCATCAATGATTGTGAGATGTTTTCTCTGGAATATTGGCAAAGTCCTGGGTTGTTAGGAGTGTAATCTGGCCTTCTGTTCTGTCAATACTCTTATTTGACTGTTGTGCTTTCTTAATCTCTTGCAATCTCTTTTTCATGGCTGGTAAATGTTTAGTAATGAACGAAGTATATGCTTCTACTTCCTCAATAAAATTTAAATCTACCAGCTTGACTCCTTCCACTAGCATTCTTGACAATGTATCTGCTGTTGTTTGGTACTTCCCTTGAACATACTCAGTAAATGAATCATATCTCGTGAGTCACAGGCTAAAACATTGAATTCTAGGCTGCATTTTTGCAATTTCCTTTAGGTGAAGAAGAGTAACCAAAAGTTTGTGGTCGTTTTCAATTTTAAACCTTAATCCCATGGCATAACCAGAGAACTTTTCAATACAGGTAAATTGTTCTGTTGTACTGAATGCTATTGGATTACTGATGATACACCATGGCATCCAGGGCTATATTCTAGCTGGATAAATACAAGACCAACACTTTAAAAAAAAAAACTGTGCAATAACAATTTCCTTTAGGAATTGGTAAAGGCCATTTGGTAGAACAGTGGTTTTAACCCACAATGCTCACTATATCCCTCAATCTTTTCTCTTTCCCCAGAAACTGTCAAGTTGCCCTTAAAACCCACTTCATATTTGTTCCAGTGGCTCCCCTTGGTAACTTATTCCTCAAGTCTAATACATATGTGTAAAAGCAGGGTAAAGGTGATTTTCCTTCTTACACGGGGCTTTCTAATCTTTAATCTTTCCTGTATTTGAATGTTAGCAAACAGTTTGGCATCCTAGTAATTACAATCAGCCCAGTGAGTTTTTGGTCTTGGTGACTACCTCATGTTGATGACCTTTTGCTCTTCACCACAAGTGAAAATGCTCTCTCTTTGTCCACTCGGTCAAAATTTTTCATCATTTTAAAGACCTCTATTGGATTGCTCTTCAGCCTTGTCTTTAGACCCAGTCTGTTCATCCTTTCGTAATGAGTGTAACCTCACGGCAATGGTGATGTGCCTCTTTCTCTTTTTTTTAATTCATTCATGGGATGTGGGCATCGCTGGCTGGGCCAGCATTTATTGCCCAACCCTAGTTGCCCTAGACAACTAAGTGGTGGTTTGCTAGGTCATTTCAGAGGGCGTTATGAGTCAACCACATTGCTATGGGTCTGGAGTCGTGTGTAGGCCAGACCAGGTAAGGACAGCAGATTCCCTTTCCTAAAGGACATTAGTGAACCAGATGGGTTTTTACAACAATCGACAGTGGTTTCATGGTCATCATTAGACTTTTAATTCCAGATTTTTATTGAATTAAAATTTCACTATCTGCTGTGGCAGGATTTGAACCCAGGTCCTTAGAGCATTACCCTGGGCCTCTAGATCACTAGTCCAGTGAAAATATCACTACGCCATTGCCTTCCCCCAGTTGCAAATTGCTGTAATTTTTATGCACTAATACTGGTTTGCACCATGAACTCATTATTTTTTCCTGTAATATGCAACAATGCCATGGCCTAGCGCTGGAAAATGGGATTAGAATAGTTAGGTACTTGTTTGACCGGCGCAGACTCGATGGGCCGAAGGGCCTTTTTCTGTGCTGTAGACCTCTATGACTCTATGACTCCATAACTTCTCTCAGGCCCATGTGGCTGCTAATGCTTCTTTCTCAATGGTTGCATACCTCTTCTGTGTCTCAGAGATCCTGAGGCGTAATTAACTGGTCTTCCTTTTTCATCTTTTTGAATTTGAAACAGCACTGCACCCAAGCCTGTAGGTGATGCATCCGCTGCTACAATTGTACGCAACTCTGGATCATAGTGCGTTAGAATTTCTGGTGAAATTGGGATGTTTTTGATCTTGTTAAAGCATTTTGTTGGCCCACATGCCAGCATCACTGTTGATCTTGACTCAACAGCTGTCATAACAGCTTGTTGATTTTCGCCAAGTTTGGTAGGAATTGGGCTGGTTGGTTGACTATCCCAAGGAATCTTTGCAATTCTGCAATGGTTCCAGGATGTGGGAACTCTCTAATCACCCTGGTTTTCTGTGGGTCAGCAGTAATTCCTGAAGCTTACACAACATGCCCTAAGAATTTTATCATAAGCTTTGCAAATTCACATGTGTCACTCAATGTCATAGTTACATCTTGTAGAACTTTGAGGAATGCTCTCACTCAATGATCACATTCTTCCCTTGATGAACCGTGTATGAGAATGTCATCCATATGGCATATAACCCCTTCCATGCGTTCTAGGGTCTGAGATATCACTCTTTGGAATATTTCAGGTGCAGAAGTAATTCCAAATGGTAACCTGTTAAAACAATAATGACCAAATAGAGTGATTAGTTAACAATCTGGTTTCATTGTCCTGAGGAAATTGCCAAAAGCTGCTGTTTGCATCCAATTTTGTGACAAGGGTGCTTTTTACTAATTCGGCAAGACTTTCATCCACTGATGCCAGCAGGTAGATCTTGTGTTCTACTGACATGTTTAATTGAGTCCAGTAGTGAAGATTCCAATTGAACCATTAGGCTTTGGTACTGTGACCATTCCAGAACACCACTATGTTTGTATGGATGCTGGAGAAATGACTCCTTGTTGTAATGTCTGTTCAATCCCACTCTTGTCTTTGTTCTAGAATGGGTGAGGGACCTTCCTTGCTATGAAGAGACGCATAGGACTTAGAATTTCATGTAACCCTAAAGGTGGATGCTGTCTTTAGCTTTCCTAAGCCTGAAAAAAGAGAGACGGAAATTCATTTCCAAATACATTACTGGACTGCTCATCAGCAATTTCATCAACTTTTTTTTTGCATTTATTGCCCATCCCTAGTTGCCCTTGAGAAGGTGGTGGTGAGCTGCCTTCTTGAACCGTTGAAGCCCGTGAGGTGTAGGTATATCCACAGTGCTGTTAGGGAGAGAGTTCCAGGATTTTGACCCAGCGACAGTGAAGGAATGGCGATATATTTTCAAGTCAGGATGGTGAGTGGCTTGGAGGGGCACCTCCAGGTGGTGGTATTCCCATCTATCTGCTGCTCTTGTCCTTCTAGATGGTAGCGGCCGTGGGTTTGGAAGGAGCTGTCGAAGGAGCCTTGGTGAATTTCTGCAGTGCATCTTGTAGATGGTACACACTGCTGCTACTGTGCGTCGGTGGTGGAGGGAGTGAATGTTTGTGGATGTGGTGGCAATCAAGTGGGCTGCTTTGTCCTGGATGGTGTCAAGCCCGAGTGTTGAGACTCATCCAGGCAAGTGGGGAATATATCACACTCCTGACTTGTGCCTTGTAGATGGTGGACAGGCTTTGGGGAGTCAGGAGGTGAGTTACTCGTTGCACGATTCCTAGCCTCTGACCTGTTCTTGTAGCCACTGTATTTATATGGCTAGTCCAGTTCAGTTTCTGGTCAATAGTAACCCCCAGGATGTCGATAGTGGGGGATTCAGCCTCAACTGCAAGCATACTTTTCTGTTCAATAATGACGACTCCTGGTTCTGTATAACAAATGGGGGTTCCATCATTTCTTTACCTTGCATCTTAATCGTGTCAAATGTTGGTCTATTGCATTCAGAGCTGTCCCTCCTGGACCTTACAGCCATCCTCCATACATTTGCGCCATGATATTTTTAAGCCATTTTACCGGATCATAATGAAACACCTGCATCTGTGTCCAGCTTTAGTTCTGTGAGGTGACCATCAGCTTCTAATTTAATGCTCTAATAATTATTTTCTGTTTTGTTAACTTCTCCTAGGAAGGTTATTTGTTTCCTCAGAGGCCCTCTCACTTCTTGAATTCAGTTTGGCTTTGCCATTTTCTCTTTCTTTCTGCAGGTTATTTGCATGTTAGACTGGCAGTTAATTTTAAAATGTCCTAACTTTCCACCGTTGTGGCACTCTGCTCCCCTGCTAGGCATTCTTCCCACTTGTGCAGGGCTCTCCTGCCACACCAAAAGCATTCCAAGATGGCAGTTGGCACACTTTTCCCCAATTTCACGATCTTTTGCTTCAATGTGCTTTCTCTTTTCTATCCAACATATCGAATGCCTTCATTCATTTTCCAAAGGACGGTCACTTTCCCCACAAACAAGCTCTCTGTTTGCTTCCTAAGCTCGGTCTATCGAACTGTCTGTACTGCCTTCAAGTTCCCTGGTTTGCAAGACACCTTGGTAGGGTTTGATCTAAGACCCCAACTACTATGCGATCATGTTTCATATATCATCCCTGAGGCTCCCGTAATCACAATTTTCTGCTTCAGTACATTGTACATTGTGATCTATATTCACTGCTGTCTGGACTCTGGACTCTGTCAGCTTGCATCTGCTGCATCCATGATGCTCCGTTCTCAGGTGAGCCTTCAATCTTTTTTCTTCTTATCCTTTTTCCAAGAATTAGTAGGTTTTTCAGGTCTGCTGTGTCCACTAGGAGTTTTTCTGGGTCTTTTACACTCTGTCTGCTGCCACCATGTTTCATCCTGCATTCAGAGTCCAGATGGGGTTTCTTTAGGGTTCATCTGTTACTCTAAGAATGCTACCATAGACTATTATTTGCAAAAACCATTCCTGTTTACTTACAGGTCTACATACATTACATAACTCTACACAAGGTTGTGCTTCTGTTTCCCACCAGATCAATTACTTAATCATGTGACATTGCACCATAGTTACATCAAGAGTTACGTCAGTATCAAATGCTTCTGATATTAACCCTTTACTCTACAGTTATTGGTAAGTGTTGCTTAGTAGCACTGTCAATGACTTCTTCTATCACACTGCTGATCACCAAGACTAATTGGTGGATTGGTTTTATCCTGCTTTTTGTGGACAGGACATGCCTGGCAATTTTCCATTTTGCCGGGGTGGAGCTGCACTGGAACAGCTAGCTCTGGAGCAGAGGTCCCTATCACTACAACTGACGTGTTGTTGGGACCCAAGCCTCTGCTTTTTCCAGTGCTCTCAGCCGTTTCTTAATATCACGCGATGTGAATTGAATTGGCTGAAGACTGGCACCTATGATCCCGGGGGCCTTGGGAGGAATGTTACAAATGCTACAGCCTTGTCTTTTGACTTGCGTGCTGGGCTCCACCTTCACTGAGGATAGGGATGGTCATGAAGCCACCTCCTCCCTTAAGCTACTAAACTTTCTATCACTAATCACGACTGTATGTGGCAGGGCTGCAGAGCTATGACCTGATCAGCAGGTCATAGGAATCGCTTTGTCTGTATCATGCTGCTTCTGCTGTCTAGCATGTAGTCCTGTGTTGTAGCTTCACCAGGCTAGAACCCCATTTTTAGGTATGCCTGGTGCTGCTCCTGGCATACTCTCATACAATTGTCATTGAACCAGGATTAGTCCTCTGGCTTGATGTCAATGGTAGACTGAAGAATACACCAGACCATAAGGTTTCAGATTGTGGTG
Source organism: Cetorhinus maximus (assembly GCF_964194155.1). Classification (NCBI taxonomy): domain Eukaryota; kingdom Metazoa; phylum Chordata; class Chondrichthyes; order Lamniformes; family Cetorhinidae; genus Cetorhinus; species Cetorhinus maximus. The sequence goes on from NC_135880.1 coordinate 98,147,222, forward strand.
GAATACAATTTTGCTGCTTCAGATGACCACAGCGCCTTATAGATGCCTAGTTTTCAACTGCTGGATCTTTTCTGTATCTGTTCCATTTAACATGTTAGTAGTGCTGCATAACATGATGGAGGGCGTTTTCAGTGTGAAGATGGATCTTTGTTTCCACAAGAACTGTGTGGTGGTCACTGCTAAAAATATTGCAACGAAAAGATGCATCTGCACCATTTAGATTGGAAAAGATGAGGTGAAGTAGGTTTTTCCCTCATGTTGGTTCTCTCACCAACTGACGCAGACCCCACCTCACAGATATGTCCTCGGCCAGTAGTAATGCTATTGAGCCACTTTAGATGGATGAATCTATGTTGATTCCCAACATCGTAACCATTCTTTCCCAAAGTTAATGACTCAAGGCAAATTTTTCCTCCAGAGTTCTGGGTTCCCCAGCATGACTCCAGGAGCAGGAGGGGAGCCTTTCCACTTGATTCTCCCCATTCCCACTGCCATTTTTGGGATTTTCTGCCAGCATGGGCAACATCTACTCACATATGGACAGGCACATTCATATGAAGCATTGATGTAGGCAAACATCATACAATATACTTTCCACCATTATCAAATCACTTGTGTACAGGATTGCCATGACTGGCAGAGGCTGGGTATGAAACAAAATTTTCCCTCCTCGCTCTCTCACCAAAGGACAATTGATTCCACTCATTCTGCTTGATAATTTTTGAAATTAAAGAAATAATTTTCCTCAGCTTCCCTGGAGAAAGCTGACCACATTCTTCTTCAGCAGACATACAAAGAGATTTCCCACTTTCCAACAAGACATGCTCAATTATTTTTGGTTTTCAAGGATGTGGCAACCCATGACAACTTTGCCATTGTTATCCATCCCTAGTTGTCCTGATGTGGTGAGAGGATTCTTCTCCTTGAATCACTGCCACCCTTGTGGTGGTGGTACTCCCAAAGGAATTCCTGGAATATGACCAAGGAGCAATGGCACATGTTCAACTTCAGGACAGTGTATGACTTGGAGGGGAAGTTTCCAGTGATGATATTTGGATGATATGACTGCTCTTGTCATTTTCATGTTATACGTTGTGGCACTTGAAGATATAATCGAAGTAAGCTTGAAGAGATGCTACAGTTGCATCCTGTGAATAGCAAATACTGCAACCACAGTGTGCCAGGAGTGAAGGGGGTGGATTATAGGTGGTGGCGGGAAACTAATTTAGTGGACTGCTTTGCTCTGAATGATATCACACTAATGGAATATTGCTGTGGTTTTATCCATCCAGGCATGTATGAGCATTACACCACACTGCTGACTTGAACTTTATAGAGTTGTCAGGGAATGAATCACTCACAAGAGAGAACTTGGTCTCTGCCCAATTTTTCAAACAGTATTGAAATATCTGGTCCACTTAAGCCATTAGTCAATGATGACTCAGTTCATGTGGTAGAGATGCTTTTGAAGGTCAAGGAGAGGTATTGGAGCCTTTCATTTTGTTTTAGATAGTCATTCTCCCTTACCTGATCCAAATGTTAGCTGCATTTTTATCCAGAATTTTGTCCAGGTCCTGCTGTAGGCTAGTGTGACTTGCTTCACGACCAGAGGAATCATGCCTACAGCACAGTACTTTAGTGTCATCAGCTGACATTATGACAGAGGGAAGATCACTGATCAAGCAGCTGTGAAGGTATTGTCAAGGACGGTGCCCTGAGGAGCTCTACAAATTTGTCTTGGAGTTGTGATGATTGGTTTCTGACATCTTTCTATGTTTACCATATGACTCCAGTCACTAGAGAATTCTTCTTTTGACCTTAGTGTTATTAGGGCCGACTGGTGGCATACAAGGTTCAATGCTGCTGTGATGCCGGGTACAGCAATGCAAGCTGGAATACAGACAGAAGCCCATTGAAATTACATAGGTAATCAGCCTACCGCAATGCACAGCCAAGAGTGGGGCAAAAGTCTTACCCCAATATTGCAGAAGGACTAAAACAGTGAATGGAAATTCCACCTGTAGCCTTTTCTGTGCTGAAAGCAACACCATCAGCCCATGCATCAAGGCAAAGAGTTTGACGTGGTTCAAGTGTGGGATTATCTGCACTTTCACTTATACACCTTTGAAGAAAGGAGATTTGTTCTACAAGTAACGTTGCTGTCGTTATCAAACGTGTTCCATATTGGGCAATGAGAATTTAATACTAAAACTATGTTAAAAATGAGTTTTCCAAACCCCAATATTACATCCTGCATCTTGAAAAAAAATTAAATTAAATTATTTCACAAAGGCATTGCATGGATAAATCAGATAAAGGAAACAGATGTGTAGTCTTTTATGAGGCCATCATCTTTAAAAGGAATTGTCACGCAAGCCTATTCTTGTTTGCAGAGGGAGAGAACGTAGGAAACATCTTATTGTTTTCATGATAATGCTTTGCATAAATGATTTAACGACAACTTTGTTAATACAGTGTACGTTTTCAAGCAAAAACGTTCTGCCAAACATTTTGTTGGAAACATTGGCTTTCAATATTTTAAAGCCTGATCCAAACCACCTACACAACAAACATTTATTTTCCTAGTTACAAGAAAGTTGAAAGGATCAACAGCATGCTAACCAATGCCTTTGACCAATAATAACTTAAGAATATTGCAACCATTAGGGAGAGTAAATTAGTTTGCAGAGGCTGTTGCAAAAACTGATGATGCTTGTTTTATGATTCAGCAGAAACACTGCATTAACTCAGGAAGCTATCTCAGACGACATCTGCACTCACCACTGCACAAATATCATGGATACCTTCCTGTGCCTAAAGTCATTTTCATTGCTGACTTTGGCCAAAATTCAAATTCAATGCACTAAAACCACAAACAAAATTTGCATAATAGGCAACGCAGATCCTGTACCTTTTCAGCATATGAATATGGTTTTGTCATTTCATAACATTCTGTATTTTTTCTGTACCAAACGCTGTAGTCAAAATAAAATCTGCATTGCTCTGCAGCTGAATTGCCATTGCTAACCAGTTGCTTTTAAAGCTGAAACTTTCTTTGTACAACTTGATGTACTAAAAATGTGTTGCAAGTTTTAAAATGACCAATAATTGTGTTAATTTCCAGTGCATAGCAAAAAAATAAACATTTTGTGAAACATTATCCATATATCAGCACATTTCCCATGGAATTTCATATTTTTGTAATCTATAATGTATACAGGTATGTGGGTCATGGATACACAAAATGCAGACACGTTGGACGGGATTTTCCGGCCCCACCTGTTGCCAGGATCATCCGGTCTCACCGAAAGTCAATGGACTTTTGGCTGGGCCGCCACACCCCCACGGTGGGTCCCGCCAGAAAATCCCGGCCATTCAAATTTTAAAATATACTTAACTATAATCACTAGAAAGTGTAACAGTGACATTTATCCTTATAACATGCCCAAGAGATAATGAACATTTGAAAATGTGGGATAAAACACATAATTTCAGTGAATTCACCATCTGGGCATATATAACTGGCAAAAACTGGCAAACTTAATTTGTAAAATACTGAGCATGAGGTTACACAGGAAGCATAACTTCAGGGAGTACTTCTTTCGTGAAAGATTAAGCACATTCAATTCAATGTGAACCCTATGCACTGAAATAGCACACAAAGTATTTTCATTTTACTTTTATATCCCTGTGACACTGTTCATAGCTAACCCAGGACCTGAAAAGAAAAAAATTACATTTATGTAGCACCTTTCATGTCCTCAGAACATCCCTAACTACTTTTGAAGTGTAATCACTATTGCAATATAAAGAGACGTTATAACCAATATTCACAAAAGGTACCACAAATATCAATAAGAAATGGCCAGCTGCTATCTTTTAGTGGTGTTGGTTGAGGGATGCAGGTTAGCCAGGACGTCAGGCTACTTCCATTCTACTAATAATGCCACGGAACCTCAGTTTAATGGCACACCGTAAAGACAGCACGGCAATGGTAATGCACTGGTACCAGTCTAGATTACATGCTAACTTTTGTAATGAAACTTGAACCCATGAACTTCTGACTCAATGAGAACAATACATTGGGCCAAGCTGTCGCTTTCTGACATTCGCTACAGTTCCACCGACGTCTAAATGCAACAACAGTTAATTTATTGTTCATTTAAATTTATTGAAGTGATGCATCACATGGCTAACATGAGCTAAAATTATTGCATACCATACTGATACCTGAAACATACAGGTCTCACAAATATTATTTTATATTTGCAACTTTATTTACCGATCACTTTACAAAATGTTCTTCAAATGCAAGTAATTCTATTCTTCCCTGTTCATAACATCCCACCCTTAGTTGTTTACATAACATGTTTTACTCCATCTAACTCCCGAGGTTTGCTAAAGATACAAAGAAGGACTTTGTCTATTTATTCTTCCCTCCTCCCTCTTAGAACCCTTACTATTTTCATAGCACAATTGTAGAAGTTATTTTTTTTAATCCCCTTTTACACAGTGACTTTGTAATTCTTGGGGGAGCTCTTTTGACGTATGCTATACCAGGGAGGTTTTTTTCCACCATTCCTTCTACAATGAGCAGCACCTTGAACAAGTGGCTGTTTACCCTGTTCCAGGCCGGATTGGCTGCAATAGTCGCAATGCCAGAGTTCAGTATCAAAGTTTTTTTTAATATAAATATCGCCTCTGGCCCTGGCATGAATATCAGTTTTTCTCAGCGACCTAAAAACTTCATTCCAAACAACACAACTAGCTAAAATATTTTATTTAATGGCTTGAAGCTCTAAAAAAGAAATTCCTTTTTTTTCTCTAATTACCTATGCCTCACTATAATTTGAGATTTTCACACAAATCGCCCTTGGTGAAACATTGATGTAACTTTCCAACTATATTAAACCACAATGCAATGACATCATGAAAGAATCATCACATTGAACATCCTTCATCATTCTATTTGTAACCTTGTTGTGACAAGAGAGAAGTGATCTCTTCCAGGCTTTTGCTCTTCCTAAAATGGTAATACCTTTAAGTTTTATATTTTATTACTGCAAATGACAAAGTGTTTAATCTGTCTATTTTCTAAATCCCAAATAAATATTGAAAGAATTCGGATATAAAATGAAGCCACATTGACAAGCAAATATTTGCACATATCGGGCTGGATTTTACAGCCCCCCAACCAGAGTGTCTGAAGGCAAAGGGCTAGTAAAATACAGCACATAGCCTTCCCACTGACTACCACCTACCCACCCCCAACCTGTCTCCCATTTTACATTGGGCAGGGAAGGCATCAGGCCTAACCTCGGTGCTACTGGGGCCCTTATGTGACCAATTAATTACTAAAGTGCCTTATTCTGCCTTCTCTGCTATTTTACCCATGGCAGAGGGAGGCCCATGCCAGGCGGGAAGCCTGGCAGCTTCTACTGCGCAAGCTGGTGTCAGGCAAGAGGGGAACCTCCTTTGATGATCCCTTTGCTGATCAGAGGCACATTCCCCCCTACCAAGGCCATAACACCATCCCCGTAATCCTCCCTCCAACCAGTCTCTCACACCTGGTCCACCACAACATCGGTGAAGGCTTTCATTAGGAGTCACAACAGAATGTCTAGTTACAGTAAAACCGGAGGCAAAGGGCGTGCCAAGGACAAGACTCGCTCCTCCAGAGCCGGTCCCCAGTTCCCCGTCGGCCGTATCCAGCGGCTGTTGCGCAAGGGTCACATTGCCAAGCGTGTCAGGGCCGGAGCCCCCGTCTACCTGGCCTCCGTCCTCGAGTACCTGACGGCCAAGATCCTAGAGCTGGCCAGCAACGCAGCCCAGGACAAGAAGACTTGCATCATCTCACTGCCACCTGCAGCTCGCTATCCGCAAAGACGAAGAGCTCAACAAGTTGCTGGGAGGGGTCACCACAGCCCAGTGTGGGGTCCTGCCCAACATCCAGGCTGTGCTGCTGCCCAAGAAAACTGGTCACCCCAGCAAGGTTTACGCCTGAAGGGGCGAGATCAGAAAAAGATCAAACCCCCTCTGGGGTCTGCCAGTCGGGCCCCACTGATACCTCGGACTTAACTTGAAGTGCAGCTTCATAACCTTCAGGTTAACCTTCAGGAACTGCCTGTAGTCCTAACAGTGGTCACTCCTCGAACCATGTGCTACTGGGACTACAGAGATGGTGGGTAATCCGATTGGCTGGCAACTCACTAAAGCAGAACTTTTTCCCCAGTGGGGGTGAAAGTCTAACCCTGAGGCAATTAACAATGCTTCCAGTTTGAAGTGGCTGCAGGGCAGCCAGCTTTGTGATGGGCAGGTTCCCTACTGGCTTTTTAGTCAGGAGAGCGTGGAACACAGCGCCCTATAAAATCCAGCCTATTGAATTGAATTTACTTCTAGTATTGGTGATGGGGTGGCTTTAGTCTACTGCTAAGTCACACCCTTAAGATCAGAAGGCCTAATTGTATGAACAGGACATTAACTAGGGGGCAGTTGCTGTTTGATCGGGGAATTTAGAGATTGGAATGTTCTTGCATGCTTCAGACCAGAGACCTGGACCTTTCTTCCGTTGATGTGTCTGCAGTGGAACAGTGTTAACATCTGCCAACATGAAACTGCCAATAACCCATCAGAATTTTCACCTGTAGCCTTCACTAGCCATGCAGGGTGGTTTGGAAGTCAGAAATTCACCTTTCATGCATGTACCAGCATTGTCAGGGGAGTAATACCATTCTGGTATAGCATTTCAAAGGTCACAGGTCAACATCACTACTCAGCAAGATGGGTGCAAGGGACAGCGTCACAGAGATGTTAGCAACTGAATAAGCCATCAGATTTTCCCCCATTCAGCAGAAGTGCTGCTGGCAGACATGAGAGACCGTCTGCTGGGCAATCAGGGCATAGGAGAGTGGTAAAATGCTGCCTGGGGAGATGGCACAGGCAGTGCAGAAGGATTCTTATAACCTGCAGAATAACCTGGAGACTATGATAGCACAGGATATTAAGCTTTAAGAGGAACTAAGAGCACTGGTGGCTATCACTGTGACAACTTCTATAGGTATGTAAAAAGGAAAAGATTGGCAAAGACAAATGTGGGCCCACTACAGGCAGAGACAGGGAAATTTATCATGGGGAATAAGGAAATAGCAGAGAGACAAATACTTCAGGCGGGATTTTCCAGTCCCAATTCCTGCCCGAAGTCAGCTGACCATTAGCTGGTCTGTCAAATTTTCCTTTGCACCCAAGATAATTCCTGCGGCGGGCAGGATCGAAAAATCTCATCTTTTGTGTCTGTCTTCACGGAGGAAGATAGTCCTCGGAGTGTTTTTCTATCAGGGAACCAAGGCACTAGCAAGAATGAGGAACTGAAAGAAATTAATATTGGTAAAAAGGTAGTACTGGAGAAATTAATGGGACAAAAAGTTAATAAATCCTTTGATGATCTGCATCCCAGAGTGTTGAAGGAGATGGCTGTCGAGGTGGTGGATGCATTTTCCAAAATTTAATAGACTCTGGAATCCTGCAGATTGGAAGGTGACAAACGTAACCCCATTATTTAAGAAGGGAGAGAGAAAACAGATTATCACTGACCTGTTCACTTGACATCAATCGGAAGGAAAATGCTAGAATCAATTATAAAGGATGTGATAACTGGGCACTTTGAAAACAATGGTAAGATTGGGCAGAGTCAACATGGATTCCTGAAAGGGAAATCATGTTTGACAAACCTGTTGGAGTTCTTTGAGGATGCACCTAGCAGAATAGCTAAGGGGAAGCCAGTGGATGCAGTGTATTTGGATTTTCAGAAGGCTTTCGATAAGGTCCCACTCAGGTTAGTTGGCAAAATCAGCACAAGGGATTGGGAAGGTAATATAATGGCATGGATGTTCTCTGACAGAAAACAGAGTAGGAATAAATGGATCATTCACAGGTTGATAGGCTGTGACTAGTGAAGCACTGCATGAATCAGTGCTTGGGCTCCAGCTATTAACAATCTATATCAAATGGTTTGGATATGGGGACCAAATGTAATATTTCCAAGTTTTCTTTTCTTTGTTCTTTCAGGGAATATGGGTGTCACTGTCAAGGCCAGCATTTGATGCCCATCCCTAATTGTCCTTGAACTGACTGGCTTGCTAGGCCATTTCAGAGAGTAGTTAAGAGTCAACCACATTGCTGTGGGTTTGGAGCCATATGTAGGCCAGACCAAGTAAGGGTGGCAGATTTCCTTCCCTAAAGGGCATTAGTGAACCAGAGGGGTTTTTATGACAATCGATGATAATTTAATGGTCACCATGGTTTGCAGATGACATGAAACTAGGTGGGAATGTGAGTTATGAGGAGGACGCAAAGAGGCTTCAAGAAGATTTAGACAGGCTAAGTGAGTGGGCAAGTACATGGCAGATGGAATATAATGTGGAAAAATGTGAAGTCATCCACTTCAGTAGGAAAAATAGAAATGCAGAGTATTGCTTAAATGGCGAGAGATTGGAAACTGTTGATGTCCAAAGGGACCGAGATGTCCTTGTTCATAAGTCACTGAAAGCTAACATGCAGGTACAGAAGCAATTAGGGAGATAAATGGTATGTTGGCCTTTATTGCAAGAGGATTTGAGTACAAAAGTAAAGAAGTCTGCAATTGTATAGAACCTTGGTGAGACCATACTTGGAGTATTGTGTACAGTTTTGGTCTCGTAACCTAGGGAAGTATATAAATACCATGCAGGCAGTGCAATGAAGGTTCACCAGACTGATTCCTGGAATGGGATTGTCCTATGAAGAGAGATTGAGGAGACTGGGCCTTAGAGTTTAGAAGAATGAGAGTGGATCTCATTAAAGCATACAAAATTCTTACAGGGCTTGACAATGTAGATATAAGAAGGATGTTTCCCCTGACTGGGGGATCTAGAACCAAGCATCACAGTCCCAGAATAAGAGGCAGGCCATTTAGGACCGAGATAAGGAGGCACCTCTTCCCTCAGAGGGTGGTGAATCTTTGGAATTCTCTACCCCAGAGGGCTGTGGACATCAACAGATTTTTAGATAATAAAGTTATCAATGGATATGGGGATAGTGTGGGAAAATGGCTTTAAGGTAGAAGATCAGCCATGATCTAGTTGAATAGTGGAGCAACCTTGAGGGGCCAAATGGGCTACTCCCATTCCTATTTCCTATGTTCCTAGATACCAATATGCCAATGTATGCTTTACTCAAAGTACTTCCAAAGGGTTTTCAAGCCCTCATTTGGTCTATTAGGTCTGTTAAAACACTGGCCAGTAGCACAGTGCATCTGTGTGCAACAGCAGTGGGCTGTAAATGATTGGGTGAAGATGGCAATGGCTCTTCAGAGAGTAGCAGTGAACCTACCTCTTTAAGGTCCACTCTGCTACCTTCACCCGAAGGAATTCTAAACATGGCCCCAAAGCCTAAATCATAAGCAAGATGCTTCAGAGGTACAAGGAAAACCATGCCATAGAAAGAGAGATTGGGGAGAGTGATGAAGAACTTGATGAAACAGGCACGTTTTAGAGAGGGTCTTAGATGAGAGAGGTTTAAGGAAGAAGTTCCTGAGAGTGGGGCCTAGATAAGTAAAGGCGTAGCTATCAACAGTAGGGCAAAGGGGGAGGGGATGCATAAGAGGTCAGAGTAAGAGCAGTGAAGGATCCTGGGAGGTTATAGGGCTTAAGGTATTTATGGAGATAAGAAAAGACACACAACCACAGGGGAATTTAAAAACAAGGACAAGAACATTACTTTTAAAATGCTGACAGACTGGGAGCCAAAGTAGGTGGAGTTATGATCAAACAAGGTTAGCTGCAGATGCAGTGGTAGCACTTCCAGCTGAGTAAAAAGGTTGTTGGTTCAAGTCCCATTCTGGTGGCTTAAGCGTAGCACAGAGAGTGCTGCAGCCTTAGCAGTACTGTCTTTCAGATAAGATATTAAACTGATACCTCTTCTGTGCTCTCAAGTGAATGCAAATGATCCCAAGGCACTGTATTGAAGAAGAGCAGGGGGTTTATTCTGATGTCCTGCTAATGTTTATCCCTCAATCAATATATCACTAAAAGCAGGTTATCTGGTTATTATGACTTTGCTATTTGTGGGAGTTTCCATGCACTGATTGACTGCCATGCTTCCTACATTACAACAGTACACTTCAAAAGTACTTAATTAGCTATAAAGCACTGTGCAATATCCTAAGTTTGTGAGGTGTCAGCTGTGGCTCAGTTCATAGCACCCTCGCCTTTGAATCAGAGGGTTGTGGGTTCATGTCCCACTCCCGGAAACCAAGAACTGTGATTGTACTCGAAAAGAGTTGCAATCTGTGACTGTTGATAACTCGAAAGAGTATCCTGAGTTTGTGAGGTGTCAGCTGTGGCTCAGTTCATAGCACCCTCGCCTTTGAATCAGAGGGTTGTGGGTTCATGTCCCGCTCCCAGAAACCAAGAACTGTGATTGTACTCGAAAAGAGTTGCAATCTGTGACTGTTGATAACTCGAAAGAGTATCCTGAGTTTGTGAAAGGCAATTTATAATCCAAGCTTTTTTTTTCCCAAGGTTTTGGGCAGGTTAGGAAATAAGCAGAATTTTAGATAAACTAGAGATTTTTTTTCAAGGGTGGGAGGAGGTGGAAGATAGAAGGCTGACAAGGAGACCACTACAGTACCAAAGTCTGGCAATGAAAAAGACAGGTATGATGACTTCATCAAGGGATAGAGAGATGGAACAGTGTGAGGTATGAGGTTCTTTGCAAGATAATCAGGGACTGGGAGGAAGGGAATGAAGCTCAGGTTGGGGGCGATGGAGGAAATAGTGAACGATCGGGGGAGATAGGGTTTGGGGTAAGGAAACAGTTAAGACAGTGATGGCAGGCTGGGGGGGTTGGAGGAATTAGAATCGGTGTGGAAGCTTAAACAGGAGAGAGGTTGGTGGAAACTGGCTTGAGGGAAAATGAGAGACTGGGGAATGAGGCTTGGTAATGTGGGATTGAGGAGAAAAGGAAGTGGGGCTCAACGATGGAGCTTCAGATGAGGGAGTGATTTCAGATAGCAAGCATTATGTCCACTTGGTGCCACAAATTTATTATATTTGCAGTATTGATGAAAAGTGGCTTCAGGTGCAAATCAAAGAACAAAGAAAAGAAAAGTACAGCACAGGAACAGGCCCTTCAGCCCTCTAAGCCTGCGCCGATCATATTGCCTGTCAACTAAAACATTTTGCACTTCCAGGGTCCATATCCCTCTATTCCCATCCTATTCATGTATTTGTCAAGCTGCCTCTTAAACACCACTATCGTACCTGCTTCCACCACCTCCTCTGGCAGCGAATCCCAGACACTCACTACCCTCTGCGTAAAAAACTTGCCCCGCACATCTCCTCTATAGTTTTCTCCTCTCACCTTACATCTATGTCCCCTAGTAATTGACTCTTCCACCCTGGGAAAAAGCTTCTGACTATCTACTCTGTCCATGCCACTCATCATTTTGTAAACTTCTATCAAGTCGCCCCTCAATTTCCGTCGCTCTAGTGAGAACAATCCGAGTTTCTCCAACCTCTCCTCATAACTAATAAACTCCAGACCAGGCAGCAGCATGGTAAACCTCCTCTGGACCCTCTCCAATGCCTCCATATCCTTCTGGTAATGTGGCGACCAGAATTGCACGCAATATTCCAAGTGTGGCCTAACCAAGGTTCTATACAGCTGCAGCATGACTTCCCAGCTTTTATACTCAATACCACTGCCAATGAAGGCAAGCGTGCCATATGCCTTCCTTGACTACCTTATCCACCTGCATTGCCACTTTCAGTGACCTGTGGACCTGTACACCCAGATCCCTCTGCCCGTCAATGCACTTAAGGGTTCTGCCATTTACTGTATAATTCCTGGCTGTATTAGACCTTCCAAAATGCATTACCTCGCATTTGTCCGGATTAAACTCCATCTGCCATTTCTCCGCCCAAGTCTCCAACTGATCTATATCCTATTGTATCCTTTGACAATCCTCTTCACTGTCTGCAACTCCTCCAACCTTAGTGTCGTCTGCAAACTTACTAATTAGCCCAGTTACATTTTCCTCCAAATCATTTATGTATACTACAAACAGCAAAGGTCCCAGCACTGATCCCTGCGGAACTCCACTAATCACAGCTCTCCATTCAGAAAAGCACCCTTCCACTGCTACCCTCTGTCTTCTATGACCAAGCCAATTCTGTATCCATCTTGCCAGCTCACCTCTGATCCCGTGCAACTTTACCTTCTGTACCAGTCTGCCATGAGGGGCCTTGTCAAAGGCCTTACTGAAATCCATGTATATAATATCCACTGCCCTTCCATCGTCGATCATCTTTGTCACTCCCTCGAAAAACTCGATCAAGTTACTGAGACTCGACCTCCCCTTCACAAAACTATGCTGCCTCTCACTAATACGCCCATTTGCTTCCAAATGGTAGTAAATCCTGTCACGAAGAATCTTCTCCAATAATTTCCCTACCACTGATGTTAGGCTCCCCAGCCTGTAATTTCCTGGATTATCCCTGCTACCCTTCTTAAACAATGGAACAACATTGGCCATTCTCCAGTCCTCTGGGACCTCACCTGTAGCCAGTGAGGATGCAAAGATTTCTGTCAAGGCCCCAGCAATCTCCTCCCTTGCCTCCCTCAGTACTCTGGGGTAGATCCCATCTGGCCCAGGGGACTTATTCACCTTAATATTCTTCAAGACGCCTAACACCTCCTCTTTTTTGATCTCAACATGATCCAGGCTATCTACACACTCTTCCCTAGACAAATCGACCGCTAAGTCCTTCTCTTTGGTGAATATTGATGAGAAGTATTTATTTAGTATCTCTCCCATTTCTTCTGGCTCCACACACAGATTCCCACCTCTGTCCCTGAGTGGGCCTACCCTTTCCCTGGCTACCCTCTTGCTTTTTACATATGTATAAAAGGCCTTGGGATTTTCCTTAATCCTGGTTGCCAGTGACTTTTCATGACCCCTTTTAGCCCTCCTGACTCCTTGCTTAAATTTCTTCCTACTTTCATTATATTCTCCACGGGCTTCATCTGTTCCCAGCCTTCTAGCCCTTACGAATGCTTCCCTTTTCTCTTTGACTAATCTCGCAATATCCTTCGTTATCCAAGGTTCCTGAAACTTGCCATACTTATCCTTCATCCTAGCAGGAACATGCTGGTCCTGAATTCTTATCAACTAACATTTGAAAGCCCCCCACATGTCAGTTGTTGATTTACCCTCAAACATCCACCTCCAGTCTAGATTCCTCAGTTCCTGCCTAATATTGTTATAATTAGCCTTCAATGTAAAGGTAGCAATAGAAATCAGGAGTAAGACTGGCAACCAGAATCCTGAGTTTGCTAAACTAAGTAGCACAAAGTCCAGCTTAACAGTGTAATTAATTAACTTGGGGAATTTTGTGAGTGACGGAATTCAGTACAGTGAGGGTTTAGGTGCTGGTCTGGTATTTTACAAATCAAGGAGTGGACCAAAAGAGGGAGCTGGAGGCCTGAGAACTGAAGTCCAGGGGTATTAATTACATAAGTTGGTAGGTGATGGGTTCATGAGCTTTAAGTTTTCTTCTTTTCTCTAAACTACAGGAGTAGTTTAAACTAGGACCAGGAAAGTATAAGTAGTGTATTAAATTCGTGGCTTAACTAGTTAAACTACTTTATACAACTATTCATTGAATAAAGACTTAAATTCATTAAATAAATAAAATAAGACTAGTCTATGATATGGCAGAGCGGGTCGTGTGTCTGGACTGCAGAATGTGGGAGTTTGTGATGTCGAGACAGTCCTAAGCAAACACATCTGCAGATGTCTCCATCTCAAAATCTCTCCAACTCAGTCACTGAGCTGAAATGAGTGTTGGAGAAACTGCAACACATAAGGGAAGGGGAGGATTTTCTGCATGGTTTGAAACAGAATATAGTCATACCCTAGAGGAAAAAACAAATTCAGGAGAGGGAGTGTGTGATTGATATGGAGTTGGTAGCAGGGATTTAGGAGAGGCTAAGAAGGAGACCCCACAGACACTGGCCCTGTCCAATAGGTCCGATGTATTCCCTAACTGTGAGGACACAGAGAAAGACTGCATGGAGGGCAGCCACAAATCAGACCAAAGCACCATGGCTCAGAAGGCTGTCTGGGGCAGGAGGGGAGGCGGTGGGCAGGGGACAGGGGGAGGGGAGGCAAACAGAAGGTCAGGATAGAAATATGAAAGCAATAGTAGACTCTATAATTAGGGGTATAAATAGTGTCCTCTGCGGCCAAGAATGAGAATCCTAAATGGTGTGTTATCTACCCAGTGCCAGGGTCAGGGTTATCTCATGGCAGCTGGGGAGGCAAAATCCGGTTGTCATAATCCATGTTGGAAGAAATGACATAGGTCGGAACAAGGGAGAGGCCCTGTTGAAGGAGCTTCAGGAGTTAGGCTCTAAATTAAAAAGCAAGACTTCAAGGTTAATAATCTCTGGATTACTGCCTGAGCCATGTGCAAATTGGCATCAGAGCCGACAGATCAGGAGAATTAACACATGGCTAAAGAGTTAGTGTTGGGAAAGAAGGATTACTTTTCATGGGACACCGACACCAGTGCTGAGACAGGAAAGAACTGTACTGATGGGATGGGAACTGGGGTGGAATTGGTGTTCTAATGGAAAGGTTGAACATCGAGGCAACAAAGGTTTTTAATTGGTTGGGGAGATCTACAAGAAATGTAACTAGCCTAAATGTAAACAAAGCAGGGCAGGAGAGCATAGGAAATAATAAACTAAAGAGAAAAGGAGTTATAGAACAGGAGTCTAAAAGGATGGTTAAACAAAGTAAGAGGAAATCCTATTAAAAGTCTGTTAAAACATCTATATAACAATGCACACAGTGCCCATAATAAAACAGGAGGTGATCATGCATCAAACAGTTGGGGTTACTGAGAGATGGCTACAGAAAAATCAGGACTGGGAATTAAACGTTGCAGGATATAACATATTTAGAAAAGATAGAGAAGAAAAAGGGAAGGTGGGTTGGCTGTACTTATAAGGAATAACCTAATGGCAGTAGAAAAAAGGATGCAGCTATCAACAAGACAAATCTCTATGTATGGAAATAAAAGATAATAAAAGATCAATCACACTAATAGGTCTGTCACACTAACAGTCCATCGACCACCAAAGAGTGGAAGGGAGAGGAAAAAGGAAATATACAGATAAATTAGGGAATTGAGTAAAAAATCATAGAATTATAATCTTGGGCAATTTCAAATACTCCACTATTAATTGGATAAGAGGTGGGTAAAGGGGATAAGGGAATGCAGTTCCTACAATTTGTACAGGACGCCTTTCTAACCAAATATGTAAAAATTGCACAAAGGGAAGGTTCACTATTGGATCAAATAACGGGGAATGAACCAGAGCAGATAAGAGAAGTAAAAGTAGGGGAACATGTAGGCAGTAGTGACCATAATGCAATACCTTTAAGATGATGATAAAACAGGACATAAGTATTAAGAAAGCCAGGTTAATAGATTGGAGAAAAGCTGATTTTGAGGGATGGTGAATAGAACTTGAGAAAATAAAATGGGCGACAATATTGGCAAAAAAACAACATAGACCAGCAATGGGAAACACTTAAAACAGTGTTCAACAGAAAAATATATTCCACTACCAACTGAGCTATGGCTAACACAAAATTACAGGAAGATATTAATGAACCTGCAGAATGAGCAAATAATTGGCAATCAACACAGTTAATGTGAGGTAGTACATTTTAGTAGAACTGGTAGATCCCTCCCTCCTTACAAGAAACAGCCTAAATGTAAAAGTAGAGTATGAGAACATAGGGAAGAATAAACTAAGGGAGGACATTGATGGCAAGGGAATAGACAGGATTATAGAACAGGAGCCTAAAAAGATGGTTAAAAATATAGCGAGCGGAAATCCTATTATTTGGAAGGTGTAAGTCTAGGTGGGTAAAGGAATGACGAGATCTTGCAATATAAATACGTCAATCTCTAAAATTTGTACCATAGGTTAGCAAAACCATTAAAAAAAAACCCAGCAAACCAAGCACTAGGGATAGAACTGAAAAGTAGGCAAGTTACGCCAAACCCATACCAAACTTTGATTATACCACATTTGGGAGTACTGCATGCAGTTCTGGTCACCAAATTATAAAACCGATATAGAGGCACTGGAGAGGATGCAGAGATTTACAACGATGATACCAGAAATGCGTGGATATACATACCAGGAAAGGTTCGACAGGCTGAGTCTCCTCTCTTGAAAAAGGAAGGTTGAGGGGTGTCCTAATAAAGGTCTTTAAGACTATGAAAAGCACTGATAAAATATGTGCAGAGAGAATGTTTCCACTTGTGGGGAAGAGCATAACAAGAAGCCATCATTAAGACAGTCGCAAAAAAATCCAACAGGGAATTCAGAAGAAAAGTCTTTACCCATAGAATGGTAAGAATGTGGAACTTGCTACCAGAGAATGGTTTAAGCAAATAGTATATGCAATTAAGAGAAAGCTAGAAAAGTTTGAGTGAGAAGAGAATAGAGGGTCACAATGCTAGATTCAGTTGAAGAAAGATGGGAGGAGGCTCAAGAGTAAACACCAGCATGGATTGGTTGGGCTGAATGGCCTGTTTCTCTGCCATGTATTCAATGTAAGTAAGAAAAAGTCCTACACTATCTGGATTCCACATTTGATATAATACAACTCCAGAAAAAAACTGAAGTTTAGAAAATGGCCACATAGTTTTCTTAAATAATCAGGCCCTCCAATGCAATATTATAAAAACTTTTCAGTGTTAAATGACTAATGCTCCCACCTACTTCTCATGACATTATTAGTTACTTGTGTACCTAATTATTGGTTGCTTGTAGTGCACATGTGTGTCTCAAACACTAATATGCAAAACCATCTCCAGACTGGGGTAATTGCGAAGTACAGTAAGGTGCAGGCAGCAACAGACTTGCAGTCTGCCAGCTGAGCATGACACCAGTGGAGATAGCAATATCAGATAGCAGATAGTAAGGAGCTGCATTCTTTTTTAAAAAACACTATTTGCCTCAGTTCTGTTCTTGGTTAGCCGAGAACACAAGATTTTTCATGGACTATTATAAAAGTAAAGAAACGTGTCCTCCTGGTCACTCCCTAAATGCATCAGTTATTCAGCAACTGTGGCAATCAACAACCATAGTCTCCGAGGACACTCTTGTCTGATATTAGCAGACTGCAACTACTTTCCCCAGAAATACCTGCCAAATTGTATAAGGGAGTCCTTCAACAAATTATTGTCCTAAAGATAAAAGGAAAAATCAAAAATGCTGACAATCTGAAATGTAAAAGCAGCAATTGCTTGAAAGGCACAGGTCAGTCATCTTCTGAAGGTGTGTTAACCATTGGAATGAAAGGTTGACATTTGGGTGAAACCTGTTTTCTTTTTTCAGTTACTGAGGTTAGACAAAAAACATAATTTTTCTCTTTTTCTTTGCATAGCATCCTCGTTGTCTAAGGGTTGCTAATCATGACTCTCCCCACATCTCTATGCCATGATATCACAATACAGCAAGGTGAAGAAGCAGGCCCCAAGAACAACCACAGCCGCTACAGGGACTGACACTGTGCCCTCAGTGTTATTAAGGACCATGCTCTTAGCCAACTGAGCTAATCAGGCTCCATGCAATTTAATTTCCTTAAAAAAATTCCAGATAAATTCCTCTTTACACTGAAATAATAGCATAATGATAAAATGACCAAACAAAATTACAATGATACACTTCAGGTAAATTGAATGTAATAATTTACAGGAAGCTATAATTTGAAAAGATTTTTTAACAAAAGAGGCCTTACAAAGTATTAAAAAGAACAAGGCAATATTCAATTTATTTAAAAATGCCTAATAATTATTGCAGGTGTCTTGAAACCCGATAACCCCGATCTACAATTTTCCGCCTTTGGAATTATTTGAAGTTTGAGCAAGGGTACAGACTGTTGCACTTCACATTTAATTACTAAACATTACTTTTTTTCATAGAGTGATACAATACAAGGAAGTCATAGGCCACCAAGTTAAAGAGTTACCCAATTGGTCCCATTCCTCTGCTGTTTCCTCACACCCATGCAACTTCTTCACATCTATTACTAAAAGTTACTATTGCTCTGCTGTTACAGGCATATTGGTGCCTAAATTCATGAATGCCTGAAATCAAGCACAATTTCAGTGGTCCACAGAGAGACTGCACCAGAAAAAAAGTAGGCTCAAGGTCTGTCCTAAACTTCTCCTTGGGCTTTATCACCATAATTTAGACAAGCTATGTGCACCAATCAGACACTCCAATGCCACTCATCTGTTGGGGCATAGCCAATTTTGACCAACAACAAGGTCTACAGGTAAGTCCAGAATGGAGAACAAAGGTGGGCCAGCAGCATCCGGAAGTTGTTTTGTCGAGCCAGGAGGAGCAGTCTTTCTCCTTCTGACTCCACAAAAAAGACATTTCAGCAGATTTGGACCTCTTTTTGAACATTGTCCAGTGATTCCTTTAAGATCTGCAAGATTGTCCACTCAGAACCCAGAAATACTGGTCAAAACTTGCAAATGGGCTGAAGAAAGTCATTTCAATATTGGAATCAAGCTTGCCTTCATTTCAGACAGCTCAAGGAATCACAAATTTAAAGGGATTGGCAAAAGAACCAGGAGTGGTATAAGGAAAAAACGTTTTTTTTTACACCATGAGTGGTTGGAATTTGAAATGCACTCTCTGATAGTTTAGTGTTTACAGATTCAACAGATATATTTGAACAGCAATAATTACAGGGACATGGGGAAAGAGCAGGGGAATGGAACTAATTGGCTTGCTCTTAGAAAGAGTTGGCGAAGGCGCAATGGGCCAAATAGCCTCCGTCTGGTGTCGTACTATTCTATGATTCCAGGGTCACCTAATAATAGGTCCAAACTAATTTACCAGTGGTCCAAATGCACATTCAGATCAGGCACCCTTATGAATTGGTTAGCACT
Organism: Cetorhinus maximus; assembly: GCF_964194155.1. NCBI lineage: Eukaryota > Metazoa > Chordata > Chondrichthyes > Lamniformes > Cetorhinidae > Cetorhinus > Cetorhinus maximus. The sequence continues at coordinate 98,166,253 of NC_135880.1, forward strand.
GTGCTTGTTTCATGCCTAGACAACTAGTTCAACAATGTTGAATTTAGACCCCATTAGCTCAGGCCTATTTCATATGCAATATTGTCTGTCAAATTTACTTCAAACAGTGACTTTTGCCTACTTTTATTATTATAAGGCAACAGCTTGCTGAGGTTCAAAGTACATCCAGACAAAAAGTTACTAGTCTTCAAGCTATTAATACAGGGTTCAAGTCAACAAAAAAAAACTTCAATTTGATTATTAGCATGAGGACTTGCATCAAAAAACAAACTTGCTCTTTATGCATTATGCCTGGTAGCAAAAGCTGACAGTATTAACTAATAGATTACAAATTCACAACTGCATTTAAAAAAAAGCTTCTGGCTATTCTCTAACTGTACAAATATGTACTTTAGTGAGAAAATAATTTACTTAAAACTGATACTTCTGACCCCCAAGCAGTATTCAAAATTTTATTTGTGTTATTTCATAAGATTCAAAACAATTGCCTAAACAGTAAAATATGGGATTTGAAACTTTTCCTACACTTTTTTGAGGAATACACTTTAAGATACTGTTCATGGCGCATCCCCCCCCACCCACCCAAAAAAAATCAAATTAATCTCATAGCACAATATAGACAGCAGTAAGCAACAACCTACATATCATTCCTGATTGTTTTTTTGGGAGTCGACAAACCTGTTAATTATCAAGAAATACAAGTATCAACAATGATGTCATAAAAAGCCATATTCCAGTAATTAAATAATATGATATTATCCACTTCCTTCCACTGAAGTGGGGGTGGACAGACCTGCAGAACTAGAGCCCACAAGTCATAGTGAATCCCAACTTCAGTGCATCACCTGCGTGTCAGTCTACTAGCAAATATTGGGGGGCAGCAGTGACATAGACGTTTCCATCACGCCGAGGCTGCAGAGGATTCATTCACGACCAATACCTATTGAGAAAGCACTGTGCCCAAACTTGGCTCTCAGCAAGACCCCAATGCATCCGTCTCGCCTTTCTCAACCCTGTCCCTCATATTAAAGGAAAACTTGACTTTCTTAACCCTTAATAACTAATGTGACAAAATGTATTGAACTCTAAGACCATCACTGTCTCCATATGAAACATGCTACAAGCCAAAAAAGTATCTAAACTTTGCTGAATTCAATTAAATCTTGAAAAATAAAAAGGTTTGCAGATTCCAGTGATGCGCCACAAGGAGGTTTCTATCAGTGAGTTTATTTTAAAAAGTAGTTTATGATAGTGAAGTGAAATTAAAGGTGTTGGTTTGTATACAGTGATAACAAAGTGGCCAGTAATCGGTGACTGCTGCCAGCAATGCCCGCCTATTGTAAACACAAAGGATTGAATTGACTTTTACCTCTATTGTAAAAAAAAGCAAATCATAAGCCACAGTGTAACTAACCCAATCCTCAGCAAAGGACTAGTTCACTGAGTAACATTTTGGAGACTTCACTGGGCTCTCCAGTATAAAATATGTAGGTACTTTATGCTGAACCACCTCACTACTGGTAAAAACTCTGGCAATCTGAGGATACTCTTACCAGAATGGACTTGGTGTGCTGCAAAAACTCTTCCATCTCTCCCGTTTGCTTGGTAAGCGCTGAAGCTCTGCATTCGACAGAAAGTTGAGTCGTATTTTAGCCGGGTTTCGGATCGTTCTGCTGCTCTCAGCTCGAAGCAACACCCTTTAGTGTCTGTCAGCTGGAGACTGTCAGACCTAGCGCATCCCCACCGCTCCCAGCAGCAGTGCGCGCCTGTGCAGCCGCTGCGCTGGCTGCAACCAATCAGCTCACGGTGTCCAGCTCACTGACATCACCTCAGAGTTGCTGCAATTGGCAGGAGTTCAGGGAGTTGCTGCGTGAGACTTATCTGCAGTAGAGCAAGAAGGTAGGAGGCTAGGGAGGACCCTGCTTTATTCAAAAACATCCCCTACTGCCCTGGATTCACTGCTTACTTCTGAACTAGGCACTGTATTCAAAGCAAAAGTAGTCCCCAAACTTTTTGGGTTCTTGTTGTTGGGAAGAAAATGAGTTGGGAAGAATGAGCATCATTTTCATCACTCTGTGGTTTATCTATGTTGGTTTATATTTCTCATCACTTTTATACAAAATCTCTTGATTAAGAGTTTGTCTCTTGATTTATGAGACACAGGGGTTGGCATGTCTGCACAACTACTGATGCACAAAAGACATCCTATAGTCCTACCCATTCAATTTCCCACCCTGTCCAACTTTGAACCAAGGACCTGCATAACCCTGGTATGTGCATTCCTGACAGATCCACAGGCTTCTGCAGGGAGGGGCCATCTGCAGCATCCTTTGAGGTGGCCAGATGCTCTGTAGTTGAGTGTCAACGCCATGTGCTTAAGACTGTATTAACTGCATAGTAGTGGATGTTAATTTTCATATATGTAAACTCTTTGACTGTACAGAAGCTGATCATTTATTACTTGTCAACTATTATATTGATAATAAATTAGATATTTGATGCAAGTTAAAGATGAAAATCAAAAATTTGTTTTGCAAGCATGAAGTAAAATCCAAACCATTAAGGGAAAAAGATCAAATTGAACTTCTTTCATGGTGCATAGGTGCACAAACAATTTTTCATAAATTGTTGTGAGCATTATATTGTACTAATACCAGCTCTCATCTGGTTTGGAACCAGCAGTCTTTGATTCCAGTGCTTAGAATGAAATTGTAGAGCACAGCAGAAAAAGTATTGATTGCATCTCGATATTACTGCCTAATTTTCCAATAGAGCTGAAACAATAGTGATGCTGCTGCCATGGATATCAAATTAATACCTTGGCCTAGACTGGAGAAAATTTTTACATTTACTCCTACAATTAATCTAATAGATATTGGAATCATTGTTTGATTGCTGCACAGAAGGAGACCATTCAGCCTGTCTTGTCTGTGCTGGTCCTCTGAAGGAGGAGTTCACCTTGTCCCATCCCCCTGCCCTTTCCCTGTAGCCCTGCAAGTTTTTCCTTTTCCGATAATGGTCCAATTCCCTCTTGAATGCTTTGATTGACCCTGCCTCCACCGCACTCTCAGGCAGTGCATTCCTGATCCTAACCATTCGCTGTGTGAAAAAGATTTTCCTCATGTCGCCATTGTGTCTTTTGCCAATTACCTTAAACCCCTCTGGTTCTTGATCCTTCCACCAATGGGAACAGTTTCTCCCTATCTTCTCTGTCCAGACCTCTCATGATTTTGAATACCTCTATCAAATCTCTCAACTTTTTTGTTCTCCGAGGAGAACAGTCCCAACTTCTCCAATCTTTCTTCGTAACTGAAATTTCTCATCCTTGGAACTATTCTCATGAATCTTTTCTGCAATGTCTCTAATCCTTCACATTCTCCCTAAAGTGTGGTGCCCAGAACTGGATGCAATACTACAGCTGAGACCAAGCCAGTTTTTCAGACAGCTTTAACAAAACTTCCTTGCTTTTGTGCTTTATGCACCTATTGATAAAGCCCAGGATGCTATATGATTTGGAGCAGGCAATGTGACATTCATATGTGGTCAATATGCTTTTTGTACATTACATATTGGCATTAGAATAACATGCTTGACTTATGATGTGTTCATTGTATTTTTGCAGCTGCAGTATACATCCACTCATTTTTTAATCGCAAATCACCTACTTACCTGTTTGAATTATCTTGACCAGTTGGATAAAACTTTTTAAAGAAGACTCGCATGATGGTATTTTACATTGCAGGCCTTTCACTTCTAAAACTAGGTCTGAATACTGCCTCAAGTGATTATATGGATATCACTTTCTAACAGCTACTATCATTCAAATTGCTAGTGGACAAGAATCCATGGAATACAATGGCCATAATTTGGCACAAACTTGGCAGTCTTACTCAGGATGCCCACAAGGATGAAAGGTATGAGAAGTATACAAGCAAAAGAAATCCCATACCTTCCCCTTTCTCTATCCAAATTATAATCAGAAAAATAAATAATTTGTGTAAAATGTAATTTTAGAAATAATAGATGGTCTAGGATAAATTATAAATGCTGCTTAATTTTAGATTTTTATTCATAATTGTAGCAGCAATTGCACAGAAGTTGATTAAAAATCAACCCTGAACTGCATACATCTTTGTAACATTCCCCTAATTATCCTCATTTTATTATTTCAGGGATGCAGGCATGTGAGGTTGTTACTTTGATGCTCAGGGCAAAAAGGTAATTTCCATAAGCAGACCAAGTCTCTTAGGAACTGAAACTTGCACCCTTATGTGTGCTGCAAGTGGAATAGCATGCCCTAGGCTTAAATAATTACTTTCTACTTATGGTATATCGGGCACTGGTGATCACATGGATTACCCAAACATCATCCCATCTTGTCTGAAGGGCAGTAAGCATGCACCCATCAGACTGATGCATTCAGGCTAAAATTAAAATTCATGTTTATTTATGAGTTCAGAGCCAGATGACAAAGCAAGATATATAAGGGCTAATTTTCCTTATGCATGCTACCCACAGGAAGCTTTGCCTGGCCAGTGCAATATCAGAAATTGGAAGGCAATCTGCCAATGCTTTCTTGATGGATATAGTGCGTACTCAGAAAATTGGACCCATAGGATATATTAGAATGCAAAAAAGGGGTTATCATTCCCTTCTTAGAATGTCTCTCTGAGGTGGCTCGATAATCAGCAGGACCTCTGAATAAAATAGTCTTTTGTAAACTGTCACACTGCAACTCCTAGCTGACCAATGGGTTCAGACGTCCCATTAGAATTAAAGAAACAGGTGATCTATGCAATTACTTATGTCATGGAAATTCATTCATGCTACAGCCAAGCCTTTAAAATCATCCCTCACACCTTGTGAGGTGGGGATTTGGTGCCTAAATATGATTGCCTACATGCAAATGTTTGCTAATCATTTTGCTTTTGATGCCTTATTGCAATTAAAACTACAACTTTGCCTGATCAACATGATTTGGCATTATTATAGAAAATACTTAGTTGAACAGGATGTCAAGTTTTTGCATGGTCTGATTCACATTGAGTGAGTGGATAGTGAGGGGAATGCAATCAGTGGCAAGGTTGCAGAGTTGTAAACAGAGGTTGAAACTCTACCATCAACCTTCCTTTGCCATTGAAGGAAATGACAGAGTGTGAGGGTCTAGGGAACAAAAGCTAATTTCTTCAGCCCTGCTTCATGACATCATTGAGACAACCGCATCTAACAGAGTGAGGAGGTCATCAGCATCATTACCAAACCGCTTATAAGCATCCTCAAGCACTACTTTAGATGTCTGACCTGCACAACCGGGTTATAACAGGAGTATCCACTCTTTTGTATTTATGGGCCACAGAACTGCCTGCAGCCTTGGGTGCTGCATTTTAAGTTTAAACAGATGTTCCCATTAATTTGTAGATATCTGCTGCTAAAAAGTATTTATGCTCCAATTGGAATTTATCAGGCAAAGGCACCATCAATGGCCTAATCCTCAGACTCAAAAAATGCAAACAGGGTAAACTGGTACAATGAGAAATATAAGCACAAATTGGACTGATTTGCGTGGATATGCTCCCCAGCTTCGTCATTTGGAGAAATCTAACAGTGAAAGAGGGGAAGATCTACTTGCAGCCAAGGGCACTGCATGACACTGACAATAGGTCACATGCTATCTGCTGAAATGCAGCTGCAAGCAGGAAGGACCATAGAGGAGACCCTCATCTAAGTTCCACATTTTCCCAGAGCATCAATAATCTCCTCTATAAACCTGTGCAATGCAGTGATCCAAAAGACATTCAGGAACATTGGTCTATGTAGCAAATCAACTACCATGAGTGTTTGTTCTTTGATCTACTAATATCCCTTCACTTATGCCCTTGATAAGAACTGTATGGATACAGTTCACACAAAATGCAATGAAATTTAATTCCCAGAGTAAGTGATGTTGTTTTGGCTTGTGTTTTTTATTCTGGTACTTCTCTCTGGTGATGGTGAATGTTTTGTGTATTATGCATCTTAATCCTGGCAGGAGCAAGTAGGCCACTAGAAGACTCTTAGGATTGAAGTCTCCCTCTACTTCCCTACACTTGGTCATGGCCCAGTGACTGTTGATGAATCCCTGTATTCTGAGAACTGACCCTCCAGCCATCAGATTCCTGTTCTTTCTCCGGTGATGTACCGGAATGTATGTTTGTGAGTGAAGGAAGAATAAAAAGAAAATTATACCACTAGTCCTGAATGTCAGGAAGGACTTAATGGTCTTTTGGATTACTGCATTGCATAGGTGTGTAGAGGAGATTATTAATGCTCTGGGAAAATGTGGAACTTAGATGAGGGTCTCCTCTATGGTTCTTCCTGCTCGCAGCTGCATTTCAGCAGATAGCATGTGACCTAATGTCAGTGTCATGCAGTGAGAGTTTAAGCTCTCAGGCCTCAAAGTGGCAAGTATAGCCTGTTCAAACTGACTCTGTAGTCTAAAATTATGAGATCAACCTTTCATTCAGTTTTCATAGGCCTGTTTTGCACCACTGTAGCCACGTTGATTTGGACGGAGCAAAAGGTGGAGCAAAGGTAGGGTTTCTGCAGTTTCTTGCAGCAGGTCATGATGCATGCTAAACCAGGATCACATTGGTGCCAAAATCAGCATTTTCCTTAACTTCTCTGCCACTGGACCATTCCAGGCCTCTACAATGGATTTTTCTTGTATACCCCAGTCTGCAATGCACAGCTACATCAAGCAGGCTACTGCTGCCATCTTTAACAGAGTCAACCAGAACATCACTCTCCATCAAGTCAGCAGAACATCAGCCAGTAGCCTGCGTAATATTAGAGGCTACCAATCCATTAACATGCAGCTTATTTCCAATCATAGAAAAAGGATAATGCATACTTGGGCATGGTTCCCAGGCAGCGGTCACAGTACTTTAATCCTGCAACACTCAATTATCCACCAATACACAATCCCTCCAGGCATAAAATGGAATGGCTGCTGGTGATTAATGGATACCCCTGACCTTTGTGGCTCAAAAATTCTCGGCAACAATAAAGATACCCTTGCATCGAGGCAGGGGCCATGTAATTTTCATGTACCCACCTCATCTGCATGATTGTTGCATTGGCCTGAGCGGGTCCATCCCTGCTTCCTACTCAACGAAGTTGGCTGTAGTCTCTGCACACAGCCAGAGGCCCCATCAGTGCTGTTTGCCAATCTCGAAGTCTAGCCAGCCTAAAGGCTTTACTTTAAATGGAAGCTGCACCCTCATAAGGGCATAGGAGTAGATAGCCAGGAAGGCCAACTCCTGGAGTCTAGATCCAAAAACCTAGCGACAATGCCACAAGAATCACAGAATCATTGCAGCACAGAAGGAGGCCATTTGACCCATCCTGTCTGTACCAGCTCTCACCTACTGCCATTCACTTTGTGTCAGTCTCCCACCTTCTCCCTGTAACCCTGCACATTATTCCTTTTCAGATAACAGTCTAATTCCCTTTTGAATGTTTTGATTGAACCTGCTTCCACCACACACTCAGGCAGTGTAATCCAGGCCTTAACCACTTGCTTACGGAACTCCCGGTCCCTCTCTTACTGAACTCCGAGTCCCTCTCATACGGAACCGCTGGTCCCATTCTCACTGAACTCCCAGTTCCATTCTTACTGAATTCCCGGTCCTCCTTTTACTGAACTCCGAGTCCCTCTCATACTGAACCCCTGGGCCATTTCTTACTGAACTCTCGGTCCCCCTCTTACTGAACTCCCAGTCCCTCACTTACTGAATTCCCGGTTCCTCTCTTACTCAATTCCCAGTCCCTCTCTTACTGAACTCCTGGTCCCTCTCTTTCTGAACTCGCAGTCCGTCTCATACTGAACCCCTGGTACATTTCTTACTGAACTCCCAGTCCCACTCTGACTGAACTCGCAGTCCCTCACTTACTGAACATCCAATGCCTCTCTTATTGAACTCCCGGTCCCTCTCTTACTGAACTCCCGCTCCCACTCCTATTGAACTCCCAGTTCCTCCCTTACTGAACTCCCGGTTCCTCTCTTACTGAACAACTGGTCCCTCTCTTTCTGAACTCCCAGTCCCCCTCTTATGGAACTCGCAGTTCCTCTCTTGGTGAACACCAGTGCCTCTCTCACTGAACTCCCGGTTCCTCTATTTCTGAACTACCAGTCCCGCTCTTACTGAACTCCCTGCCCAGCTCTTACTGAACCCCTGGTCCAATTCATACTGAACTCCCAGTCCCATTCTTACTGAACCCCTGGTCCCCCTTTTACTGAACTCCCGATCCCTCTCTTACTGAGCTCCGAGTCCCTCTCATACTGAACCCCTCGTCCATTTCTTACTGAACTCCCGGTCCCCCTCTTACTGAACTCCCAGTCCCTCACTTACTGAACTCCCGGTTCCTCTCTTAGTGAACTCCCAGTCCCGCTCTTATTGAACTCCCAGTGCCTTTCTTACTAAGCTCCCAGCCCCTCTCTTACTGAACATCCAATGCCTCTCTTAGTGAACTCCAAGTCCCTCTCTTACTGAGCTCATTGTCCCGCTCTGACTGGCCCCTCTCTTAATGAATTCCCGGCCCCTCCTTAACTGAACTTCCAGTTCCCCTCTTATTGAACTCCCAGTCCTGCTCTAACTGAACTCCCTGCGCCTCTCTTACTCAATTCCCAGACTTTCCCTTACTGAACACCCAATCCCTCTCTTACTGAACTCCCGGTCCCTCTCTTACTGAACTCCCGGTCCCTCTCTTACTGATCTCCCGGTCCCTCTCTTACTGAACTCCCGGTCCCTCTCTTACTGACCTCCCGGTCCCTCTCTTACTGAACTCCCGGTCCCTCTCTTACTGAACTCCCGGTCCCTCTCTTACTGAACTCCCGGTCCCTCTCTTACTGAACTCCCGGTCCAGCTCTTACTGTACTCCCGGTCCCTCTCTTACTGACCTCCCGGTCCAGCTCTTACTGAACTCCCGGTCCCTCTCTTACTGAACTCCCGGTCCCTCTCTTACTGAACTCCCGGTCCCTCACTTACTGAACTCCCGGTCCCTCTCTTACTGAACTCCCGGTCCCTCTCTTACTGAACTCCCGGTCCCTCTCTTACTGAACTCCTGGTCCCTCACTTCCTGACCTCCCAGTCCAGCTCTCACTGAACTCCCAGTCCCTCTCTTACTGAATTCCCAGTCCCGCTCTTACAGAACTCCCGGTCCATCTCTTAGTGAACTCCCAGTCCCTCTCTTACTGAACTCCCGGTCCCTCTCTTACTGAACTCCCGGTCCCTCACTTACTGAACTCCCGGTCCCTCTCTTACTGAACTCTCGGTCCCTCTCTTACTGAACTCCTGGTCCCTCACTTCCTGACCTCCCAGTCCAGCTCTCACTGAACTCCCAGTCCCTCTCTTACTGAATTCCCAGTCCCGCTCTTACGGAACTCCCGGTCCCTCTCTTAGTGAACTCCCAGTCCCACTCTTGCTGAACTCGCAGTCCCTCTCTTACTAAACTCCTAGTCCCAAATTTATTGAATTTCCGGCCCCGCTCTTATTGAACACCCTGCGCCTCTCTTAATCAGTTTCCAATCCCTTTCTTAGGCAACTCCCAGTCCCTCTCTTACTGAACTCCCGGTCCAACTCTTACTGAGCTCCCGGTCCCTCTCTCACTGAACTCCCAGTCCCTTTATTACTAAACTCCCAACCCCTCACTTACTGAACTCCTGTCCCACCCTTACCTAACTCCCGGTCCCTCTTTTACTGAACTCCAGGTCTCGCTCTTTCGGAACTCCTGATTCCTCTCTTAATGAACTACCAGTTCCTCTCTCATTGAATTCCCAGCCCAGGTCTTGCTAAATTCCTGGTCCCTCTCTTACTAAACTCCCGGTCCCTCACTTACTGAATTCCCGCTCCCACTCTTGCTGAACTCCCAGTCCCTCCCTTTTCGAACACCCGGTCCAGCTCTTACTGAGCTCCCCGTCCCTCTATTACTGAACTCCCAGTTCTTCTCTTCCTGAACAACTGGTGCCTCTCTTACTGAACTCCCAGTCCCCCTTTTATGGAACTCCCAATCCATCTCTTAGTGAACACCCAGTGCCTCTCTCACTGAGCTCCTGGTTCCTCTATTACTGAACTACCGGTCCCGCTCTTACTGAACTCCCAGTCCCTCTCTTACTAAACTCCCAGTCCCACTCTTACTGAGCCCCCGGTCCCTCTCTTACTGAACTCCCGGTCCCACTCTTACTGAACTCCCAGTCCCACTCTTACTGAACTCCCGGTCCCACTCTTACTGAGCCCCCGGTCCCACTCTTCCTGAGCCCCCGGTCCCTCTCTTACTGAACTCCCGGTCCTGTTCTTACTGAACTCCCAGTCCCTCTCTTACTAAACTCCCAGTCCCACTCTTATTAAACTCCTGGTCTCTCTCCTACTGAACTCCTGGTCCCGCTGTTACTGAACCCCTCTTACTGAGCTCCCGGTCCCTCTCTTACTGAACCCCCAGTCCCTCTCTTACTGAACTCCCAGTCCCACTCTTAGTGAAGTCCCCATCCTTCTCTTACTGAACTCCTCGTCTCTCATACTGAACTCCCAGTCCCGCTCTTAGTGAACACCTAGTCTCTCTCTTACTGAACTCGCAGTCCCACTCTTACTTAACTCCCAGCTTTTCACTAACCCCATACTTGCTGAACTCCAGTTTTTCACTGGCCCCTTTGTCATTAAGCTATTACTGCTTTTCACATTATTGGAATTTTTTTTTTTTGCTAAAGTTTGTTAGCCTGTGGGTGTGTCTTAATTGTATTAAAGCCAGTTCAACAGGGTGCTTTGATGTATACTAGTTTTGAGATGTAAGACAGATAGAGTGCATTTGCATTTTGTTCAATAAAGCATTTAAGAAGGGGAGCGAAATATGGCACCTAGCTAGCAGAGACCATACAATGTTTATATTACTAATAAAATTGGTACTAGAAAGGGGTTTTATTGTTAGAAGAGGTGGAGTTCAAAGGTGCTGGTGATCCAATGAGAATTTACATTTAGTGAGATGTGCTGGGTATAACCGATAGCAGTTTTGTGTGTGCAGGGCAGAGGCAATGTAAGATCAAAACCTGTAAGCCTATCATTGTGTCTGAAAAGGAACCAAAGGGAAAGGAACTTCATTTTAAATTTGTAAGGTGAAAATGCTTTGCCTGGTGTTTGCTTAAAGTCTATGGGTTGCTGTTGCCTTAGTGGAGATTAATTTGGGAATTTGTTAAAAGTTATGATAGTAGTAATTTGTAGCCATGTGTATATATTAAACTTGTGTAAATTAAAAAATGTCTCATGTAGTTTGATATAAAATTTCTCAAGAACTGGTGGTCTGATTCCTGAATTTAGAGCTGCATCTCAAACATACCACTTAAAAATATAGGTTATGACAGTTGTTTAAAGTTTCCCCCTGAGATTTTTAAATAACTCAGCTTTACCAAGTACTGGGTCATAACACCCTTAAAGAAATCTAATGATAGCACACGGGTGGTCAAGGTCAGTGAATGCATCTTCATATAACATCTCCTTTCCACCCACTCCACCACCCTCTCTCACTGCTCAACACACCACATCCATCTGCACTATTTGGCACTCAGAATTCACACCTAACACTCTGGTACTCCACCTCATCTTCAGAACCCTATCAATGAACCAATCGCACACCCATCTCTCACTGCCTCCACGTACCCCCAGCATTCGGAATGATGGGAACATCACTCAAACACATTGTTACAGGATCATTACAGTCCTGCCCAATCCTTGCCAAGATGGTGCACAATAGAAGAGAGCAAAGCAAAGCTGGCATGTAACAAGGACAGCTGCAGCTTCTAAGCCCTCCAGAAGAGATGGTTCTCCTCATAATGGTGCCGGCTGTGATGGGGCCAGCAGTGCGCAGCATCACTGAGGACCTTGAGGATGATGGTATGTTCCCATCTTATGGTCTTTCTCTACTTTAGCTCACTTTCATCCAGCTATCTGACATGATGAACAAGCTGCCGATGATATGGCCATGGACCTCTTACTTCCCATCCCATCTCTCACACCAACTTTCTTCTCCTGAGCTCCTGCTTTCAAACGTCCAAGAACTGCCATCTGCCCAGCCACAGGAGACCAGGAAGAGGAAGGAGAGCAATAGCACATCACGAATGAAGAGGCCTGGCCATTTGATCGGACACTCGCTCAGAGACTGGCACTGTATGTGCCAGGCTAGAACAGCACATGGTGAGTCATCCAGGCACAAGTGGACAGGAGTAAAGGATGGTTGCCAGATCACCAGAGGGTGAAGTCTGTAAAAATTGGCTTTGTGTCTCATCAAAGTTAATCTCATCTCAAAGTGATTATGAGATCAGGATTTGTGTTAACTTCAGAGGTTAGTTGGAACATTGAATTTTTCTTACAGCCAACCAATTGTCACGTTTTCTATCCAGGTTGCCCTGAGCATCTTCTGTCCTTTCATATTGTCAGACAGGAGACATTGGGTTTAACTGATAAGCATCAAACTATCTAGGTGGCCATTAGGTCAGTGCCTGGAGGTTTGGTGAGAAGGAACCCCACTTCAATGTACATTTTAAATATCATGTTGGAGGACCTACATTAAGGGGAAGACATAAGAGCAAGTTACAGGTCTTCTTGGATTATGCTATCAGGACAGTTGGTAGTCCAGCCTATAGAAGCCAAGTTTGATCACCTTGGATCTGCAGTTTTATGAGTTTATTGTGTAACCTTAATAATTACTGCATTTTGAGTAATAAATTTGAATTCAGTCAACGCGTGAACTATAAGAAATCATTTAACTAATTAAAGGAAAATTCTCTACAAAGTGGAAGTAGGATGCTCCTGCAGAGGACTACTCAGATGAGGACCTCAATGGGGCAGCATAAAGGACAGTGCTGAAGGGGCATGAGCACTGAGATGCTCTGTGTATTAACTGGCCTGTCAGAGAACATCCTGTCATTGTCAATTGTCATGAAATCATTGATTTTTGTGTCCCTGGGTGCTAAATTAGCAGTCTGAGGAAATTGTAACATGGAAGATATAGGATGTTCCAATGTTTCTTACATTGGTTCCTGCCTAGTGACAAGGTTGGGAGCCTCTGGGAGTGTTTTGATAGGCCATCAGTTCAAGGGTCAGTGAACAACTCTTCTTGAGGTAGTCAGTTTGAGGCAGTCTCCCTGCCCAAAGCATTGCAGACACAGGGACAGGAATATGTCCCGTTAATTAGGTTAAAAGAAGGGAGAAAAGAAATAGGCTCCGAATTAAAGGAAGAGCTGCTGTTAGCAGACTGACTTCGTACTGTGAGCCGCTGGCGCGAAGGTATTCCTTTGGAACAGTGGTGTTCTGCTTCGCACGGCCATAGATCTGAAAGTGGGCTTTAAGCTAGTGTTGAGTGTATTCAGGAATCCAGGGAGAAGGATTTTCGGAAGGAGGGATTAAAACCCTGTGAGGTGGGCCATCGTTAAAGCCATCCGAGTGGGAGCAACTTTTGGAGAGAATTCCAAGGAGAGATCTTCGAAGGTGAAACTGAGAATCCCTCATGAGACAGAGTTTCAATGGGATTGTTTGACTTGGTGTTTACTGATGTCTGGGTGGGTTCTTGAGGAATCCATGGACTCTGTCTTGGTTGCACCTGTCATTTATTCTGTAGTGTGGTGTGTTTGACCATAGTTTGTTAATTCACATGTACCTCTTACCCTGAACGTTAGAGTATAGGATACGCATTTTAAATTGTTTTATCTCTCTGAACTTGTGTAGTAAATTTTGTTTTTGTTTGTTCAAAACCTGTGAAATCTTGTGGCTTTATTCCGAAAGCAGGTGTCTTGAATCTCAACTTTAAACAAAATGTTAGTGATCCCTAAACAGATCTCCCCCCACTTTCTGAGGTCTGCTCAAGGATCATAACACATGGAGAATGGAAAAATCCAACTCCAACCTTGCAGAGAGCCTTGTCCAGAGCTTCCCCTCTCTGCAGCCTCTGCTCCATCTCCCTGTCATGCTGACGACTCACAGGCACTGCAACTGCAGCCCAAATACGTGCTGCAGCCTTTGCATGGACAGGCCACCTACTCCTGTGCCCAATCCCCCTCCAACCACACAGCTATGAGGATGTGACAACACTGTGCTTCAAATTCAGGAACTCAACAAAATGTGTCCAAAATTCTCCAGAGGACTTCCAGACACTTTGCAATAGAAAATGTTCCAAAATGTTACCTTACCTGGGATCAGGGTGCCTATCCCTTCAAGTATCACTACTGCAGGGCTCATCTTGAAGCTTCGCGCATGTTTTGTTTTCTTGAACCAACAATGAGAAACTGCCTCAGGCTGACCAACTGTCCCAGATTTTATGGGACAGTCCCATATTTGAGGTGATTATCCTCTGTGTTGGGCTGTTTGCTGCTGGGCCAGCCTTTGTCCCATATTTTAGATTTATAGTCATCTGTTATGCACTGTACAAACCTAGTGGCCCGCTCTCATAGTCTGGATAGCAACCCCCACCCCTATCCTCCCACCAACCCCCAACCCATGCCAAAGTATCCCTATTTTTCCCCCGAGAGCTGGTTACCTTGAGCTGCCTGGGCATTCATTGCCCAAATTTGGAAACTCTGGCATCAGAGCAGGATCAAAGCCTCTGGCACATGCAGGTAGATTACCTGCATACACCTTTCTCCTCACAGAATATTGCATGGCACCGAAGGAAGCAAGTATCAGTGTAGGGGACATGTGGAGATCAGTACAAGGCCTTTGTAGAGTTGCTATAAGCAAGACCATGCAAAGCAATTTCTCACCCAGTATGCATTGAATGTTCTGTAATTGCAATCTGCACTATGACATTATGAGAGAATTTTAACATGGTGATGCAGCAAAGATCTTGTTCATGGGATGAGGGAATTAGTTATGTGGAGAGATTGAATAGGCTAGGCCCACATTTCCTGGAGTTGAGAAGAATGAAAGGTGATCTAATTGATAAACATAGGGCTGAATTTCACGTTTGGCGTGCGCACCAAGCCAGCAGGAGCAAAAGAGGATGTAGAATCTGCTCCCGGCCGCGTTGCAAACGTGATTTCACGCTGGATGGCCAATTAAGGTCCGCCCAGTGTGAAACGCATCTTCTGAATGTTTGGGGAGGGCCGGGCGGGGGTCTGTCGGGCGCTGGTGACCCAGTGGGCACTAGCTCCCTGAAGGCTACTAGGGGAGAATCTTTGGAGTCTGTCCAGGAATCTGGAACAATGGCTTCACCAGTGGCTGGAAACCTCAGGCAGGAGGGCAAGTTGGGTGGGCACTTGGCCCCCGGTTTCTCAGATGAGTGCCTCATGGAGGAGGTTGGTGTCAGGCAGGACACTCTCGTACCCAGGGATGGCAGGAGGAGGCCACTTCGTCTGACCAAAAAAGCCTGGGGGGAAGGTGGCAGCTGAGGTCAGCGGCCACAATGTTGTGTGGCGCACATGGGTGCAGTGCCGCAAAAGGATCAACGACCTACTGCGCACAGCAAGGGTGAGTACCGAATTGGCATAGATCAGTGTAGAGAAGTGTTAAGGGCTGATCATTCCCCGGGGAGCTCAGTAGTGTTATGGCCTGAGTGCCAACTTTCAATGACGCCAGAGCTGGCCAACAGGGTGACCCCTGGCTGCTTGGCCTGAGTACCTTGCGGGTTGAGGGCCACGACTCGGATGTGCCCTGTAAGGTGTTCCTCAGATAGGGTTGGTCAGGCTGCAATGGCGCTGCAGGTAGATAGTGGACTACTCAATGCTCCTGTCCTTTCAGTAGAAGAGGAGCCATAACAACATCAAGAGGTCAAAGACAGATTGAGGCCCCCCAAACCTCTTAATTTTGACGAAGTATGAAATGGATGCTTTGGAACTGGAGAGCCACCATCCACCTCGGTCACCGGTCACGGAGAGGCGGGGGTCTATGACGAAGGTAGGAGTGCAGTGCACAGAGGTGAGAGTGTCAGATTGTGCAAACATTTTTGTGTAGTCGAATCATTGATTGTAGTCTCAAACCTGGAGTCCCCATTGATCATTGAAAAATGATGGCACCATGATGCAGATTTCAATTGTCTCACCAGGGCACCTGGCATGCACAGTGAAAGTGTGATGACTTAAACTAATGGCATCTCGTTCTTCTCCCTTAGATTCTCCAGCTCGCACTTGAACGCAGGACCCCAAAGAGTCACCCTTGATGCCAGAGGGCCACAGGGCTTTAAATGCACCTGCGTCACACCCCCTCTCTGAACCAGGCACCAGCGGATATACCAGCACCTGAGTGGGCATTAGATCATCAGCCGGAATGTCGGTGCACACCGGTGAGGGCACTTCACACTCGCTTGAGGTGAATGCGGAAGCAGTGAGTGACCAGGGCGCCAGAAGTCGGAGGACTGCTGGAGGCCAGTACCATGCTGAACTGAAGGCAGATGATGAACCTCTGGAGTTGTCCATTAGGCAGCAGATGCTGTATTTCCAGCAGAATGTGCGGGGGGATCTGGCAGAGATCCATGAGGGTATGTGTGCCATGATCTCTGTTGTGGAGGAGTCCATGCGAGCATCAGCACTGCGTTGACCTTCATTGCCAAGTGCACCGCCTCCTCCATTGAGATAGTGGTGACTCTCATGAAGAGGCAACTGCAGCGACAGAATTAGGAGTTCCTGGGGTTGTGGTCGGACCTGCAAGCCCTCACACAGGCAATGACCTCAGGTGGTCAGTGCCAGTGTGAGAGATGGGTGAGGCACCCAATATCCCAGCTAGGTGCCCATCCACCAATGGTGAGCAGGGAGGCCCAGAGCAATCTCACGTTGGCACACAAGCTGCTTGTCGTCTCTGCGGGCTCCTCTCAGGGCACTCTGAATGACGGCATCAGCTTATCCGCCCCTCTGCCAGTGACCGTGGCATCTGATAAGGCTGTGATAACTGAGGAAATGCCAGCTGTGGCACTGGCTGCTCCCTCCCAGACGGGGCCAGCACAGGCTTCATTGACCAGAGGACGACCGCCAAGGTCATCAAGACCAACAGGACAACAGAGTCAGTAGGCTGCCTCCAATGCTGCTGCCAGCAAAAGGGGGCACCAAGACATAGCATTCGCAAACGTAGGCTTCAGGCACAATGAGCACAAGAGGGACTGTTCATGGGGGGTAATCTTCTGTTCTGCCATGTTTTGTTAATATGTTTAATGTTGTGGCCATTAACACCATATATAGTTATGTTCATTTGATGTGAATGTCAATACGATATAAATTTTGCTTTTGTTTTAATGACCTGAGTATGCTTCACTTGTTTTGTAGGTGCAGGGTATGCCAGTATCTAATGCTGGATGTGAGTGGCTCTAAACTTTACTGCATAAGCACTGAGTGGACTTTAGGTTCAAAGGAAAGGGTCATTTCAAACATCCTGGATGGAGGCGGCAGCCCTGGCATGAGGTGGAAGCAGATCTTTAGCAGCATAGCTGAAGGAGCGTCGGATCAAGGTGACCCTGGTGTCCCTGCCTCACTGAAGGCTACCGAGGTCTGCCTCCACACCCTCAGCATTCTCCTCACTTTGCTCTTCTTCTGACTCATCACTGGATTCATCATCTGTGGCCTGTGGAGCTGCCTCAAGATTCTCTTCCTCCAGTGGGTCTCCTCTTCGCAGAGCTAGATTGTGGAGAAAGCAGCATGCAGCCACTATCAGTGCCACCTGCTCTTGGGGGGGTATTGTAGTGCTTCCCCTGAATGGTTCAAGCATCGAAATCACATCTCCAGAAGACCTATGGTCCTCTCTATCACCGCCCTTGTGGAGGCATGGCTCCTGTTGTACTGCTGCTCTGCCTCTGTTCTTGGGTGGCGGAGAAGTATCATGAGCCACCTTTTCAAGCGATAGCCCAGCAACCATCTATCCAGTCGGGCTGGAGCAGTGAACAGCCTTGGCACCTGTGAGTGTCTGAAGGTGTAGGCGTCATGGGAGCTGCCACGGTACCTTGCACAGACCTGCAGAATTTGTGTCTTGTGGTCACACACTATCTGCATGTTCATTGAGTGTAGGCGCTTCCTTTTGACAAAGGCACCCAGCTGACCTGCTGGCACCTTGTCAGCCACACGATTGCACCTTGGATGTGGGGGAACCCAGCAATCACTGCAAACTGTCTGGCTTGCTCAGTCTGGCTGGCCTCACCTGTATGGAAATGAATAAATGTGATTACCCGCTTGAACAGAGCATCAGTCACCAGCTTGATAGAACTATGGACAGCTGATTGGGAACACACCTTAAAGATCCCCCACTGAGCCCTAGAAAGAGCCGGAGGCATAAAAGTTGAGGGCCACTCTGACCTTCAGAGCCACTGGCATGGGGTGTCCACCCACACAGTTGGAAGTGATCTCAGGCACAATCATTTGACAAATGGAGGTCATTGTCTCCCTGGAGGGGCAGAACCTCCTTCGGCATTGCACCTCAGGCATACTGAGGTAGCTGCATCGCCGCCTGTAAACCCTGGCAGCAGGATAATGGCATCTTCTGCGGCCCCTTATGCCTTGGACTATCTGCTGGCCCTGCGCCCGTTGTGCCTGCGCCTCTCCTGCCACAGTTTACTCCCCTGGAAGCTGCATTGGGACACCTGCCCTCCTCTCCCTTCTGCTCCTCTCTTCCTCCTCAGAAGAGGTGCCTCCAGCAGTGACCCCAATCCCTGGGTAAGGGAAGGCTGTCTGATACCTGGAAGGGTCCACACGGTCAAAATTCTCCGGGAGCCTTGGAGACACCAATGAGTCCTGAAATGAAGCCTAGAAGTGCTAAGACTGAAGCTCAGAACAGAGATGAAGCTGTCAAGTTCAAATAAGTAACCAGCAGCAAACTATCTCCTAAATTCTTCACTACTCAAAGCTGCTGACTCTTTTTATCCTGCCCTTGGATGAGGTTTCGTTAAAAGTGGGCTGCCCACCTGCCCATTTTGCCCTTGTAACAAGCGCGAACAACAGGCAACGTAAAATTGTGAATAATTGCCTTTTTAATGGCCTTAAATGGCCTTTTAATTGTTGGTGGGCGCAGCTCCACACCCACACTCGCCCGCTGACCTGAAGATTACTCACGTGCAGGATGACATCGGGACGCTCGTCTGGCATCATCTCATGCTTTTTCACATCCATTCAGGTCAGGCTCACGCCCGCCCACGAGGTGTAAAATTCTGCCCATAAAGTTTTTAAGTGGATTGACAGGCCACGTGCTGAGAAAATTAATCTAGTGCAGTAACATGTCCTGAAGGTTAACTGCCAATGTGGCCTGCTGATAATTCCAAAGTATGCTATAAATTTTGTGCTCAATAAATATTTTGTATCTAGGATATCATAAAAAGTACGCATTTCCCTGGGTGATTTCAAAAAAAGTTAAAAATATAACACATTTTCACATAGAAAATCAAACTGTTGGATAATGTTTCTCTCCTACTTTCACCCTTAAAGGCACAGCTGGTTCCTCAATTAATTGGATTTCATGTTGAGATGATAGGTGCCAGTATAAATCTCCAACAATTAGAGATTAAACAGCTTATAATGTAAGAATTTGTGAGCTTTATTTAAGGCTCAGAACCTGGTCGCAGATAAGCAAATTTTTATGGAACAGTCTTTGGGATTGATTTTAAGTCCTGGGTGAAAATACAGCTTTGCAAGCAACTGGCTGTCCAGGGTTAGCCATGGAGAGGCCTAGCTGATTATAACAGTTGGACATTATTAGCAGTGACTAGCCGACTTCCTGACCAACACGGACTAGTAGTTTGCAGAAAACAGTTTCCCAGCTAATAAAATCAGATGACAGGAGACTACTGCTGGAAACAGAAGGGAATGGTCCTCAGGTCTAAGGTAGGTGATTGGATCAGCTTCCACAAAATCATGGCAGAGGAAGAGGAAAGCAGATTGAGACCAGGGTATTCAGAGTTTCATTCCTCATCCTCCTTGACTTGTCTGCAGCCTTTGGACACAACATGCTTCTCTAACACCTCTCACGTAGCTGAGTGGGTTTGCACTCACCTGGTTCCATTCTCATCTATCAAATCGTAGAATTAGCTAAAATAGCTTCTCTTCCTTCTTCATTACCTCTGGTGTCTTCCAAGGATCTATCCTTGGCTCCTTCTATTTTTCATCTACATGATGCCCCTTGATGACATCATCCAAAAACACAGCATCAGTTTTCACATGAGCACTGATGCACCCAGCACTCATCACCACCTTGCTCGACCTTCTCTGAGTTGTCAGATTGTTTGTCTCACATCCAGTACAGGATGAACAGAAATTTCCTCCAACACTAAGTGTCAGCCTTGGTTCAGTTGACAGCACACTCCTCTGAATCACAAGATTCTAGGTTCAAGTCCCATTTCAGGGCCCGAGCACAAAAATTAAGGCTGACATTCCAGTGCAGTACTGAGGAAGTGCTGCACTGTTGGAGGTTCCATCTTTCAAATGAGTTGTGAAACTAAGGCCCCATCTACCTGCTCTGGTGGAAGTACAAGAACCCATGGCACTATTTTGAAGAAGAACAGGGAAGATATCCCTGGGTTCTGGGCAATATTTATTCCTCAATCAACATTACAATAACAGATTATCTGGTATTTATCATATTGTTATTTGTGGGAATTTACTGTGTGCATATTGGCTGCTGCGTTTTCTACATTACAACAATCACTCCACTTCAAAAGTACTTCATTGGCTGTAGTGCTTTGAGACACCTGGTGGTCGTCAAAAGTGTTATATAAATGCACATCTTTCTTACTTTCATATATTGGGAAAAAAACTAAAAGCTGTTTTCTGTGGCTACCAGGTTCATCGCTCTCCTTGGAAACTATCTGAGGCTGAGCCAGACCATTGGTGACTTTGGCATCATTTCTGATTACATGTCAGGCAGTTCAAGAGAATCAGGCAGGTAGTGCAGGAGTCCCCTGAGATCCCGCTCGCTAATCGGCTTTCCATTTTAGACGCTGGTGAGGGCATTTGTTCCTTGGAGGAGTGCAGTCAGAGGCAAGTTTGTGATACCATGAGTGGCTCAGCTGTACAGGAGGGGAGGAAGAAGAGGGGAAGAGCAGTAGTGATAGGGGATTTGTCAGTTAGGGGAACAGACAACTGTTTCTGTGGTCGCAGATGTGATTCCAGGATGGTATGTTGCCTCCCAGGTGCAGGGGTCATGGATATCACTGAACAGCTAAAGAGCATTCTGGAGGGCGAGGGTGCACAGCCAGGTGTTGTGGTCCACAGTGGTACCAATGATCTGAGCACAAAAAGGGATGAGGTCCTGCAGGCTAAGTTTAGGGAGTTAGGAAAGAGATTAGTGAGCAGGACCTCAAAGGTAGTAATCTCCGGATTACTCCCAAGGCCAGGTGTTAGTGAGTATAGAAATAGGAGAATACACCAGATGAATGTGTGTCTGGAGAGATGGTGCAGGAGGGAGGGTTTCAGATTTCTGGGGCATTGAAACCGGTTCTGAGGAAGGTGGGATCTGAACAAACCGGATGGTCTACACCTGAACAGGACTGGGACGAATATCCTGGCAGGGAGCTTTACTGGTGCTGTTGGGGAGTTGGGGAGAGTTTAAACTAGATTGGCAGGGGGATGGGAACCTGAGGACAGATTCAGATAGGACAAATGCAGAGCAGGGAACAGGAGATAGAAAATTAGCGAGTGACTCTGAAAAACAAAAGAAGCAAAGGTTAAAAAGTGTACAGCACATGGAATTTGGCAATGTTGAAAGGTATCTGTATATATATATATATATATAAATGCAAGGAATATAGCAAATAAAGCTGATGAATTGAGGGCACAGACAGACACATGGAAACATGATATTGTCGCTAAAACAGAAACTTAGCTTAAAGAGGGGCAAAAATGGCAGCTCAATATCCTTGGATATAGAGTTTTCAGGCAGCATAGAGAGGAGGATAAAAACGGTGGGGATGTGACATTTTAAGTTAAGGAATCAATTCGAGATGTGAGGGGGGATGGTATACCAAATGAATCATCAAATGAGGCCATATGGGTTGAATTCAGAAATAAAAAAGAGCCAGCCACACTTTAGACCCCCAAATAGTGAGAAGGAGAAAGAACAGCAAATATGTAGGCAAATTTCTGAGTGAAAATACAATAGGGCAATAATAGTTGAGGACTTCAACTACCCTAATATCAATTGGGATATGAACAGTGTGAAAGGCACAGAGGGCACAAAATTCTTGAACTGCATTCAAGAGAGATTTTTTAGTCAGCATGTAACAAGCCCAACAAGAGGGGGTGCAATTCTAGATTTTGTCCTCAGAAATGAAGCTGGGCAAAGATAGAACAGGAGTAAAAGTTCTAAGTTGGGGGAAGACAAATTTTACAAAGCTGAGAAGTGATCTGGTGAAAGATGCAGCTACTTGAAGGAAAATCAGTGACAAATCAGTGGGAAGCATTCAAAAGTGAGATTCTACAGGCACAGTGTAGACATGTTCCCACAAAGATAAAGGGTAGCACTGTCAAATCAAGAGCCTCTGGTTACCCAGAAGCATACAGGGTAAGATAAAGCAGAAAAAGAAAGCTTATGACAGTCACAAAAAACTTAATACCGCAGAAAGCCTAGAGGAGTATGGAAAGTACAGGGGTGAAGTCAAAAAGGAAATTAGGAAAGCAAAGAGAGGATATGAAAAAAACATTGACAGATAAAATCAAGGAAAACCCAAAGATATTTTATCAGCACATTAAGAGCAAGAGGATAACTAAGGAAAGGGTAGGGCCTATCAGGGATGTACAAGTTAACTTATGAGTGGATGCAGAAGATATGGGCACTTTGTCTTCACAAAGGAGAGGGATGGATAAATCACCAGGGTCAGATGGATTGTATCCCAGGCTGTTGAAGCCAGGGAGGAAATAGAAGATGCTCTGAGGATTGTTTTCCAATCCTCACTTGATACGGTGAGATACCAGAGGATTGGAGATCTGTGAAAGTTGCACTATTATTTAAAAAGGGTGCGAGGCATAGGCAAAATAATTAAAGGCCGGTCAGTCTGACTTCATTGGCAGGCAAATTATGAGAATCAATTCTGAGAGACAGGATAAACTGTCACGTAGAAAGGAATAGATTAATCAGGGATAGACAGCATGGTTTTGTTAGAGGAAGGTCATATCTTACTAATTTGATCGAATGTTTTGAGGAAGCCTCAAGGAGGATTGATGAGAGTCGTGCAGTGGATGTTGTCTACATGGATTTTAGTAAAGCATTTGGCTAGGTGACATGGCAGATGGTCAGAAAATTAAAAGCACATGGGATACTGGGGAATGTGGTGAATTAGATCCAAAGTTGGCTCAGCGTCAGGTAACAAAGGGTAATGGTCGATGGATGTTTTAGTGAATGACAAGTGGCCTCCAGTGTTATTCCACAGGGCTCAGTGTTGGGTCCCTTGCTATTTTTTGTATATATTAATGATTTGTACTTAAATATGGGAGGCATGATTGGGAAATTGGCAGATGACACAAAAGTTGGCTGTGTAGTTGATAGTGAGGAGGATAGCTGTTGACTCTAGAATGATACCAATGGTTTGGTTGAGTGAGTGGAAAAGTGGCAAATAGAGAAATGTGAAGTAATGCATTTGGGGAGGGTAGGGGAAGTGAGAGACCTTGGAGGGCATGTCCACAGGTCCCTGAGGTGGCAGGACACTTGGATAAGATGGTAAAGAAAGCATGTGGAATGTTTTCCTTTATTGGACAGGGCATTGAATACAAGAGCAGGGATGTAATACTGGAACTGTATAAAACACTGGTTAGGCCACAGCTGGAATTCTGTGTACAGTTCTGGGTTGCCACATTACAGGAAGGACATAATTGCTTTGGAGAGAGTACAGAAGAGATTTACAAGCATGTTCCCAAGGCTTGAAAATTGCAGCTACAAGGAAAGATTGAATGGGCTAGGGTTGTTTTCCTTAGAACAGAAGAGGCTGGGAAGTGACTTCATTGAGGTGAACAAGATTATGGGGGGCCTAGATAGAGTAGACAGGAAAGACTTGTCTCCCCTACTGGCAAGGTCAATTACTAGGGGACATAGAATTAAGGTGATTGGTAGGAGGATTAGAGGGGACATGAGGAAAAACCTCTTCACCCAGAGGGTGTCTGGAATTCACTGCCTGGTTTGGTGGTGGAGGCAGAAACATAGAAACATAGAAAATAGGAACAGGAGCAGGTCATTCAGCCCTTCGAGCCTGTTGCATCATTCAATACGATAATGGCTGATCCTCTATCTCAATGCCGTACACCTGCTTCCTCCCCATACCCCTTGACACCTTTAGAGTCCAGAAATCTATTTCCTTCTTAAAGTATTCAGTGACTTGGCCTCCACAGCTTTCTGTGTTAGAAAATTCCATAGGTTCACCACCCTCTGAGTGAAGGATTTTCTCCTCATCTCAGCCCTAAATGGCCTGCCATGTATCCTGAGACTGTGACTCCTTGTTCTAGACCCCTCCAGCCAGAGGAAATATCATCTCTGATTCCAGTCTGTCCATCCCTGTCAGAATTTTATATGTTTCAATGAGACCTCCTCTCATTCTTCTAAACTCCAGTGAATACAGGCCTAGTCTCCCAATCTCTCCTCATATGACTATCCTGCCGCCCCAGGAATCAGCCTGGTGAACCATCGCTGCACTTCCTCTATGGCAAGTATATCCTTTATTAGGTAAGGATACCAAAACTGCACACAATACTCCAGGTGTGGTCTCACCAAGGCCTCTGTACAGCTGCAGTAAGACATCCCTCAACTCTTTTAAAAGGTACCTGGATCAGCACCTGAAGTGCTGTAACCTGCAAGGCTACTGACTGGTTGCTGGAAGGTGGGATTAGAATGGGTAGCTAGTTTTTAATTTTTTAATTTTGGCCAGCACAGAATGACCTCTTTCTGTGCCATAACTTTTCCATTGTTCTATGGTTCTACGCCATTCCATCATTAAGACCATCCGTTTCCACTTCTGCAAGATGGCCCAACTTCAAGTCATCTGAAGTTGCTGAAACCCTCATCCTGCCTTTGTTACTTCTTACTACTCTAAGGGGAAATTAATTGATGAATTAAGAGGTAACAAAGGTAACAAACCCCTTACCCTCTGTAAACTTGAACTTATCCAAATTTCTGCTGCCCATGTCCTGATTTGCTCCAAGTACTGTTCATCATCATCCCTGTGCTTGCTAATTACATCTACATTAACTCCTGGTTAAGCAACACCTCAATTTTAAAATTCTCATCCTCGTTTTCCAATTCCTCCGTGGCTTCACCCCTCCTGATCTCTGCAATCTCCTCCAGACCCACAATCCTTCAAGATATCTGTGCTCCTTTAATTCTGGCCCCTTGAGCATCCCAATTTTAATTGTTCTGCCGTTGGTGGCTGTGCCTCCAGCTACCTAGGCCTGAAGATCTGAATTCCCTCCCTAAACCTATCTACCTCTCTACTTTTCTTTAAGGTGCTGCTTACAATCTAATTCTTTGTCCATGCTTTTTGTCATCTGCCGTAATATCTCATGTGGCTGGGTGTCAATTTAGTTTTATAACAATTCTGTGGAGCACCTTAGAGTGTTTTACTACATTAAAGGCTCTATATAAAGGAAAGTTGTTGTTATAGGTCCTAAAGGAGCACCCTTGCTCACCTGGCACAAATGGAAGCTTACCTATTTTTAAAATCTCATCTTCCTGGGCCTCTTCTGGCACTGAAGACTACTTCCTGAAATCTTTGACTCAGCCGGGGGAAGGTGTTGGGGGGTGGTGTGTGTGCGGGGAGCTCTACTGCCCGTCCGCTTAGGCCAGAGGTTAATATTGCACTTAGGCCTCAATGCTGACTTTGGAGTCCAATCTGCAAAACAACCACACGGCTTCAGACCGTGGTCCTTGCCACCTGCAAATAAAATTTGCAGTCAACCAATTTGAGGCAGGAAGCCAGTGAATAATTTCCCTTCTCCATTAAACTTTCACCCTATCTCCCACCACCTCAGTCTTGTTTGCAATGGGTGGGAGGTGTTAAAATTCTCCCATAGGTGTTGACAGGCTTGAGCTACTTTTAGTCAGCATATGTAATACCAATTCCATCTTTGGTCCGTTACTATAATAGTTCTTCTTGTCAGTTAGTCCAGATCTACAAAACAGTGGGTTTTGTTTACAGCAACGGGCACTTTGCCTCTTTTTCCATGCCAAATTTCAAATTAAACTCCGATTTGATATGATTTTGAAGCCTTATACAGCTTGCCAAGGGTAAAATTATTTCTGGACTTCTAACTCATCTTGTGCTTTTTGACAGTTGTGTACATATTAGGAAATTGCTAGTGTACAGTAAATTGTTCAGTGTTGTCAAAGTTGACCTTACGCTTACTATGGTATCTCAGTGACCTCGGTCTTATGAAAAATTAACAATGTTATAAGCAAAAAGAACCCAGATGACACGGTGCAATAATTCTATTCAAAATTAGAACCACAATCCAAAATACATGAAAAGCTGGAATTTTATATTTTTCATCCACATTAAAGGATTTTTTTGGATTCCAAGATTGTATTTCTAACCACAATTGGATACAGAAAGGATATACTGAAAATAATAAAAACTTTGGGTTGTGTCACAACTGAGAAACTGTGGTGATACAAAACAAGAAGTTAACATTCATTATAATCTGGTGATTAAAGTTCAAGATTACTGTCAACCTTCATCTGGAAGTGCCAGATACATTATAGTGAGCTATAATGGCTACATTTCAAAAGAATTTAATTACCTTTAAAGCAGTTTTGGGATGGCCAGAGATCCTGAAAAGTGCTATATAAATGCAAGCCTCTTTTTCTTTGTGTGTTACAAAGTTTTCTTAGCACACGTTTCCTGATTGCAACCAAATTGCTGTAATAAAATGTTTACTTTGTGCGCTGGTATGTTCAATTCATGTGGAACAGCAATTAATATATCAGATTAAGCAATAAGAGGAAAGTGGCCCACATTGCAGCAGCAATGCATTTCTGGTCTGATGTTTTAATCTCTCTCAGGTGGAACAAGTGTTATTGATGAAGCTGCGATGAGAAATCTGGGGTGGAGGTAGTTAAATTGGATAACCCCCAATAAATGGATGTGGGGATCACACTGCATAATTAACTTGAGCCCACTCATTTCATTGCAAGTAGCACAGTAAATGTGTGCTGCCAGCGATTTCCATGATTGCTGCGTGCAGCCAACACGACCTGCATTTTTTATTGGTTGCATGCATCAGCAGGAGGCTGATATCATGAGTGGTTAGCTCAACTTAAAGGCAGCCTGCACCTCTTAAAGGGGGAGATACATTGTAGCTGCAGGAAATGAATTGATTTTGAAGAATTTTGTTAAGATGGCTTAACCTGCAGGAGTGTGGCACCAAGGTTTTCTGATGATGCACTGGAAGTCTTGGGCATAGGAAGTGGAAGGAAGGAGAGATATCCTGTATCCATGAGGTGGCAGTGGGGGGCGGCAGGGAGAGAAGTGAGAAGAAGGACCTCAAGACATGTGCTGAGGAGGCAAAGGGAACAATTAGCAGCAAAGGATTATGCCTGAAGTTAAGTTCCAAGAAAATGGATGTAGTGATGGAAGAAGTTTTGTGATCTGACATGTGTTGTTAAGATCAGTGTGCTCAATCTTCAAATGGCATATCCTACCAACTATATCACTGTCCTCAATCACTATGTTACGTTTTTTAATTCTCCAACAACAATTAAAACCCGAAGGAACAAGACGCCACATTACTATAGCTAATTTGCAGTGTCAGAGAGGTTGACTGACCATAAATAACACTTATCATGTCTTGAAAAGGGTCCTTAGACAAGACTTAGGGACTGTCTTGAAATGGTGCAGGGGGATCACAATGCTCATTATCCTGCACCCATTCAAAGTGATGCAGGCAGCATGCAAACTTCATGAGGTGAGGTAAGAGTGGCTGCCTTTGACATCAAGGCCGCATTTGACCGAGTGTGGCATCAAGGAGCTCTAGCAAAACTGGAGTCAATAGGAATCAGTGGGAAAACTCTCCACTGGTTGGAGTCATACCCAGCACAAAGGAAGATGGTTGTGCTTGTTGGAGGTCAGTCATCTCCGCTCTAGGACATCACTGCAGGAGTTCCTCAGGGTAGTGTCCTAGGCCCAACCATCTTCAGCTGCTTCATCAATGACCTTCCTTCCAACATAAGGTCAGAAGTGGGGTGTTTGCTGATGATTGCACAATGTTCAGCACCATTCACATCTCCTCAGATACTGAAGCAGTCCATGTCCAAATGCAGCAAGAACTGGACAATAACAGGCTTGGGTTGACAAGTGACAAATAACATTTGCGCCACACAAGTGCCAGGCAATGACCACCTCCAGCAAGAGAGAATCTAACCATCACCCCTTGACCTTCAATGGCATTACCATCACTGAATCCGCCATATCAACATCCTGGGGGTTACCATTGACCAGAAACTGAACTGGACTAGCCATATAAATACTGTGGCTACAAGAGCAGGTCAGAGGCTAGGAATTCTGCGATGAGTAACTCACCTCCTGACTCCCCAAAACCTGTCCACCATCTACAAGGCACAAGCCAGGAGTGTGATGGAATACTCCCCACTTGCCTGGATGAGTACAGCTCCCACAACACTCAAGATGCTTGACTCCGTCCAGGAAAAAGCAGCCCGCTTGTTTGGCACCACATCCACAAACATTCACTCCCTCTACCACCGATGCATAGTAGCAGCAGTGTGTACCATTTACAAGATGCACTGAGGAATTCACCAAGGCTCCTTCGACAGCATCTTCCAAATCCATGACCACTGCCATCTAGAAGGACAAGGGCAGCAGATTGATGGGAACACCACCACCTGGAAGTTCCCCTTCAAGTCACTCACCGTCCTGACTTGAAAATATATCGCCGTTCCTTCACTGTCGCTGGGTCAAAATCTGCAACTCCCTTCCTAACAGCACCATGGGTGTGCCTACACCACAGAGACTGCAGCGGTTCAAGAAGGCAGCTCACCACCACCTTCTCAAGGGCAACGAGGGATGGGCAATAAATGCTGGCCCAGCCAGTGAAGCGTATGTCCCATGAATACATTTTTAAAAAATTATAATGACTATGAGGTGTAGTCCATCATTGAATGCGGTGCTGTGTGGCTGCACATCCCAACAGGGGGCCCAAATTCATGCAATGCTAGCACCACTTAAAGCTACCCTGCGCTACTTAAAGCCAGCCTGCACCTCGTAAAAGAGCAGGAAGAAGCTCCAGAAATGGTGAAACAGAACAGAGAGTATGCCTCAAGATTCTCCAATGCTGAGCTAGAGGCCTTAGTGCAGAAGGTAGAAAGGAGAAGAGACGTCCTCTTCCCTCAGGGGGCGAGGAGGCCATCCAGCCACACTGTAAAGGCAGTCGGACCAGGTAGTCATTAGGTTCAATGCCAGTAGTCTCACTTGCAAGGACCTCAATGCAGTGCAGTTAAACTGTATACTCGTATCCCGCAGCTTGTACACATTGCCAGCTATTTGACTGCAGCAGGCACATCACCCAAATACATTTGTCACACTCACTGGCACACTTCCCTATCTTTTGCAGGACCAGGTGACCCGTAATAGGTAGCAGCAGCTAACTAGCTCTGGCCAGTAGTCTCGGTGGCATTGCTGGGACTGGAGAGCTGCTGGCTATTTGATTGGTTGGCAGCTCTCAAAGGCAGGACTTCCTCCCAGGTGGAGGTGGAGGTCTCGCCCTGAGCCAACTAATGACCCAATGGTTGTAAAATCAGCTCAGGGCTTCCCAGACACACGGAGGCAGCTCACCCTCAGCATTTTAGCCGGTGTTGGGGTGGGAGGAGCAAGGCCATTGCATCCATGTAGCATTCCAGTCAATATCTTAACAATCGAAAGTAATGTTAGTCAACAGCTCTTCACAAAATTGTTCACATAACGTACAATGGGATGTGATCAGCACACTGCTTCTAAATTACTAGTGGTTTAGCCTGTCTAGTTTTCAGAGAATTGTGTATGCTTTGTTGGATTTACTTTTGATCATCTGCACACAGAAAGAATTCCAGCTTCAGATATACCTTAAGTGTGTCTCTTTTTTTTGGAGTGTTACAATCCTTATAGCTTAATTTTTGCTGCCTTTTTAGCCTTTGTGTGTTATCTCTGGTACTCTGGTACCATGACGGTAGTACGTAGTTGCATAAAGCATGAATAAGCTAAAGTCTGAGATCTGTCAGTATCTGTGACTAACCCTGATGGAGCTACATCAATGCCAGGGGGCTTCCTATACTGTAGTTGCAATGTGGCCATTGCTTCCAGAGGCAGCACCAGCTGTCACTAAAGTGGGGTGATGGAATGGTGCAGAATGTAATGAGTTCTAAACAGATTATGAAACAAAAGCAGAAAACATATGGGAAAAAATAAGCTTCTCAGCATCTGTAAAAAGAAAGATAAGGGTAATGTCTTAGATAAAATCCTTCATCACAACTGAAAACTGGAAGATGAACAAAGATCTAATGGGGGTTGGGATTAGTAAAAAAACAAGGTTGAGAAAAGGAACAACAAATATCCAGATCAGAGAGGAATTTAACAAGCTGAAATACCTGTAAACTATTTAATAGACAAGTAAAGAACTGTTAAATGATACATTACAGGGGTTAACATTTTTCTTTCTGAGGCCCTCCTTCCTGTGTTATAAAAATTCCAAGGACACCCTGTATTACAGCACAAGTACTATACAAAAATGAGTTACCCAATTGAATATATGTATTTATTATTTTTGTTTTTCTTATTTAAAGTGAATTGTTGCTGATGCTGAGGAACAATTCTGCCAAGACATTGAGGTCTCTTCAACAAGCACACATGCATATCAAGCTTAATGTTCATCCTGGTTTAGTTATGCTTACATTGTTGCAGAGGTTAGTAGACTGTCACTGTGAAGTTAGTAGAAGTCACACTGAGGTTGGTAGACTGTCCTGTGAGGTTGGTGGAAATCATACTAAGGTTGTGAGATTGTCACTGTGAGGTTGGTAGACTGTGACTATGAGGTTGGTAGACTATCACTGTGAGATTGATAGACTTTGTCATGAAACTAACATTTTTTCATAATATTTTTCTGGTTTATTGTGAAGCAGGTTTATGGGGATAAGTATAGCTGGGTCTGTGTGTGATTTAATTATATTTTGTAGTCAAGCAGACTGCAAGCTTTAAATCATCAAAAGAAGCTTGGTGCTTGACAAACTTACAAGTAAACATAGATGCTGTCTTAGCATGTAAGATGTGAAGAGAATATGCATTTTTAGATAAATGAAGGGATATTCGGATTTCAAAGGAATCTTAGTCTGTTTACAGCCATCCAGATAAGCAAGGCTAGGGAATGTGTTTATTTTTCCAAAAGGTTACTGACAATATTGGCAACATGAAAGTTTTTATATTATGAGGAAGATACAGTTTCAAAGACATATGGAACAATAGAATTTACATATTAAAAAGAGATTAACATATATAAAGGAGAATGAAAGGTTATGTGTCAGAAGGCCATGTAAGATCTAACAGAAGTGTGTGAAATAGCCTTAATGAAGTCTCCAGCATTTGTGCATAAGTCTGCTGTCTACCAAAACTGAAGCTGAAGAAAAGCCATTTGGAATTCTACTGTCCAGGTTATTGTGTTAACTTGCTGAGTTTGTTTTAAATCTAAAATCTATTGTGGACTGTTGCCTTAAAGGGAGTGTAAATAGGGGTCAGGTTAATTAGGAATTTTAGGAGTTAATATAGTAGTAATTATAATCTTTATGTATGTGCTTGACATCTTTTACTTTGTTAATAAATATTTTAATTTTTTTTTTAATCTCTAAAGGTCTTGGTGGATGTATTACTCATAGTAAATACATATCTTGTAATAAATACAAATTGCAAAACTAATGTTGCATGACCAAGTTTCTCTCATGGATTTTGTCCGCCTGGCACACATCATCTACCCCATCATAACAACTGTCATTGTGAGGTTGGTAAACTGTTACTGTGAGGTTGGTAGAAGTCACACTGAGGTTGGTAGACTGTCACACCGAGGTTCATAGACTGTCACACTGAGGTTGGTAGACTGACACACTGAGGTTCGTAAACTGTCACTGTAAAGTTGGTGGACTACCACACTGATATTGGAGACTGTCACTGTGAGGCTGTTAGTCTGTCATTCTAAGGTTGTAGACTATCACTGTGAAGTTGGTAGACTGTCACTGTGAGGCTGGTAGGCTCATTGTGAGGTTCGTAGACTGTCACTGTGATGTTGGTAGAAGCCACACTAAGGTTGGTAGATTGTCACTGAGGTTGGTAGACTGTTACTGTGAGGTTGATAGACTGTCATACTGAGGTTCATAGACCGTCACTGTAAGGTTGGTGGACTGTCACACTGAGTTTAGTAGTTTGTCACATTGTGGTTGGTATACTGTCATTCTAAGGTTGTAAACTATTACTGTGAGGTTGGTAGGCTGTCACTGTGAGTTTGGTTGACTGTCACACTGAGGCTGGTAGACTCATTGTAAGATTTTTAGACTGACACACTGATGTTGGTAGACTCTGTGAGATTGGTAGACTGTCCCTCTAAGGCTGTTAGACTGCCATTCTAAGGTTGTAGACTATCACTGTGAGATTAGTAAACCGTCACTTTGAGGCTAGTAGGCTGTCATTGTGAGGTTCGTAGATTGTCAATAGAACTGATAGAGTGTTGATGAGGCCAATGATGTAGATGAGACCAGTTGTTGGTTGTAGCTCTCACTTCTCTTTTTTATTACTAATAAGCAGAGTGAAGCTGGACTGCTGAGACTGGACCTTATCTCCTTGACAACAGAGTGCTGGACTGATAAACATGAGCCCATGGGGCCAAGTATAGATTTTTAGTTTCTGGAATCCTGTGCAAAGCTATGGTGGTGGACTAAAATGAAACTGTACCTGGGTCGAACGGTGATTCAGGCTGGTAGGTAAAATTCTGTGCCCTGGATTCTGTAACCTTTGGAGATCAGCATTAAATTTAATTTAAACTATGCGGATGGAGGCAGGGAGCCACTGGTGGACCCCTTCATATCTTCACACTGACCCCTAGGCATTGCAGACTCCAATTGGGAATACTTGATATGAAGGATCAACACAACCAGGCACTGAAAATACATTAAAACAGCAAAAGAACTTGCAAATAGCTAAGATGGCAAAAAGGAACAGGAAAGGAGAAGGCCCATCTCCTCTTTTCAGAACAACTAAGGATGGGGAATAAATGCTGCCTTGCAGCCCACTTTCTCCGAGAACAAGTTTTCAAAATTTTACTGGCCCAGAATTTGCTGGAGAAGGGTTGGACTTTTTTCTGTTGCTCTTCAACATAATTAAAATTTGCACCACAAGTTGTTGTTGATAGTGATGCGGTGAGGTCAGCAACGCATTTGGGATCTTGGTGAATGATGGAACCAACCGTGTCTATCCATCATAGTATCATTGAAGGATAGAGAAAAAAATAGAGGAATAGCAGAGAGGGAAATTGGGTGAATTAGAGTAAAATTAAATCCAGAAAGAGAAATAAAATGAAAGAAAGGTTAGATCGAGAGGGAGAAAAAAAGACGGAAATAATTTTTTTTTTTAACTTTTAAAAACCTCTAGGAACTATTCACCAGCTACAGGAATGAGATTCCACAGCTTCAATATTCCCTTTCCTGGCTTCTGACATTGATTAGCAATGCAGGAACATAAATCTCATTATTAAAAGGTTCTTATGTTGTTAAATACTAGCCTGAACTTCCTGCAGTGAGTTTAATTGATTTTAACATTGCAAATACAGAAACACATGGCCGTGAGCTCTGTTTATTGGTAATCCTCCAGCAATTTGTGGCTATTCACATCTTACAGTGTTATCTTTTCCTGACCATAAATAGCTGGAGTTAGTTACATACTCATAATGGCGTGCACATTAAACACACAGTTATTTTTCCAGAAAATTCTGGGCCAATGGTTGCAACTACAGTTCTTCATTATTTGCCAATATATCTCAAGCTGCTACATTACAATCATATACAGGGTTAAATACAAATGGGGTTGAATATTGTTCATGTTGTTTCTCTTGGATTCGCACTGATTTGCCATTGAAATTATGGCATACGATTGGGAGAGCCCTCCAGAGCAATCATGGTATATGTGTCTTATTTTAGTGATCTTCTGTAAATCATGCAGTTTCTTTCTTGGGGAGCAATTCTCCACTACCAAAATGTGCTTGCAACACTCCAATAGTCTGAGCGCTGGGAATTCCAGGGCCTAATTGGAAAGTTGTGATTGTTTTTGCTGATATTCAGTACATTTCCTACAACAATTGTGCACTTTCCACAGCTGAATTAGCAAACTTTAGAGCATTTATATCAGTTAAGTGGCTTGTTAACTGCTTGAGAAGTATTAAAGGATTATTGTAGTTGCGTTATGAATCGCTGCTATTTCTTATTAACACTATAAAATTGCATTCTCAGAAATCACACGTTTCATTAGCATTTCATTACTTTGACAGGAAAACAGGCTATATATATTCCCTTTTTCAGGAAAATGAATGTAATTTCACAAATTAGCAACTTGTACTTGAACTGTGGAAAAAATGGACTTGATGGGACTTGATGGGGATATTTTCATCTTTAGCTCTGTATATTATGTGCCTGAGCTTCTCTACACAACAACTATAAGCCATGCCACAGAAAGACGTCAGCCAGCCAGCAAAAGCAGAATAGTTACTGCAAAAAGCTAATCTATCCCTATTGAGTTCCTGAGTCCTTGAAGCAATGATCAGAAATAATTTCTTGAAGTTTCAAATCTTTGTTTCATTTCATATTCCTTTCCTGTTTCATTTTTTAAAAAAAATATATATTCCTTCTTGCTGATTACAATATTAAAGTAAATTTGCATATAAGATAATGGTTTTTAATTAATGCGTTTTTATTGTATAATACATGTCATACCATTTTTCTTTTCCCCTGTGAGTAGTGGAGTGGTGCATCGGAGTAGTGGAGTGGTGCATCGTGATGGTCAAGATTTTCAGCTTGGCATGCAGGCAGGCGCCAGACATGGACGAGCGTCCCGATGTCATCGTGCACTTGCGCGATATTTCAATCGGCAGGCGCTGCCAACTCCCGTGCGCGCCCACCGACAATTAAGAGGGCTGTTAAGCCTATTAATTAATTAATTGAATTGAATTTTTCCCTGCCCATCCAACCTTACGGCTGGCGGGTGGGCAAATAGGCCAAGCGGCCTTTTCATTTTTTTGCAAAACCTCATTCACGGGCGGAATGAGGTTTCAACCAGTGATTTTAAAAAACTTTTAAAACCTCTTCTGCACTCTCTCCAATGTGTTCACATCCTTCCTATAATGTGGCGCCCAGAACTGTACACAATAGTCCAGCTGAGGACTAGCGAGTGTCTTATATAAATAAAGCATAACCTCCTTGCTCTTGTACTCTATGCCCCTTTTAATAAAACCCAGGATATGCTTTATTAACTGCTCTCTCCACCTGTCCTGCCACCTTCAATGATCTATGCACATACACATCCAGGTCTTTCTGCTCCTGCATCCCCTTCAAAATTTCACCCCTTATTTAATTTGTCTCTCCATGTTCTTCCTACAAAAATGCATCACCTCACACTTCTCCACATTGAACTTCATCTGCCACCTGCCTGCCCACTCCACCAACTTGTCTATGACCTCTTGAAGTTCTACACTGTCCTCCTCACAGTTTACAGCAGTCCCAGACTTCGTATCATCCACAAACTTTGAAATTGTCCTGCACACCAAGATCTAGATCATTAATATATATCAGGAAAAGCAAGGGTCCCAATACCGACCCCTGGGGAACTCCACTGCAAATCTTCCTCCAGCCCGAAAAATATCCATTGACCATTACTCTCTGCTTCCTATTTTTCAAGCAATTTTGTATCCACGTTGCTACTGTCCCTTTTATTCCATGAGCAATAACTTTTCTCTCAAGTCTGTTGTGTGGCACTGTATCAAATGCCTTTTGAAAGTCCATATACACCACATCAACAGCATTAACCTCATCGGCCTTTTCTGTTACCTCTTCAAAAAACTCCAGCAAGTTTGTTAAACATGATTTCCCCTTTAGAAATCTATGCTGGCTCTTCCTTATCAACCCATATTTTTCCATGTGAGTACTAATTCTATCCTGAATAATTGTTTCTAGAATCTTGCCCACCACTGAAGTTAACCTGACTGGGGTCTGTAATTGTTGGGCTCATCCTTACAACCTTTTTTGAACAAGGGTGTAATATTTGCAATTCTCCAGTCCTCTGGCACCTCCCCTGAGTCTAGGGAAGACTGAAAAATTATGGCCTGTTCGCCTGCAATTTCTACTCTCACTCCCTTCAATATCATTGGATGCTTCTCGTCCAGTTCCGGTACCTTGTCAACTTTAAGTACCAACAGTCTATTCAACACTTCTTCCTTACCAATTTTGAACCCTTCTAGTGACAGAGTTTTCTCATTAGTTACCATGGCCTGAGTAGCACCTACCTCCTTGGTAAAGACAGATGCAAAGTTTTCATTTAATATCTCAGCCATGGCCCCTTCATCCATGTGTAAATTCCCTTTTAGGTCCCTAATCAGCCATGCTCCTCTTTTTACCACCCTTCATCTACTTATATGCCAATAGAAGACTTTGGGATTCCCCTTTATGTTGGCTGCCAGTCTTTTCTCATAACCCCCCTTTGCTTCTCTAATATGTTTTTTCACCTTCCCTCTGAACCTTCTGTATTCCTTTTGGTTATCAATTGTATTTTCTACCTGACACCTGTCATAAGCACACTTTTTCTTCTTTATCTTAATTTTTACCTCCTTTTTCATCCAGGGAGCTCTGGATTTGTTTGCCCTGCCTTTCCCTTTTGATGGAATATACCTTGACTATGCCTGAACCAATTATTTTTTGAAGGTAGCCTGTTGTTCAGCAACAGTTTTTCCCACCAATCTTTCATTTCAGTCTACCTGCCCAGCTCTGTTCTTGCCCCATTGAAGTCGGCTTTCGTCCAGGTAATTATTCTCACTCTGGATTGCCTCTCGTCCTTTTCTAGCATCATCCTAAAATGTACAGTACAATGATCACTGTCTCCTAAATGCTCCCCCACTGACACTTGATCTACTTGGCCCACCTTATTTCCAAGAACCAGGTCCAACAGTGCGTCTTTTCTTGTTGGATTGGACACATACTGCTGTAGAAAATTTTCCTGAACACAATCTAGGAACTTTATCCCCTCTCCACCCTTTACACTACCACTGTCCCAGTCTACATTTGGGTAATTAAAGTCACCTATTATAACTACTCAATAATGCTTGCATCTTTCTGTAATTTCCCTGCAGATTTTTTCTTCTACATCCTTCTCACTAGTTGGTGGTCTATAGACTGCACCGAGCAATGTAATTGCACCCATTTTGTTCCTTAGGTCTAGCCGAATTGATTCTGTCCTTGAACCCTCTGGGACATCCTCTTTCTCCAGCACTGCAATTCTCTCCTTAACCAATACTGCCACCCCTCCTCCTTTCCTTCCTTTCCTATCTTTTCTGAACACCTTGTACCAAGGAATATTTAACACCCAATTCTGCCCTTCCTTGAGCCAGGTCTCTGTTATTGCCACAACAACATATTTCCACATGGCAATCTGCGCCTGTAACTCCCCAATCTTAATTACTATACTTTGTGCATTCACAAACATGTATAATGACCCTGATTTAGATTTTGTTACTTTCTCCCTCACCCCGACTTCACGTATTAGCATACTATTCTCTATACCAGTGCTATATTTATGTGTATCTCAAGCACATAATTTCCTCAGGAACTATCAAGTGAGATATCCAGCACAGACACAATGGGCTGAATGACCTCGTCTTGTACCATAAATTTTCTGTGTTTAGAGTAAGAATGCTTAATGGAAAAGAGCAGATATGTATAATTGCACTATTACTGATTCTTGGGTGGTGACCAAACTCTTCTCCTGTACCACAATCTTGTGAGAAGATGAACTGATTAAATTCCTATATCAAGGCATCTCAATATGCTTCAGAAGTTTTTGTTTTGCAATTCTACATAGATATCATAATGAAATGGTTAAGTCATTAAGAATACTATTTGTTTATGAAGAGTGGCATTGTCAGCAGAACATCCTATTGAAAATAACACTTGCAAGGAGTGAAGAAACTACTGATTCTCACATTTTCATCACTGTCATGTTACTGCATGGAAATTTCCCCTTGTCAATGAGGGTATTGTCTCAGAGCGCCCTCTGGAGGCCATATGAAATGGCAAATAAATAGTGTAAATACAGTTTTGTTTCAATTCACTCCTGGGATATGGACGTGACTGGCAAGTCCAGGGAGTTCAGAAGAGGTCAACGGCATAGGAGGAAAAAAAAAAATCACACGGAGACATCACAGGACCTGGAGAAGCGTTTGAGGTAAGGTACAGGTAAAATTTAAGTTAACCTATCTATAGCTTATACTGCTTCAAGTAATTCTGGGGGGTACCATTGACCAAAAACTGAATTGCCCCAGACATATAAATAACATGGCTACAAGAGCAGGTCAAGGCTGGGAATTCTGCGGTTAGTAACTCCCCTCCTGACTCCTCAATGCCTGTCCACCATCTACAAGGCACAAGTCATTAATATAGATTGTAAATAGCTGAAGCCCAAGGATGATCCTTGCAGCACCCCTCTGGTTCCAGTCTATCAATCCAAAAATATACTGTTTATTCCTGCTCTCTGTTTTCTGTTCATTAAAATATCCTTAATCCATGTGAATATATGGCCCCCAATTCCATTGATCCTAATTTTGTGTAATACTTCCTGTTTGGCCTTATTGTTTGTTTTATAGAAATCCAAATAAACTACATCTGCTGGCTCCCCCTGATCCATCCTACTAGTTACATCCTCAAAAACTCTAAAAGATTTGTCAAGCATGATTTCCCTTTCATAAATCTGTGTTGACTCTGCATAATAATATGATTTTCCAAGTGCCCCGTTACCATGTCCCTAACAATAGATTCTAGCATTTTGCTTGCTCCTTAATTTAAGCTAACTGGCTTATAGTTCCCCATTTTGTCTCTTCCTTTTTTCTTAAATAGCGTGGTTATGTTTTTTACCTTCCAATCCTTGAGAACTGTTTTAGATCTAAGGAATTCTGGAAGGTCAAAACCGATTCATCAACTATCTCTATAGCTACCTCTTTTAAAACCCGAGCCTGCAGGTCATCAGTCCTATTAATTTAGTCACTTAGTCCTATTAATTTCTCCAGTATTATTCTTTTACTTACATTGGCCCAGATCTTCCGTTCTGCGGAGGGTCATACCCTGGAGGTATCCCGGAAGGTATGTTGGGGATCCCTTGGAAATCCCCACACAAGGACTGCATGTGAATTACCCAGGAAGTTTTAACTTCCATTGGTCAATTAACCTGCATCTGGAACTCTCCAGAACTCCAATTTTAAGTCAGCGACCTCAGATGGTTCTGACTCTCTTAGCAGGATAGTTACCCAGGAAAAGTTAGAAGAATTAAAACCAGTTCTGACTCATTGGTAAACATATTACTGATCCCTGACCCCTCCACCCCCCCATACCACAACCCACTCTCCCAACTATCCTACTACCCCACACACCTCGACTACCCCCCCAACCATCCGACAAACTCCCCCACTACCCCCGCCTTGACCACGTGACTACCCCCATTCCTTGACTACCCGACTACCACCAGCCCCCGACTACCCTCAACTACCCACCTGACCCCATGACTAACCCCGACCCCCTCGAATACACCCCCACCCCGACCCCCCTCGACCAACCGAACCCACTCACCACCCGACCCACCCAACCCCCTCACCCAATTATCTTGCACACTTATCTCCTTTCCTAGCTTATCAAAGAGGCTGGGACAAACCTATCGGAATACGGCAGCTAGTGCTGTAAAAGGGGGGCATGGCTTTGTTTCCCCCAATGATACTGCACTATATTGAAGGACTCTAGAAGCTGCTTCACTGCACATTTCTCAGTAGGCCTGGGTTGGACATCCAGCTGTGAAATGTGCAGCACCAGACTAAGGTAAGTACAAAAGAGCGGAGTGGCAATCTGACAGTGATTGCCACTCAATGGAAGATTCAGTCCATTGATTTCTTTAAGTTCCTCATTTGCTCTGAACCCTTGGTTCCCTGCGATTTCCAGAATGATTCTTGTGTCTTCTAATGTGAAGACAGCTAAAAGGTATTGATTTAATGTCTTGGCCATTTTCTTATTTCCCATTATAATTTCACTTGTCTCTGCCTCTAAGGGACCCATGTTTTCTTTCACTAATCTCTTCCTTTTTATGTACCTATAGAAATGCTTATGATCTGTTCCTATGTCTCTTACTAGTCTACTTTACTTTTTGTGCCTTAAAGAATCTATATTTGTTACAAGTTATGTATTAATTCTTTAAATGCTAGCCATTGCTTCTCTACCATCATGTCTTTCAATGTACTTTCCCAACTTACCCCTCACACCGACATACAAACATATGAACATACAAACACGGAGCAGGAGTAGGCTGCTCGTGGCTGATCTGAGAGTAACCTCAAATCTGCATCCTGTCTACCCCGGATAACCTATCACCCCCTTGCTTACCAAGAATCTATGCACCTCTGCCTTAAAAATATTCAAAGACTTTGCTTTCACCGCCTTTTCAAGAAGAGAGTTTCAAAGACTCACGACCCTCTGAGAGAGAAACTTTCACCTCATCTCCATTTTAAATGGGCAACCCATTATTTTTAAACAGTGACCCCTGGTTCTAGGCTCTCCCACAAGAGGAAACATCCTCTCCACATCCACCCTGTCAAGACCCCTCAGGATCTTATATATTTCAATCAAGTCACCTCTTACTCTTCTAAACTCCTGTAGATACAAGCCTAGCCTGTCCAACCTTTCCTTATAAAACAACCCACCCATTCCAGATATTAGCCTGGTAAAGCTTCTCTGAATTGCTTCCAACACATTAACATCTTTCCTTAATTAAGGTGACCAACACTGTACACAGTACTCTAGAAGTGGTTGCACTAGTGCTCTGTATAAATGAAGCATAACCTCCCTACTTTTGTATTCAATTCCCCTCACAATAAATGATAACATTCTATTAGCTTTACTAATTACTTGCTGTATCTGCATACTAACCTTTTACGATTCATGCACTAAGACACCCAGATCCCTCTGCACTTCAGAGCTCTGCAATCTCTCACCATTTAGGTAATATGCTTCTCTTTTATTCTTCCTGCCAAAATGGACAATTTCACATTTTCCCACATTATACTCCATTTGCCAGATCCTTGCCCACTCACTTAGCCTATCTATATATTTTTGTAGCCTCCTTTTGTCCTCTTCATAACTTACTTTATTACCTATCTTTATGTCATCAGGAAATTTGGCAACCATCCCTTCATCCAAGTCATTTAATGTAAATTGTAAACAGTTGAGGTCCCAGCACTGATCCCTGCAGCACACCACTCATTACATCTTGCCAACCTGAAAAAGACCCATTTATGCCTACTCTCTGCTTCCTGTTAGCCAGCCAATCTTTTATCCATGCCAATATGTTACCCCCCCCCCCCCCCCCCCCACCCCCAGCAC
Source organism: Cetorhinus maximus (assembly GCF_964194155.1). Taxonomy (NCBI): domain Eukaryota; kingdom Metazoa; phylum Chordata; class Chondrichthyes; order Lamniformes; family Cetorhinidae; genus Cetorhinus; species Cetorhinus maximus. Next base: position 98,207,847 of record NC_135880.1, read on the forward strand.
CCCCCTATACCATGAGCTTTTATTTTACACAATAACCTCTGATGTGGTACTTTATCAAATGCCTTCTGGAAACCTAAGTACAGTACATCCACCAGCTCCCCTTTATCCACAGCACATGTTACTTCCTCAAAGAGCTTTAATAAGTTGGTTAAACATGATTTCTCTTTCAAAAAACCATGTGGACTCTGCCTGATGACCTTGAGCTTATCCAAGTGCCCTGCTATAACTTTTTGATTAATAGCTTCTAACATCTTCCCTATGACAAATGTTAGTCTAACTGGCCTACAGATTCCCGCTTTCTGTCTCCCTCCCTTTTTGAATAGTGGAGTTACATTTGCTAACTTCCAATCAAATGGGACCTTCCCCAAATCTAGGAAGTTTTGGAAAATTAAAACCAATGCATCAACTATCTTATTAGCCACTTCTTTTAAGACCCTAAGATGAAGTCCATCAGGACCCGAGCTTTTGTCAGCCTGCAGCTCCGACAATTTACTCAGTACCACTTCTCTGGTGATCATAATTTTCCTGAGTTCCTCCCCTTTCATTTCCTGATTTACAGCTGGTTCTGGGATGTTACTTGTATCCTCTATAGTGAAGACTTATGCAAAATACCTGTTCAATTCATCTACCATCTCCTTGTTTTCCATTATCAATTCTCCAGACTCATTTTCTATAGGACCAGCACTCACTTTGTTAACTCGTTTCTTTTTAAAATATTTAGAGAAGCCCTTACTCCCTGTTTTTATATTTCTGGTGAGCTTTCTCTCAAACTCTAATTTTTCCCTCCTCATTAATCTTTTAATCATTCTTTGCTGTTCCTTATATTTTGTCCAATCTTCTGGCCTTCCACCTATCTTTGCACAATTATATACTTTTTCTTTAAGTTTGACACAATCTTTAACCTTTCTAGTTAACCACAGATGATGTGTCCATCTCTTGGAATTTTTCTTACTTGTTGGAATGTATCTATTCTGTGTATTCTGAAATATCCTGTTAAATTGCATCTCTATTAACTATCCCTTAACCTAATTTACCAATTCACTTTAACCAGCTCTGCTTTCATACCCTCATAATTGCTCTTATTTAAGTTTAAAAACATTAACGGCATAATTGAATGCGATTTTTCATAGCCCATCCAACCTTACAGTTGGCGGACAGCCAATCGGCCAGGCGGCCTTTACATTTTTCATGAAACCTCATCCAAGGGTGGGATGAAACCTCCATTAGGACATAAAATAAAAATAAATATCTGGGGACAGCATTTTTATGAGATATGCTTTCAGGTGCTTGATTCTGTAGCTGTCTGCCTTCAGGGAGCTCTTTCACAGCGCTCACCCATGCCCACAGTGACGTCGTTGTCTGTCCTCTTCCTGCCCCCACCCCAGCAACATTGAGCTTTTCAGTGCGCATTTCATGCTGGCTGGCCTTCAATTGGCCAGCCAGCATGAAATCACGGTCAGGGGTCAATCGTGGTCAGGGGCCTGTTTCTCAACCACTCCCAGGCCCACAAATCACACACGCCTGACGAGGGAAAAATTCAGGCCATGGTCTTAGAACCACTCCTCTCTCCCTCAAACTGAATGTAAAACTCAATCATATTATGATCACTGCTACCTAGTGCGCATTCACTATGAGATCATTAATTAATCCCATCTCAGACAATACCAGGTCTAGTATAGCCTGCCCTCTGGTTGACTTCAAAACATGCTGTTCTAAGAAACTACCCTGAAAATATTCTACGAACTCCTCATCTAGGGTATATTTGCCCATCTGACATAGTTTATTTAGAGTTAACATCTTAGCTTTGGACTTAATTAAATCACTTTCAAACTCATACTGAAATTCTTATCATTATTTTTTATTCATTCATAGGATGTGGGTGTCGCTGGCTAGGCCAGCATTAATTGCCCACCCCTAACTGCACTTGAGAAGGTGGTGGTGAGCTGCCTTTTTGAACTGCTGCAATCCATGTGGTGTTGGTACACCCACAGTGCTGTTAGGGAGAGAATTCTGGGATTTTGATATTTTGACAAATATACCCTAGATGAGGAGTTCATAGAATGTTTTCGGGGTAGTTTCTTAGAACAGCATGTTTTGAAGTCAAGCAGAGGGCAGGCTATACTAGACCTGGTATTATCTGAGATGGGATTAATTAATGATCTCATAGTGAAGGCGCACTTTCGACGAAGATGGCGTGGAGTCGGGATTGTGAATGGCTTGGAGGGGAACTCCCAGGTGCTGGTTTTCCCATGCATCTGCTCCCCTTGTCCTTCTAGATAGTAGTGGCTGTGGGTTTGGAAGGTACTGTCTCAGGAACCCTGATGAATTCCTGCAGTGCATCTTGTAGATGGTACTCACTGCTGCTACTGTGCCTTGGTGGTGGAGGGAGTGAATGTTTGTGGATGGTGTGCCAATCAAGCAGGTTGCTTGGTCCTGGATGGTGTTGGCTTCTTGAGTGTTATTAGAGCTGCACTCACCCAGGCAAGTGGAGAGTATTCCATCACACTCCTGACTTCTGCCCTGTAGATGGTGGACAGGTAAATGGGAGTCAGGAGGTGAGTTACTCACTGCAGGATTCCTAGCCTATCATATCTTCCCTCAAGGCCCTTTTACTATAAGGTTAACCGTTTCTCATTTCTATACTAAATCTAAATACTCAATCTAAAATAGCCTATTATCTAGTTGGTTTCTGTTAATCAGTAGCAAACAGAATAAGTAGGTGGCTCTACTGACCAGATGATTAGCCAACTGTTCCGAACAAAGATTGGAAGTCCATGCATGGTAGTGTGAATAATCCTGGAACTAAACTGGAAGTATGTAGTGGCACAAGCATGCACTGGTAACTTTATCTGTGATATATACATACAACAATTTTCACGTGTACGTATGTATATAGGTGTATACACATATGTGTGGGTTTTTTTTTAGTTATGCTTTCATGGGATGTGGGTGTCACTAGCAAAGCCAGAATTTGTTGCCCACTCCTAATTGCCCTTGAGAAGATTGTTCACTAATTTCCTTTAGGGAAGCAAATCTGCCATCCCTACCTGGTCAGGCCTCCATGTGATTCCAGACCCACAGCAATGTGGTTGACTATTAACAGCCTTCTGAAATGGCCTAGCAAGCAATTCAGCTGTACCAAACCACCACAGAAAAGTAGAAAAGGAATAAAGCTGCACAAACCACTGGTGTTGACCCAGCCACCAGAAACGACAATGGAACACCATGCCCGGTCGACCCTGCAAAATCCTCCTTACTAACATCTAGGGGCTTGTGTCAAGGAGAATTTTCACACAGACTACTCAAGTACAGCTTACATGGTCATACTAACAGAATCATATCTTATAGGGAGTGTCTCAGACACCACCATCACCATCCCTGGGTACGTCTGTCCCACTGACAGGCAGGCCCACTAGAGGTGGCAGCACATTGGTATGTGGTTGCGAGGAAGTTGCCCTGGGAGTCCTCACTATCGACTTTGGACCCCATGAAGTCTCATGGTATCAGGTTAAACATGCGCAACGAAACCACCTGCTGATTACCACCTACCGCTCTCTTCCTCAGCTGATGAACCAGTACTCCTCCATGCTGAACTTCATTTGGAGGAAAAACTGCGAGTAGCAAGGGCTACTGGGTGAGGGCTTCAATGCCCATCACCAAGACTGATTTGGTAGCACCAATACTGACTGAACTGGCCAAGTCTTGAAGGACATAACTGCTAGACTGGGTCTATGGCAAGCAGTGGTGGACCCAACAAGAGGGAAAATCCTACTAGGCTATCTGTCACAAATGCATCTTTCCATGACAGCGATGGTAGGAGTGACCACTGACCACACAGTACCTGCGAAGGCAAAGTCCTATCCTCGCACCAAGATTACTGTCCATTGTATTGCATGGCACTACCACGATGCTAAATGGGATAGATTCATAACAGATCTAGCAGCTCAAAACTGGGCATCCTTGAGGCACTGTGGGCCAGCAGCTGCAGCAGAATTGTATTCAGTCACAATCTGTAACCTCATGGCCAGGCATATCCCTCACTCTAGCATCACCATCAAGCCAGGGAATCAATCCTGGTTCAATGAAGAGTTTAGCAGAACATGCCAGAAGCACCATGAGGTGTCAACCTGGTGAAGCTACAACACAGGACTACTTGCATGCCAAACAGCAGAAGCAACATGCGATATACAGAGCTTAGCGATCCCACAACAAATGGATCAGATCAAAGCTCTACAGTCCTGCAATATCCAGTCGTGAATGGTGGTGGACAATTAAACAACTCAGTGGAGGAGGAGACTCCACAAATATCTCCATCCTCAATTATGAGGAAGCCAGGCACATCAGTGCAAAAGACAAGGCTGAAGCATTTGCTACAACCTTCAGCCAGAAGTGCCGAGTGGATGATCCATTTCTGCCTCCTCCTGAGGTCCCAACATCACAGATGCCAGTCTTCAGCCATGTCAATTCACTCCATGTGATATCAAGAAATGGCTGAAGGCACTGGATACTGCAAAGGCTATGGACCCTGACAACATTCTGGCCATAGTACTGAAGACTTGTGCTCCTTAACTAGCCTCACCACTAGCCAAGCTGTTCCAGTACACTACAAATTTCACATCTACCCGACAAGTGGAAAATTGCTCTGGTATGTCCTGTCCACAGAAAGCAGGAAATATCCAACCTGGCCAATTACCATCCCATCAGTCTATTCTCGATCATCAGCAAAGTGATAGAAGGTGTTGTTAACAGTGCTATCAAGCGGCACTTACACAGCAATAACCTGCTCACTGACGCTCAGTTTGGGATCTTCCAGGACCACTTGATTCTTGACTTCATTGCTGCCTTGGTCCAAAATGTACAAAAGAGCTGAACTCCCGAGGTGAGGTGAGAGTCACTGCCATTGATATCAAGGCAGCATTTGACCGAGTGTGGCATCAAGGAGCCCTGGCAAAATTGACATTAAGGAGAAAGCTCTCCACTAGTTGGAGTCAAACCTAGCACAAAGGAAGGTGGTTGTAGTTGTTGGAGGCCAATCATCACAGTCTCAGGAATCGCTGCTGGTGTTCCTCAGGGTAGTGCCCTAGGCCCAGCCATCTTCAGCTGCTTCATCAATGACCTTCCCTCCATCGTAAGATCAGAAACGGAAATGTCCACTGATGATTGCACAATGTTCAATACCATTCACAACTTCTCAGATACTCATGCAATCCATGTCCACATGCAGAAAGACCTGGACAACACCCTGGCCTGGGCTTATAAGTGTCAAGTAACATTCATTCCATACAAGTGCCAGGCGACCATCTCCAACAAGAGAGAATCTAACCATCTCCCCTTGACATTCAATGGGCATTACCATCCCTGAACTCCCCACTATCAGCATCCTGGGGATTACTATTGACCAGAAACTTAACTGGACCAGTGATAAATGCCATGGCTGTCAGAGCAGGTGCTATTAGGAAGGGAGTTCCAGGATTTTGACACAGCAACAATGAAGGAACAGCAATATAGTTCCATGGGTATAAATATGGTTATGCTACTTTTAAAAGAGTAAACATTTATATTATTTAATTTTGTACCACAGAGGGAAACCATTGACTCATTGTGCCTTTGCCAGCTTTCTGAAAGAGTTCTCAAATTAGTCCAAATTCCCTGCCCTTTTCCCATACCCTTTCAATTTTTTTTTTCAAATATTTATATATTTCCATTTTATGGATTCTTCTTCAACCCTGTTGGGCATTCCATATACTAACAATCCTTTGCATGAAAACAATACTGCCACCTCTCCTTTATTATTTTGGTGGTGATCTTAAATTTATGCTCTTTATTTATCTGAACACATTTTTTTGTAGATTTCATGTCTTTTGTTCTATTCTATTGAAAAGAGTCCCAGTTTCTCTTCTCTCTCCTCAAAACTGAATCTTCTCAGTCCAAATTTCAAACTAGTGAATCTTTTCTGCATTCTCTCCAGCACCTTGACACCCTACCTAAGTGAGGTAGCAAACTTTGGCACAACATTCCAATTGCAGCCTTGTATAGGTTTAGTTTTACCTCTTTGCTTTTGTACTTTAGTGTCGTCTATGAATAAAATTAAGATCCCATGTTCTTTTTTATTTAGGGCTTTATCAGCTTCTCCTCCCTCTTTGAGTATCTGAACTCCTAAATCATTCTGCTCTTCTATTCCTTTTACAGATTGGCCATTTAGTGTGTATTTCCTCTTATGCTTCTTCCAAAAATGTATCACTTCATATTTCTCTACATTAATTTTATATTTTTTTGTGCTTATCAACATGAACAAATTTTGTGCTGGGAAAGGAATAGCTTCTATTACATACATCAAGCAGAGATCATATATGGCACAGTTTAAGCCAATTAAAGCTCAAAAAATACTTTTGCCCCAATTTACAAAAGAGTGCCTCCATTGCAATAGTGTGACATTTTTTTTTTCATTTTCCACACTAGCTATCTGGTGGCATCCCTAAGTAATGCCCCCAGTTACCCTTGAACTTGAACTATTCCATACTATGGGCACGGGTTTACTAGAAATGTATTGGAGCTGCCCAAACACATTGGACATATTGTCCTTACAGCAAGCAGGCAGAGTTTCAGCCTATCAGTCTGGACTGGAGTCAAATGCATGATTGCTTACAGTTTTACATAAGCACCAATTTAACCATACTTTCTTTTAGTTTTTTTGTGCATATGATGAAAGCAGATTAAATTTTGAAATTCCATGCGATGTGACTGATCTCTTACATTGCTCTGAGTTATACAGTCAGTCCAGCCTCAGATATAAATCATATTCTCTGGATCTTTGCACGTTTTGAACTCATCTGCTATATCATCAAGGACCTATTGCAAATCTATAGCTTGTTTACCATTTACAGACAGGTTCCTAATTCAAATAAATTCAACAAATCATGCAGTGAAACAGAACAATGAGTCAGTACTTACTTTATATATTTTCTATTCACAACATTGTCTTCTATTCAGCATGTCATGTGGAGTGAACCTTTATCAATAAATGCAACAGTTTGCATTAATCTATAATATGCAGTTTTTGTCTGTCCACACTGTTCTGGTTGGTCAGTGGGTTGATTTGGTGGGCAGAGCCAGGCACACATAGAGGCATGAGGGGCACATGGAGAACTGGAGTGTGTGATGCATGTGTGCTACCAATGGTTGGTGGCAGTGGTATGGCAGGGGTGGGTGGGGTGTGGGGGGGGTGAGGTTGGAGGTGTTGGTGGAAAAAAAGATCAGTGAAGGTAAACAACAAAGCTACAGTGCCTGGAGGGATTAGAGAGCTGGTGAGAAGCCATGGGAGAGATGGTTGGCAGTGACAATGGCGAGGTGGGATGGTGGGGTTGGTGGAGAAAAAACACAGCAAAAGGAAAGGGAAGCTCAATAAGAAAGTTACCCAGCTGGAGCGTTTGGTGGTGGTGAGTTGGAGGGGGTGGGGAGGGAACCAGCATGCAAGGGGATGGCGGGGATAGCATGGAGATGGACAGCTTGGCGGAAGGTCATAAGGTGGCCACATGGGGGTAGGGAACGGCAGGGGAGAGGGACAGTTTGGGAGGAGGGTAATTGCCCTGGGGATAGGAATTGGAATGGTGATGGCATAGGAAGTAGGGTGGGATGAGGGATGAGAACAATGGGATGAGTATGTCATGAGAGGGATGGCATGAAAAGAATGGAATGCCATGAGATGGGAATTTAAAGAAGTACTGTTGCAATAAAGATACGAATGCCACCATGAATGTTTTGAGAGTCTCTGTTAACATCTATGTAGCAAGAACAACTTAGATTCATACAGTGCCTTTTATGTAATAAACATGCCAAGATACTTCACAGGAGCATTATAAAACAAAATATGACACCAAGCCTCATGAGGAGAGATTAGGTCAGATGACCAAAAACTTGGTCTAAGAGGCGGGTTTTAAGGAGTGACTTAAAGGGGAAAAAAGTGAGGTAGATAGGTGGAGAGTTGTAGGGAAGGAATTCCAGAGCTTGGGACTTAGGCAGCTGAAACCACCACTGCCAATGGTGAAGCAATTGGATGCTCAAGATGCCAGAATTAGAGGAGCACAGATATCTAGCAGGGATGTTAAGCTGGGGGAATTTACAGAGATTGGGAGGGGTGAGGCCATGGAAGGATTTTAAAACAGGAATGAGAATTTTAAAATCAAGGCATTGCTTGTCTGGGCCCCTATTTAGATCATCGAGCACTGTGATGATTATTGAATATTGTGCGTTAAGATACAACAGCAGAGTTTTGGGTGACCTCAAGTTTATGGTGAGTAGAATGTGGGAGACCAGCCAGGGGTGTGCTGGAAAAGTCAATTTTAAAGATAACAAAGGCATGAATGAGAGTTTGGGCAGCAGATGAGCTGAGGCAGGGGTGAAGATGAGCAATATTACAAAGGTGGAAATAGGGGGCCTTAGTGATGGTGCCAATATGAGTCAGAAGCTCAGCACGGGGTCAAATGTGACACGAAGGTTGTGAACAGACTGGCTTAATCTCAGACAGCTGTCAGGGAGAGGAATGGAATCAGTAGCTAAGGAACAGACTTTAGAGCAGGGACCAAAAACAATGGCTTCAGTCTTCCCAATATTTAATTGGGGCAAATTTCTACTCATCCAGTACTGGCTGTTGGATAAGCAGTCTGATAATTTAGCCACATGGTGAGAGAGGTGGTGATGAGGTAGTGTCAGCATACATTTGAAAACTAACAACTTGCTCTCGGATGATATTGCTGAGTGACAGCATATTGATGAGAAACAGGTCGGGCCAAGGATAGATGCTTGGGGGACACATGATGTAATAGTGCAGGGCAAGGAAGAGAAGCCATTGTAAGTGATACTCTAGCCACAATCAGATAGATAAGAATGGAACCAGGTGACAGCAGTCCCAGCAGCTGGTTACCGTAGAAAGGTGATGAAGGAGGATGGTGTTGCCAACTGTGTCAAAGGCTGCAGACAAGTCAAGAAGGATGAAGAGGGAAAGTTTATCTTTGTCATTTGTGACTTCAATAAGAGTTATTTCAGACAGCAGCAAGGGTGAAAACCTGATTGTAGGGTTTCAAAAATGGAATTCCAAGAAAGCTGAGAATGGATTTGGGAGGCCACAACATGCTGAAAGGCTTTTGAGAGGAAAGGGAGGTTGGAAATTATAGTTTTCAAGGATGGTGGGGTCAAGTGTTGGCTTTGAGGAGAGGGGTTTTGACGGCAGATTTAAAGGACAGAGAGACAACACCGAAAGGGAGACAATTATTAGCAATATCAAGTAACATGGGGACCAGCAGCAGGAAGTTGGGTGGTCTGCAGTTTAGTGAGAATAGGACCAAGGGAGCAGGAGGTGCATCTCAGGGACAAAGATGAGCTCAGAGAGAGCATGAGGAGACATAGAAGAGAAACTAGACAAAGATGCGAGTTCATGGCTATGTAAGGACTCAGCATTAAAAGAAGCTTGGCCAGATGGGTTAGTGGGAGGAAGGGAGCTGTTAGGGATAGATGTAGTGTTTTGAAATTGCAATGTGTATATTGTTTATTTGAAGCTGCCATACAGAATTGTACCAGGAAAGGGAGTCTGCAAACAGAAGCAGAGGGTATGGAGGAGCTGTTTTAATATAGGAGCCACGTTTGCTCGTGCCCTTTGAATTCTGAGCTGTCGCTTTCAAAGACAATTAGGATGGGCAATAAATGTTGGCCTTGCCAGCAATGTCCACATCCATGAACGAATTCTAATTACATGGCAGAACTGGTTCAGGGACTGAAAGGTCTCCCTGTTTCTTTGTTCCTAACTTAAAGGGGTAGAAATTCAACTCAGTTGGTGACACAAAATGGGCAGCATGGCCACCTGTTAAATGCAGTACCTGATATTCAGCTCCATTGATCTCACCATCCATTTTGTATCACCACCTCAGGGGAAATGATGGTGTAGCGCTGGGCTAGTAATACAGAGGTCCATGCTAAAGTTCTGGGAACATGGGTTCAAATCCCACCATGACAGCTGGTGGAATTTAAATTCAATGAATGAATCTGGAATTATAAAACTTGCCTCACTAACAATGGTCATGAAACTACTGGATTATCGCAAAAGCCCATCTGGTTAACTAATGCCCATTTAGGCAAGGAAATTTGCCATCCTTACCTAATCTGGCCTGTTTGTGACTCCCAGCACGCTAATATGGTTCAAAACAAAAACAGAATTACCTGGAAAAACTCAGCAGGTCTGGCAGCATCGGTGGAGAAGAAAAGAGTCGACGTTTCGAGTCCACATGACCCTTCTACAGAAGGCTAATATGGTTGACTCTTTACTGCCTTCCGAAATGTGGCCTAGCGAGCCGCTCAGTTCAAGGGCAATTACGGATGGGCAACAAATGCTGACCTTGTCAGCGAAGCCCACATCCCATTAAAGAATAAAGAAAAATTAATTTCTGGCCACAGGTATAGTTCAACTTCAAACAAAAATTGAACATTCCGGAATGTCAACCCTCAACTTTTCCCTCTTAAGTTCATATCTATAAATGGAGAGGGAGGAAATCAAACTTAAAATTCAAGTGTTAAATGCTATTTCTAAAGTATCTTTTATACTTGTACCTCTCATTGTTTTGGCTTGCTTAATAAAGATGGGCCAGCGATAGGTGTATTGGCATTGGCCGTGTACAGCGCTTTCTAATGTGTGCACCACACAGTGCAGTGGAGTTAGAGAGACAAACCAGCCTGTGGCTCATGAATTTGATATTTTATTAAATCGTCGAGCTCCTTCAGAGAATAACCAACACTTGATTTTTTTTATATAACACATTGTACAATTCGAACATTACGCTGTAATTATGCACTTCTGAAAATGAACAGTACAGTTGGAGTCTGATAAAGAATATTGAAAG